>NW_006299520.1:913599-923539 GCF_000327345.1 Myotis davidii
AGGTCCTCCTGGCAGCAGCTGCACCAACTGGAGTTGCAACCCGCTCACCATTCCTGACCAGCCTTCAGATTGGAGGTTTGGCTGTGCAGTCAGAACTCTAGGGGTGACGCTGGTGGGAGGCTCTTCTGTACAAACCCTCAGGCCAGGAGCCTCCCCACAACACACACACTCAGCCACCAATAGGAGCTTGTGAAGCCACTTCTCCCCTTTAGTGGTTGCCTCTATGTGAGTTGTAACTGGGTGCCCATATGGGTCTATGAAATGTTGGTCTTGCTGCATTTAGAAGAGGGCTTGGCTCACAGAAGGCACTGACTCACTCAACACTTGTTTTGTCGGCATTTACCTGATGCTCGGCTCTTCCAGACACGGGGTCCAGAATGGGGAATAACACAGATGTCCTTGCCAGTCCTCATGGGAGTCCAGTCAAAAACAGGAGACAGATATGTGTCAGTAAATGTTAAAATAACAAATACATGAATAATTACAGATGGTGATAACAGTTGTGAAGAGAATAAACAAGGTGATATGAAAGAGAAATCGGGTGAGGGTTGGAATTAACAATTGGCGAGGGGAAGACCTGAATATGACAAGGAACCAGACAAAGGCCCTGGGGTGGAAAAGAGTGTGCGGGTCTGAGAAGCAGGAAGGAGAGCAGAGAGAGATTGCTGGGAGGCGCATGCTCTCACAGAGCACAGGGAGGAGAAGGAATGTCTGGGGGATTACTCCAGCCTGTACCCCGTACTCTGAACTCACATGTTCTCCATCAGCTGCACCAGGTCCTGGACCTTAAGGCTCGGACCCACAACAGGGGGGAAACTCTTGCCCGCCTTCATGAAGAGCCATGATCTTACTGCCAAGCAGGAAGCCAGCCAAAGCCTATGCAGGACACAGCCCTCCACAGCCGCTGCAGGGACATAATGGTCAGCAGGCCCTGTCCTGCCCATGCTCCCCAGCACCCCACTCAGTTACAGTTTCACTCACACAGGCATCTGGGAGACCCAGGGGCGCCCAGAGTCACACATTTATGACAGCATCACAGGAATAATGAAGGGAAGCACCCTGAGCCTCTTGTCTGTTGTCTTGAGGCCTCTGAACACAGGGACTGGACAACAGCCTCATCCCACCCATCTTTGGGGAAAACTGCAGGTCAGGGCTAGGAATGGGCTGTTGTATCAATGGGCACCCAGTTTGCTTCCAGGTGGCAGAGGTCAGGGCTAGGGTTCTACTGCCTGTGCAGGAGGACCAAACACGGTCCCGACTGGGAAGAAGGTGGTCACAGGCTGCTTCTGGAGGAGGCTGTGTTTTAGGCCAGCTTTGTCTGTTAGACCTGAGGGGAGTGGAAGCCGAAAGGGAGGAAAAGGACCCAGTTGATGGGCGATGGTTTTCTGTCCAACCAAGTCCTGGACAGTCGATGAGGGGCCCTAATGGCAAGGCTCTTCTCACTGTGCCCACCACAGAGGGGGAGCGGGTGGGGTGGAGCCAGGGACAAATACCCCACTACAGGCAGCCCTTCCTGGCAGTGGTGCTGGGCCCCTCAATGGAGCTCTGCTTGGGTGCAGCCTCGAAGGTGAGACATGGGGGAGGGGGCAATAGTGCCTCCCAGGACCTGGGCGTTCTCAGTGCAGGGCCTCTGCTCACCTTTGGGGTGTTCTGGTGTGGGGGCAGCAGGCATGCAGACTTCAGCTTCTCTCATAGTGGCTGGTGCAGGGAACCCCACTTGTTTCCACTGTAGTGCTGAGGTCTCCAACTGTGCAGCAAACATCTGGGGTAGGGGCTCAGCTCCAAAGCCCACAGGTGCTGCTCAAACCCCAAAACGCAGGGCCAGAGCCAGTGTTGTCTGACCTTGAGCAGTGATGCCGCCCGAGGGCTCAGCACTGGGCACAGCACTGTGTTTCTCAGCAGCTGCAAGGCACCCTGCACAGCAGAGCTGTTTGTCTCAGGCAGGAAGTAGCCTGTGGTGGGTGATCCATAAAGACCAGCTTCAACCTGTTTCAGCCCAGATGGCAGGGAGCTCACCCCCAAAGGATCTCACCCTTCATTATAATCCAATCTCTGTGCTCCATGACACACCCAGCGGCTCCAGGACCATTGGCAGTCAGCATGACAACGACCAAAGGGATCCATGAATGGAAAGAAAAGATGTGGATCCCTGATTCGGGGGGCGGAAACTGCCACCCCCTCCCCAGAAAGACCAGGAAGTGTCCTCCTTCTAATTTGCCTGGACCACTGCTTCATTTCTAGCCTCCTCTTGAATATACAAGATTTCAGAGCTCCAACCCCCTCTTCTCCATTCTCTGGCCAGGGAACAAAGCCTGTGCCATGACCCTCTCAGGGTTCAGGATTGTCTCCAAAACACCTCTCAGACCAAAGGCCCTGCAGGGCTCAAACAAAGGGCTTAGTGCTTCAGTAAGAACTCCCTTGATGGCCCAACCATTTTGTGGCCAAGCCACAGCCGGCCCCTAACAGCAAGGCTGTCCCTTGCTGTGCCCACAGCAGAGGGGGTGCTGCTGGGGTGGGGGCCGATGGACGCCCCACTAGGGGCCGCCCAGCGGGCCCTGGTGCTGGGCCCTGGGCTGGAAGACAGATGGCCCTGCTTGGGTGTATCTCTGAGGACAGGACTTCCTGGGTTTCTTAGCACTGGGGCCCTCGGTGTGGGTCATCATGGCAGCATCCTGGTGAGAGCGCTTTCGGGTGTTCCTGCCCAAAGCCCCCCCAGAGCTGAGAGTGGCAGGGCCAGAGGGGGTGCTGGGGCCCTTGGTGCTGGTCACTCTGGCAGCATTCCTGTGAGAGCGCTTGCGCTTTCGGGTGTTCCTGCCCAAACTTCCCTCAGAGCTGACAGTGGCTGAGCCAGAGGGGCCTACACCTGGGGTGGAAGCAAAGGCTGGCCAGGTGCTGGCATGGGTACTCAAGGTGGAAGTTGTGGATACTGAGGCCCCAAAAGGGGCCTGGGTGGTGCTGCCCAAGGCTGGCTGGCCTGGAGCAGAGGTTGGGGCCTGAGCTGGGGCTGGAGGGGCCTGATTTCCACCAGTAGAGCCAGGGGTCGCCCTGGACACCTGAGCACAGATAGGTGGGGAGGTGTCTATGGGGGTGACCTCTGTGTCAGAGGGGGGCCGGGGAGCCCAGCCTGTGGAGGTGCTGGTGGAGGGGCAGGCGCTGCCTGCAGAAGGCACTGGCAGGCTGGGGGAGGGAGGGAGACTGGCCATGGTGACAGGCGCAGTGCTGGCAGCAGGGAGGAGGGAAGGACACCCAGGCTCTGGGGCACAGCAGCCTGAGATGGCCTCAGTCTCACCCCACAGAGCAGCGTGGATGCTCTGGAGCGCGGCTTTCTTCTCCGCATCCAGGTCCTTGGCCGTGACCCGGAAGCTCAGGTGAGGAGGTGATGGCAGCCTCAGAGGCTCCCCCCGCCTGTGTGGCAGCAGAGCCACCTTGCGTAGGGGGGGCCTGGAACTGTCACGGGCCGGTGAGCGGTTCCTCAGGGATCCTTTCTGCCCGCTGCTGCCATCTTGGTGCTGTCCCTGCTGCCTCTCCCGCTGGGCAAGCAGGGGAGCTGAGGAGGGAGCCTGCGGGCCCTGCTGGCTCCCTGCCTTTAAGGGCCCCGGGGGCCGCCTGGCGGGGCAAGTGGGCTTGTGGAAAGCAGAGCTGCGCTGTCTGCATGCGCAGGTGGACACCCTCCTGCTCTGCACCGGAGGGAAACCTCGGGTGGAGCTGTAGGAGCTGGTGATGGCATTTCTAGTGGTGCAGGAGCTCATCGCGAAGGCCTGGGGTCTCCTGCGGCTGGCGCCTGCTGGCACCTGAGAGAAGACGATTCTCCGCAGGGGCCCGGGCCTGGGTACCAGGGAAGGGACGCCCCGCTGAGCCCCCACGGGCCTAAAGGCAGACCTGGCTTGCCCAGAGCCATCAGGGCCCCAGAGCCAGGGAGGCATAGGCACAGCTGGCTTGGGCACAGCTAAGGGCACCGGGAGGGCAGGCCCAGGCGCCCTGGGCGGGGGGCGGCGCCAGAGCCTGGCCAGGAAACCGCCCATTGGGCGCTTGGGACAGGTCTGGCCTCTAACAGAGAGTCAGTGAGCAGCCTCAGCAGCCAAAACTGTCTAAAGCCAAGAGCTAACAGTTAAGCCTGTTGCTGGGGAACACTGGGAACATGTGACAGGGGCTCGAGGAAGGAGCGCGCACTACAGTTCTGGGGGCGGGGCACGCGCACGGGACACGCGAGGACCCATGGCCAGCAAAGGTGCAGGTCCCCCAGGTCTCTCCTGTGGCTCTGATCGGCTGCGGGTGGGGGTGTGGGCTTGATGGCCATGAGCACAGTGACAGGCAGGGGCTCCTGCTTCCCTGGCGGCCCTGCATGCCCAGGGGAAGCGCCTGTGCAGCGCTAAAGAGGGGAAGGGATCTGTCAAGGGGAGCAGGACCCAGCTGTCCACACACAGGTGGCAGTTTTTCAGGATCCGCCTCGGGCTGCTCTCTATAGCGCAGGTGCCAAAAGAAGCGCTTTGGTTTCTGAAACCTGTGCTAGCGCTGGGAAGCTGACAGGAGAGCGGCGCATGCGCAGAGCCCAGCTCTGCTTTCCAGGACCTTTAGAGATCCTGGGCAGGGGTGGACTCCTGCAAGTGCAGAGTGGAGCCCTGCATTCCCCAAAGGGTCTGCATTCCAGACTGGTGTCCCCAGGGCATGCAGAGAAGGGGCTCTGCTTTCCCAAAACACTTTGCGTTCCTGGGCTGGTGTCCACCAGAGCATGGGCAAACAAAGCTTGTTTTTCTGAGTGGCTGACTATTATGGATCAATTTTCAAAAGTAGTTATATGTACAGCTGACCCTTGAAGAACATGGGGCGGGGTCAAAAATACAAGTATAACTTTGATTCCCCCCAAAGCTTTACTAGGACTAGCCTAGTGTTGACCAGAAACCTCAGTAATAACATAAACAGATGATTAATTTATTTTGTGCTTTATATACTGTATTCTTAAAATAAGGTAAGCTAGAGGAGATAAATGTTAGTGAGAAAATCATAAGATAAATACACTTAAAATACTGTACATATTTATTGAAAAAATCCATGTATAACTGGACGTATACACTTCAAACCTATGTTGGTCAAAGATTAACTACACATCAGCTACTAAGGAAAAGTCTCCAGATTACATTTCAAAAGATTATTCGTGGTCTTTGTGCCCTTTGGCCACAACCCATCAAGGACAGGCCATATAAGATTATGTCATTTAAATATTGTTTTTCTTGTGTGGTTATGTCACCAACTTCACTTACTGTTAGTTTTCAATGTTTCTATTTATTTTTTATTTCTTTTTAAATAAATTGCTTTAAAGTATGTGAAAAGATTACCTCATTCCAGAGTCAAAACTAGCAAAAGTTACATTCAGGGAAAGGTAGCATCTTTCTCTGTCCCACCTCTGTATATATTAATATTTCTTCTATATTAACACAAAAAGGGACATGATATGCGCACTTTTTGCACTTTCTAATCTCCTGTTTTAACAAAGAGAAAGTAGGCCTTAGGCAGAATGCCACAGTTAGATAGAATGGAATTAATCATGATTCCATATTCTATTTATTTGTATAGTTTTGTCTTATTTATGACAAGTCATATTGATTTTCCACTGATGGCAGGGATATACAATAACTTCTGAAGTAATTTATGTAAGTGAGTTTATAAGTGATTCAAATTTTAAAGACAAATATTTAATAAATAATAGCAGAATAGTACAAAGAACTGAAGTGCAAAATACCACCAGGTTTGGAAAATTTAGTACAAATAAAAAAATATAAAATATCTCATTAATAATTTTTATATTGATATATGCTGAAATGGTTATGTATTTGGATATATTGTGTTAAATACTGTACATTATTAAAATTGATATCTCATTGATGAAATGATCTCATATGAGTAGATGCAAAAACTGGTGAAAAGCCTAATAAAGTCTGTAATCTAGTTAGTCCTGGTTTCATAATGTACTGCAGTCCTACTCTTCCACTGTGGAAGGTCAGGTTATGGAGACACAGGACCTCTCTATTGTTTTTGCAACTTCTGTGAACTTACAATTATTTCAAAATAGTAAGTATAAACATAGTAAGAGTGTCTGTGTCCATTCCCTTTTATAAATTTAACGAATAAAACATTTAAACTGGCAGTGTGGTAGTAGCAGAACATTACTAATTACAGTGTAGTATATCTCAATGGAACAGAATAGAGAATCCAGAAATAGACCCACCCTCACATGCCCCAGTGATTTTTGACAAGGATGCACAAGCAATTCACTGGTGGAAGGAGAGTCTTTTCAACAAATGGTGCGGGAGCAACTGGACATCCATAGACAAAAAGTGAACCTCGAACCTGGACCTAAATAACGCATCGTATACAAAAATGAACTCAAATGGATCACAGATTTGAATGGAGAAAGTAAAACTATAAACATTTTAGGAAAAAATATAGGAGAAAATCTTCAGGATCTAGAGCAAAAAATTCTTAGATTTGATGCCAAAACACAATCCATAGATTAAAAGATGAGAAATTGAACCTTATCAAAATTATCTAAATTTGTTCTGCAAAAGACCCTGTTTAGAAGATTAAAAGTCAAGGTACAGTCTGGAGAAAAGATTTGCAAAACACAAATTCTACAAAGAATTAATATGTGGAATGTGTAAAGAACTCTCAAACTCAACAATAAAAAACAAACTGTATTAGAAAATAGAGACATTAGCTGTCATTTTACCGAAGATACACAGATTACAAGTAAATGTGCAAAGATGTTCAATGTCACTAGCCTTTGGGAAATTCACATTAAAACCACAATGAAATGCCATTTACACACGAGTCTGAATTGATAAGTATGGTGACAACACCAAACCCTGGTGAGGATGCAGGCGTGGGTCACAGTACATTGTGGTGGGAATATAAAATGGTACAGCGACTGCAATAGCTTGGCAGTTTTTATAAAGCTAAGCACTCATCAGTTTCTTATAAAACTAACCAGAGGACCCAGCAAGTACACTCTTGAGCATTTATCCCAAAGAAATGACAATTTATGCACGCACAAAAACCTGTGCAGGAATGTTCATTGCACCTTTATTTCTAAGAGCCAAAACACCTGGAAACAAACCCCTTTCCATAAGCACACTGTGGGGCACCCATACCATGGAACACTACTCAGCCATAAAGAGAACCCACTGCTAATACCCACAACAACTTGGGTGGATTGCCAGAGAATTATGCTGAGTGAAAAGAGTCAGTCCCTAAAGGTTACATACTGTCTGATTCCATTGATACAACGTTTTTGAAATGACAAAATGATAGAAATGGGGAATACATTAGTGGTTTCCAGGAGTTGAGTACAGGGGTGAGTGGGAAGCACCAGGACCTCTAGCACCATATGTTCACTATATTGACTGTGCTGGTGACACACAAACCTACATGTGTGATGAAACAGTCATGAACTAAATACACACACGCACACACACGCACACACACACTAGTTCAAAAAAGGCTTCAGTGTAGCCCAGGGATTTCCCTGTTTTGTTTTTCTTCTTTCCCATTCTTTCCCAGTTTCATGATGGTTTTCCCATATAGTTTCTCCAAGATTGATATTGGGGTCAGCAGCCATTCCCTGGTAATTCTCTATCTTGGCAAAAACTGGAGGTGTGACATTAGAGGAAACTGTGAAACAGGTATCTCCTGGGACCATCGTTGCACCAGGACAAACCAAGATTCAAAATCTCCATCACAGTGCCTAGCTACCTGGCCTCCCTTCCCTACCACCAGCCACAGGTCTCTGTGCTATGCCTTGCCTTCTTGCAATTGCATCCATTGATGCTTTTCCCTATGCAAATACCTAATTAGCCCAATCATGAAGCCTAAGGATTCTCATCAGGTAACCAAAGTGCATTTTTATAGTGGTTATTGGAAGGCTGTCATGTTTCTTTATTTAATCCAAAGGAATAAGGCTTTGTAGGAAAGAAGTAGGAGGCTGTGGGAAGAAACATTTTAGACAAATAAAATCTTTCAATTTTCAAATTTCACTGTATAGAATCAAACATCCATATAATACTATAATTCTTATTAATGCTTATGGGCTAACAACAACAGTTATAAGTCAACTTTGCCCATTTCAAGTCTAATGAGATAAAATGCACTTTATGATTTAGTACATACGGGACCTTATGTAATACGGTCCTGGCATATTACCCCTTCAGCCCATCCTTGTACCTCCATTGTTGCTGTTCAGTTGGAACATTTCCTGATTCTTCCCACCTCAAGATATTGAAACAGCTTTTTACTTTCACTGATAAGGCTCTCCTCGAATCTCATCCCCTGGCCTATTCCCATGGACCTATCAGCTCTCACCTTAAATATTACTTCCTTGGGAAAATTTCTTACCTCCCACACTACAGACTAGAGCAGGACCCCATGTTATATAACCTCAAAGCACACTGTACTTTTGTTTTAGAACATTTACCATAATTATGATTAACTAATGAAATATATTGGGAAGAGGGGAACCCTATAAAATAAAAGACTATGCGGCACCACACCCTCGTGTGATGCCCTCGCGTGATGTTGTAACAAGATGACCACCAGAAGATGGCTGCGGGTACAGCGGAGGCAGGGCCTAGTGGCTGCTCCACGCAGTGAGGCCTGGTGGTCCTGCAGCTCTGCATGGCACGGAGGAGGCGGTTCCCAGCAGAAGAGGCAGGTCATGGCAGGGATGGCAGTTGGGGGCAATCAGGCCAACAGTAGAGGGCAATTGTGGGCGATCAGGCTGGCAGGGGAGGGCAGTTGTGGGCCATCAGGTTGGCAGGGGAGGGTTAGGGCAGGGGTGGGCAAACTTTTTGACTCGAGGGCCACAATGGGTTAGGCAGGCAGGTGAGCTATTAGGAGCCAGTGGTCCAGGACTGTGAGGGGGATGTCCGATTGCCAGCTTAGGCCTGATCCTTGGGCCTAAACCGGGAACTAGACTGGGAGTTGGACACCCCAGATTGGAGAGGGTGTAGCCTGGGCTGAGCACTCCCCTGCCCTGCATGACTTTAGTGCACTGGGCCTCTAGTATTAAAATAACTGTACCTTTTCCTTGGGTCAGCATATGGAAGACTGGTGTGATTTGTAACCCGAACTCTAGCATTGCCTGAGTGACCTAGGAAGCTACCTTCATTCCTTGGGGCTTGATTTCTTGATCTTTTCTGGGTTACCGACACTTTTGGGAATCTGATAAAAGCTATAGTCCCAATGCCCGGGACAAACTCTAATAAGCAAAAATGTGCATACGTTTTAAGGGGAGGTTGAGGCTCAGAAGTCCAGTTGAGGTTACAGATCCCTGCAATAAGAGCTCTCTAGGGTCTCTTCAACGCTAACATTCTGTTAATCTATAAGCAACCACGCTGCTGTCAGAAAAACTCCTCAGAGACATCAAAATGTGGACGGATTTGTAACCAAATGAGAAAAGGACACAAAACAAAACAACCACAAAAAAACAAACAAACACCTGTGAGTAATGCATTGCCCAGCCACAGTTGCCTGCCCCAGCCAAATGTGGGAAACAGCAGAGTCACAGGTGAGCTTTTGGCGGGAAGGGCTGGCGTGGCGGAGAACCCGGGAGCTGGGGTAGGAGACCGCAGGCCCGGGCCAGGTCCCGGCACCCCTCCGCTCCGCCCTCCAGGACTCGCTCTTGGCCTTCCTCTGGGAGGCTGAGGAACTGGGGACCCAAGGGGCACCCCTGCCCCTGATAGCCGGAGAGCTGAGAGCGCCGGGCCGGGAAGGAAAGCTCCGCCCAGGCCCCGCCCATCTTCTCTCCCTCCCTCCTGCTACTCCAGTCGGCGCTGTCCCACGCTGACCAATCCAGTCCAGGCCCCGCCCCCAAGCCCTGACGTCGACGTACGTAAGCGGCGGCGCGTGCTCGGCTGGGTCCGGCGGAGCTGGCGGGACCCAGCGGAGGAGC
>NW_006299520.1:924021-936988 GCF_000327345.1 Myotis davidii
GGAGCCTCCCCCAGAGGTGAGGGGCGCCGCCAGCCCCGAGGAGGGGACGCCCGCGCTCAGACTCCGGAGACGGGGCATCGCGCGTCCCTGTGACCTCGGCGCCCCCACGGCCCGCGAGGAAGGGACCCCGGTGGCCGCGAATGCCCGGATGGCCGCTGTCATCTCTCCCTCCTGTTGCCCGACAGTGTCTCTGATTTGGTGGCAGCCTGGCTTTGATCTAGCGCTCCAGCCAGTGGTTCTCAACCCTCTGGCCCTTTAAATACAGTTCCTCATGTTGTGACCCAACCATAAAATTATTTTCGTTGCTACTTCATAACTGTAAGGTTGCAACTGTTATCCATCTTCATGTAAATATCTGATAGGCAGGATGGTCTTAGGCGACCCCTGTGAAAGGGTCGTTGGGCCGCCAATGGGGTCGCGACCCACAGGTTGAGAACCGCTGCTCCAGGCAGTGCAACTGGTGACAATGGTCACCTCTGCATTTGCACGGTTGGTGGCTGGGCCTTGCTTATCCCGGGCTGTCGCTTTACCACGTGTGCCTCCTGGCTGTGCACACGCGTTCCCTGCGCTGCAGGAGACTCCGCTTTGCACTTGCAAAGCCTCCGCTGCTTCCCCGGCGGCGGTCGATTCAGCACCGCCCCCCCCCCCCCCCCCCCCACACACACACATTGCACATTCTGATGCACCGCACACATTTCCTCACAAGTCTCTGTTCTTACCTAACCGCCCCCTTCCTTCCAGGCTCCCACGGCCTCAGGGTCTCTATTTCAAGGCATGCAGAAAAAACGGTGGAAACAGAACTATTCTTTAGAATAAAACCTGGTGTTTTTGCCCATGATATTGTTCTGTAATCGCATCCTTTTTCAGTTTAGTTTTTTCCAGTTTCTATCCTTTTAAGTGTTTCCCCATATTATTAGGGTGGATGTACTAGAGTTTGAATATGGAATAACATAGGACCTTTTTATTTTTCAGAATGACAGTGTTCTTAGAAGTTGGCTTAACTGTGTTTTTTTGCTTTGTTGATGTTTGTTTTTGTATGGAGTCCATTTCCAAAAAGAAAGGGGTATATGTCATTGCGTCATCGTCACTTTTTGCCCTCCCTTATGGATCCTGAAGTAACCCAAATATGACAACTTTTAGCATCAGGACCAAAGTCACAGATTTCTCTCTTAAAATTTCTGTTATGCCCTAGCTGGTTTGGCTCAGTGGATAGAGCCTCGGCCTGCGGACTGAGGGGTTGCGGGTTTGATTCCCATCTGGGACACATGCCCAGGTTGCGGGCTCGTTCCCCAGGAGGCGGTCAATCAGTGATTCTCATCATTGATGTTTCCCTCTCCTTCCCTCTCTGAAATCAATAAAAATATATTTAAAAATTCTGTTAGCAATTTAGGTTAAATTTGTAATGATAAATAATGTGACTATAGTGAGATTGCTTAATCTACACCTAGCTTTTTTTTCGCTTTTTGAATCCTTACTGGAGGAGTAAGGATATTTTTTTCCCATTGATTTTTAGAGAGAGTGGAAGGGAGGAGGTAAGGGGAAGTTTAGTAATCTGATTTCCCTTGGGAACTTGAGTTCTTGTGTGGGTTACAAGTAATTCAAATCATGAAACAAGCTGTGACAGTAAATTAGAAATAGAAAGGTAAGAAGTAAACCTTACAGTAGAGTTCGTAGTAAAGGACAGAGTAGCCAGATGGAAGGAATAAACAACTCATTGTATAAACAGGAGTGTGAGGGAATTGACAAGCTGAGACCTATTGTCTTGGATACCTTTTAAGGGTCTTGCACTGTTATAGCACATACATATTTTTAATCACTGATATTAAAAATTACCCTGAAACAACATAAAACTGAATTATATTCAGAATACATACATAGAATTATGAAGTACATTTTAGAGTTTCTTCAGAACTTATTATAATTACATTTGGGTGCTAATTATCGGAACATTTTACTTCCTAACCAAATATTTACTAATTTTTAAAAATAGGTTTTTGGTTTTTTTGGTTACATGGGAAAATTCAGCACATTACGGGAATACCATATAATTCCCAAGGACAGGCCATTATTGAACGACAGCATCAGCGGCTAAAGTCCCAACTTGAAAAACAAAAAGACACGAGATAATTTGGGAATATTGGGGGACCAGGTGAGCAAGTCCAACTCAAGAGGAAGGACTTCCACTGTGCTCAGGCCTCACCAAGCTTTTTATAGTGAGCGGTAAACAAGGTAGTGGTTACCATAGTTACACAGTTCTTGTGAGTTTCACTTGTTTACACCATGGTTATACTTCCTGCACTTCCTCAGCCCCTTAATTTCCCAGATAAGATCTAGGGAGTGTTATAAGGTCAAGCCTAATTAAGCTAAGAGGATTGTGCCCTCTAAGCTAGGACTTGTTTGTGACTTTGCCAGCAGGTCAGTCCGAGGCTTAACCCTGTATCAGTTTCCCACAGGAAAAGTACATGATTGTTGACTTCTGATTTCTTAGCTATTCACCTTCAAATGCCGCTCCTTCAAATTATCAACCTTGGAGTGGTTTGGGTTCCTATTTAATTATTATAGGAAGAGATCACATTTTAAGAAAGCCAAAATTTAGTAACATTTGAGTTTTTGCACTTTGATTTTTAAAACAAAATTTAATCCAATGAGCATGGTTTCATGGAGATGGATTTTGATACTTTATGTTTAGCTTTTTGCTAGAAAGCTAGGTCTATAGTCTTTGGAACATATCACTTGCTTTTCTAGAAAATTTTTATTTCAATACAATAGAAATTGTCTTCTACTTGGCTGACCATTTATAAATGCTTTTTGGTGGAATGATAACTAGCTGAAACTGCTGAGATTTTATTTCTTTAATTTATAAATGGAGTAAAAAGGCACTACATTTGTATTGAAAGAGAAATATGTTTTATTAAAGTAACTTTGCTAGGTTATTCTTCATAGCACCCTGAAGGTACTCCCCAACACTGTCTTACATGTGGTAGATGTTTAAGAAATATTTGTTGAATGAATGAGCATTGAATTTAATTTAGCTATCATCATTGTCATAGGAACAAACCTACGAGCAAAGTCTCAGATGTCATTTATTAAAAAGATTCTAATTGGAGCCATAGCCAGTTTGGCTCAGTGGATAGTGTCAGCCTGCAGACTGAAGGGTCCCAGGTTCTATTCTGGTCAAGGGCATATGCCCGGGTTGCGGTTGCAGGCTAGATCCCTAGTAGGAGGTGTGCAGAAGGCAGCTGATCTATGATTCTCTTTCATCTTTGATGTTTCTATCTCTCTCTCCCTCTCCCTTCCTCTCTGAAATCAATAAAAATAAAAAAGATTCTAACTGGAAAATGTTAACCATTCTATACTAATTGTATTTATTTTTATATAGGATGCAGGTGGCAATAAAAATTATAGATAAATCTCAGCTGGATGCAGTGAATCCTGAGAAAACCTACTGAGAAGCATAAATAATGATAATGTGAGACCATCCTCACATGATCAGACTTTATCAGGTATGACTTAACCTTAGAACTTTCCATGCTTCTCACATTCAGTTCTCTATATTGCATCATCATTTTTCTCTTTTATGTTAGTTTTTCAATGTAAATAAAAAGATAATGTTATACTCTTTGTAATACTTGAAGCAATAAAACAATAAAAAATGGAATAAAAAGAAATTAATAAAGGTAAACCTTTGTAATACCCCCCCAAAAAATAAAGAAAATATAGACTTGTTTGTCTAAACCAGAAAAAAAAAAGATAATGTTATGCTTTTATTAAGCTGATTACATCCATCTTTCTATACAGTGGGGCCTTGACTTACGAGTGTGCCGACTAACGAGTTTTTCAAGATACGAGCCGTCTCTCGGCCGATTTTTTGCTTTGAGTTGTGAGCTAAAATTCGCGTTACTAGCCAGCTTCAGATACCCCATCGCTAGTTGGCGCAGCGAACATCACAGTGAACGCCACGACATCAGCCCAGCATCATGTGTCTCACTCCTTCACAATTGATTTGACATACGAGTAATTTGAGTTACGAGCTCCGTCATGGAACGAATTAAACTTGAAAGGTCAAGGCCCCACTGTATTCAAATAAAAAATTAAGAGAGTAAAAACTAGTAGCTTAATTGAGTTGTATCTCAGACTGTAAGTTATTTATTTAAAAAGCTTATCATTGTACATTTGTGATAGTGTGTTTAAACCTGTTGGATTTTGACGGTGGCACCATTAATGAAGGCATTGGAGTTTTGTTTATTTAAAAAAATATACTGTTACTGTTTTATGAAATACAAAGGCTGAAAATAGTTTATTAGTTAGTGGCATACTTGGTGATACCTAGAGCCAAATCTTATTTTGTTTAGGGTTTTTTTTTAAAAAATATATTTTATTGATTTTTTACAGAGAGGAAGGGAGAGGGATAGAGAGTCAGAAACATAAATGAGAGAGAAACATTGATCAGCTGCCTCCTGCACATCCCCCACTGGGGATGTGCTCGCAACCCAGGTACATGTCCTTGACCGGAATCGAACCCGGGACCTTACAGTCCGCAGGCCGATGCTCTATCCACTGAGCCAAACCGGTTTTGTTTAGGTTTTTTTTTTTTTTTTTATCAGATAAAGTCATTGAGCCATTTTTTTAAAAAACACCTTAAGATATAATTCCTCATAAAATGAAACTGTATCCATTTTAAGTAGAAGCTATGTTTTGTAAAAGGAAAATTTTTCTCAGATTTTTAAATAGTAATTTCACGTTTAGGAATAGTAATGTAATACCAAATGCTTGTAATATTTTTATTTATTAATTTGTAGAATTTTTTTATATTGGAAAACTAGTTTCAAACTAAAATGTTACAGTATACTGGAGTATGACTTTGATCTCCCAAGTATGATGTGTGTACTTACTAGTATGCTAGGCTCAGCTGTACTGGCTGTTGAGAGCTGATTGTTGAATTTTCAGAAATTTTGCAAATTAATATCATGTTAGTAGCTCAAAATCAGCAATGGTAGGAGTATATACACCACAGAAGTAGTCAGGACTTTTTTTCCCCCTCAGAGACCTGGGCTTAGCACACTACTGTGTGCAGTGAAATGAGTTAGCATAAGTATCCATTGGGGTTTAAGATAATATCAGAAGTTCTAATTATGTGTATTTTGTAGATTTGTCTTCTGTGTGCATTTTTTAATGTACCTAAAGTATTTAGACAGTGGCATGAGTATGCAATTTGTACCTCTTTATGGATCTATAATAATAAAAGCATAATATGCTAATTAGACTGGACAACCTTCTGGACGACCTTCCAGACTAAGTCACAGCACTGCGGAGGCAGAGGCAGCCACAGTGGTGGTGGAGGGCCAAGCCCCTTGCACAAATTTCATGCATTGGGCCTCTAGTATATTCATAAATATACATACAGATTTTATGTATATATACTTGTACATGCATATGCACATACGTATCTGTATTTGGCAAAACAATTTTTTATTGGTAGAAATTTGCAGTTAAAGAGGTGTGGGGACAATTAGCATTATCATTAGCTAAAAATGAGAGACTGTGGTGTGCCACTCAAAACAACTCCTGAAGTTCTAAAACTATAGAGGACCTTTTAGGTCAGATGTATACCAGAATATTTCTCCCTTTGCTTTAAAAACAAAAATTTCTAAAGAGGATACTTATAAGAAAATAATCACATTCTTAGAAGTCTCTAATGAACCTAAGCCAAACTGAGGTTAAAATATGAGGCTTCACATGATAATTCTATGCTTATTTGAACTAAATGATTTGCTGTTTGATTTGTTTAGACCCAAATTGTAGGTGGCCTATGAAGCCCTATTCCTACATGTTAGAGCAAATTTGCTTTAGCCTTTCAGTAGATAGCAGTTCAATTTTATGCTATTAGCATGTGCCAGTATATAAAATGGTAGATAGTTATGGGGGTTCTTCAGCCGTGACCAGCAAGGCTGGAGAGTGAATGAGTCCTGAGTAGGGGCAATTGGGGACTGAGGAAAAGAGACAGACACAGAGACAGTAAGTAAAACTGGGACCAGGTGGGACACTATTCTCGGATGGAGAGACAGTGACCTAGAGCTAGTTTATTATATACAGCAGGGGTCCTCAAACTTTTTAAACAGGGGGCCAGTTCACTGTCCCTCAGACCGTTGGAGGGCCGGACTATAGTTAAAAAAAAACAACTATGAACAAATTCCTATGCGCACTGCACATATCTTATTTTGAAGTAAAAAAACAAAACGGGAACAAATACAATATTTGTATTTGCATGTGTCCCGCGGGCCGTAGTTTGAGGACCCTTGATATACAGCTAGGCTACAGGTATAACTGAGCTGTATTTTATTTTCCTTTCCTTGATCAGAGAATACCATATAACACAGGGCTAGAAAAGTCAGTGAGGAGGTGGTAAAAACTTAATCTTCAAAACTCCTGTTACCTGCATTAGCATTTTTCAAACTTGAATGTGCATAATAATTACCTGGGGAATTTGTTAAAAAGTGGATCTGGCCCTAACCGGTTTGGCTCAGTGGATAGAGTGTCAGCCTGCGGACTCAAGCGTCCCAGGTTCGATTTCGGTTAGGGGCATGTACCTTGGTTGCGGGCACATCCCCAGTAGGGAGTATGCAGGAGGTAGCTGATCGATGTTTCTCTCTCATGATGTTTCTAACTCCCTATACCTCTCCCTTCCTCTCTGTAAAAAATCAATAAAATATATATATATAAAAAAGTGGATCTGTGTCAGTAGGTCTGGGTGGAGCCTGAGATCCTACATTTCTAATAGACACCTGGGCAGTGCTGCTGATGCTGGTCCGTGGACCATATTTGAAAGAGAAAGGGATCTAGATTTTTCACCAAAGTGTTAGCATAAAGATACTGTCTTTAGTAAACTTGGCCAGTTTCTGAATTGTTCATAACTTTGACATTTTTATTAGTAATTTTAAAGTAAGTAACTCTAAAATATTGTGGCAAATTGCAATTCTTTCCTGTCAGACTAATATGGAATTATTTATCAGTAGGTAATGGGGACCAAAAACATGTACCTTGTGACAGAATATGCCAAAAATGGAGAAATTTTTGGTAAGTACTTTTCTTTAATTTTCTTAAATTTGAAAATGTCACTAATCTTCAGAATGGAGTGTTTTCTATTCTGCTTGTTTAAAAGTTGGTAACATGAATTTGAAATTTTTAAGCATTAGAATACAATAAAATATCCAGTAAGCTAAAAATATAGACGATAATTTATTCTCTTATATTTGTGATATTAAAGGCACTGCTTAATTTTTTCATCTTTGTTAGAAATTAGAGAATTGAAGTTAGGGAGAAATGTTCATTCATATTGTAAGGGAGATTTTCTTGTCTTTTATCTTCCTTTTCACTCTCCGTTTTAATAAATATTTATTGAGCTTTTACTATGTCCCAGGCATCGTGCTAGGTATGAAGGGATACAGTGGTGACCTAAGTAATATAATCCCTACCATTATGGATCTTAAACAGTTTAGTAAGCCCTTAACTCTAGTTGTTACACCTTGGGCAAGTCATTGTACTTTTCTGGGACTTCTTTATTTCTAATAAGAATTATTTGAGTAGTTAGTTTCTCTAATCTATTCTAACCCTTAAAAACTATAGATATTTTATTCTAACTTTCATCTTTTTTATTTTTACTCTGTGGAGCCAGAGCACAATAGGTAATCTAAATATTTCTGGTCTTTAACCTTATTTAAGTCCAGAATTGTTTTTTAAACAGATTTATTGAGGAATAGTTTATATACAATAAATTGCACATATTTTAATGTGTACAATTTTTTAAGTTTTACATATGTAAAAATCACTGTAATCTATCACTCTCAAGTTTCTTTGTGCCCTTGGTAATCTGTCTGTTCCACATCACCACCAGGCAACCATCAATCTGTTTTTTTGACTCTGTACATTAATTTATGTCTTACACAGTTTATATAAATGTAATACCATATGTGCTGTTGTCTAGTTTCTTTCTCTCAGTATAATTTTTTAAAGATTTTAAAATATTTTTTAATTGATTTCAGAGAGGAAGGGAGAGGGAGAGAGAGATAGAAACATCAATAATGAGAGAACCATCCGTTGGCTGCCCCCTGCACACCCAACACTGAGGATCGAGCCCTCAAGCCAGGCATGTGCCTGGACCAGGAATTGAACCATGACCTCCTGGTTCATAGGTCAATGCTCAACCACTGAACCATGCTGGCAGGGCTTAAGATTCTTTTTTTTGTTGTACGTATGAACATGTCATTTCTTTCTATTATTAGATCTTATTGTATAAATATATACCAATTTGCTTATCCATTCATGTGTTGATAGACTGAGTTTGCTTCAGTATTTGGCTATTTCACATGAATTGCAGTGAATACCCATATGCAACTCTTTAACTTATAGTCTACCTTCAACTAATATTTAGCACTTCACATATAATATAAGAACCTCTATTTGTCTTGTTCTTTCTAGAATCACAGCTCTGTCTCCTTTTTTGTTGTTTTTGTTATCCTCATCTGAGGATATTTTTTCCATTGATAATTTCTTTAGAGAGAGTGGAAGGAAGAGAGGGAAGGAAGGAGGAAGGGAGGGAGAGAGAGAGAGACATTGATGTGAGAGAGACATATCCATCAATTGGTGACCTCTCGCACTCCCCTGCCTGGGGATCGAACCTGAAATCTTTAGGTGCACAGGCCGATGTTCTAACCATGTAGCCACACTGGCCAGGGCTCAGCTCTGTTTCTTCAACTCAGGGTCTTTGCTGGGCTCAGCCTGGATTTTCCTTCATTATATTGTGGCCTAAACACTTTTTTAAACAGTCACTCTCCTTGTTTGACTGATGTACAGTTTCATTAACCAGTGTCTTCCATATTTTCTCTTTTTTGTTTGTTGGAAGGAGAGGGTTGCTTTAGGCAGGAGGATAAGTTCAGTTCCTGTTACTTCATCTTGATTGAAAGCAGAAGTCTCCAGTCCTTTCAAAATTATCTTTAATTTTAGTTATTTTTTAAAAGGAGGAATTATAAATACACTTCTGTAGTTTTGAAAAAATATTTGTAGTAAATTCAGTTATTTTCTAATAGTATTTCAGGGAATATAGTTGGCTTCCCTCTAGCCTCGATCCAGTCCATAACTTCCCAGAGCTTGACACTTTCCAGTTCTCTGCTGCTGCTGGCACTGGCTGCCCTAACTGTGCTCCGCTCATTCAGGAAGGGCCTTCCATGCTCTTCAGCTGCTCTTTCTTTGCATAGAGAGGTTTCCTATGCCATCTGGTTTTCTTGCCCCATCTGACTAGGTTTGCAGCAAAAGAGTGATTTTTGGTGGCATGCTGGGACTGCATCTGCATGATTCATTCATTATGAGGCTGTGGTGTTTATGCTATGTATTTTTGTTTGGTTAGTTAGATTGTATCTTATTCCATAAATGGCTGAAGTAGCTTTAAAGGACAATACTACAAAAACAATAATTCTAAAATATAAATAAGAATAAAGAAGTGATTCAGAAAATACATAGACCAGTAGAACACAATCATGAGAGGTAGGGGAAGAGAACACAAATGTGCAGGCAGTAAGGGCCCAAGAGCTTCAGATACGGCTCTAAGCTTTCTGGCTGTCACAGTGAAAAGAGTATGTAGTCATTTACATAATATTATCTAAGAGAAAGACAGGTACTATCTCTCAAAGAAAGCAAAACTTTCCCTGGTAGTGAATTTTTCCTTTGGGGTTTCTTATAAGAAGTATTGAGCGATACTTCAAAAACAAAATCTGATTAAAACAATTTCAAGGGCATCTGTTTTTTTTTAAGTTAGTTTTTTTTAGCTTCATTGTTGACAACACTATTACAGATGTCCCGATTTTCCCCTCCTTTGCCCACCTCCACCCAACCCTGTCTCTGCTTCTCCTCTGGCTATCACCACATTGTTTTCTGTGTCTGTGGGTTATGCATATATGTTCTCTGGCTAATGTCTTTAACTTCTTTCATCCAGTCCCCCCAACCTCCTCCTGTCTGACAGGTGCACAGTCTGTTCCATGTATCCATGCCCTCTGTTTCTATTTTGTTCATTAGTTTATTTTGTTCATTATATTCCACATATAAGTGAGATCTTATAGTATTTGTCTTTCTCTGACTGGCTTATTTCACAGTAATCTCCAGGTCCATCCATACTGTTACAAAAGATAAGAGTTCCTTCTTTTTCATGGCTGCACTAGTGGCCTGGTGCACGAATCTGTGCACATTGAAAGGAAATTAATTAGAAGAAATATTTTAATATCGCTATTCACCCTTTCTCTATAATAGAACTGTCAAGCAAATTATGATCGACAATGACAGATGAAAATACACACGTGATTGGCGCCAGTGAGAGCTTTGTATGTAATGCACATGCACGAATCAACTTAGCCATATATATGTGTGTGTGTGTGTGTATATATATATATATATACATACATATATATGTTGTGCCCAGATATCAAGGTTCCCAAGAGCCCACCAGGGAGCCAGCGAGTCCGATGCAAAAGCAAAGAGTCATTTATTTCAAACCTAGGTTTGGCTCCCCTGCCACACTCACCGATGCAACGGCAAGCCCCGGTGGCCGAGAGAGAGCGAGGCCTGACGGGACAGGGGGGTATATAGGGGGGAGGAGTGAGGGCAGGAGAGGGGGCTGTGGGCCCCGCTGATTGGCCAGGCGCGAGTCGGTACAGGATGTGGTCATAGTGATGGCGTGCACTTCCCTTGATTATTATTGGTTAGTCCAGAGAAATCCGGGGTGTGGCTAGCAGCGGCTTCTTCCGGGAAGAAACACATGGCGCCGTCCCAAAATGGAGGACCCAAGGCAAGATGGAGCATCTGCTCGGAGCAGGCCCGGCCCACAGGGCCGGCACACTACAGCATGGCGGCCTGCCCGGGCTAGGGCAGGCGCCCCACTCCGCTGCCGCCACTGCACTGGGGGCCGCGGGTCCACGCGGCCAGCGCAGGCCCGGTCCGGGGGGCAGTGGGCGGGTGTATTCGCTCTTTCTCTGTAATAGAAGTGTCAAGCAAATTCACAATTGACAATGACAGATTGAAATACACGCTTGCGATTGGTGCCAGAGTTTTATATGTACTGCGCATGTGCGAGTCAACTTAGCCTTTTGTAGATATAGAATAAACATGCTTAATTAAACATGCTTTCTGATTTAGCTAATTTTTTTTCAAGCACCCCAACTTCTCTTTGAGGTAATTGTCAGCAACACAGCAGTAAATATCAACACGAAGCAGATTATTATTGTAGATCATACAGGGAAAATATTTAACTGCAGCAGTGTTTGACTATATTCAGCACAGTGAGAAAACCTGAAGTCATTTTCAAGGTCCACCATTTCTTCTTTTTAGTCAGGTCAAGTTTCTAAGCTTTTTAAAGCTCTGTTTTCCGGCTAATGAAAAGAAAATAGGATTCCACTGAGTCTTTTATCTACCTTCTCCAGGACTTCTGTGAAGATCAAATGAGATGAGGCACGGGAAAATGCTTAACAGACATTTGGTTAAATGTAAAATGTTTCCACCTGGCTATGAAGCAAGTCATGTTCCTGGGCTGAAGAAACTCCAAGGAGGCTAGGCGCTAGGGAGAGGAAGCTGGGCGCTGCTATATGAAGTCATTACCTGGCGCCCACAGCAACCATTTCCAGGCTGGGCTGTGGGCTGCATTTTGCACCATGGGGTTTTGGGAGCGTCGGCTGTGATTTGGTGGGGTGTCGCTCTGGGGTGATGGCAGGGCCTATGTCCCACTTGGGGGAAGCCAAGTGTTGCTTTGTGGGCACCAGGTCCCCAGTGCTGTTTCTCTGTAAATGGCCAGTATGCATCACGGCAGCTCCTGCGTTGAGCATCTGCCCCCTGGTGGTCAGTGTGTGTTATAGTGACCGGTCGGACATTTAGCATACTAGCCTTTTATATATACTAGTTTAGACTAGTGGCCTGGTACACAAATTTGTGCACATTGAAAGGGAATTAATTAGAAGAAATATTTTAATATCGCTATTTGCCCTTTATAATAGAAGTGTCAGATTAAAGAAAATTTGTAAAATGTATATGAAAATAATATTTAAATTTATTAATAAATAAACAATAACAACATGATATAACAACAAAGACATGATATGAAAACAACAAAACATGATATAAAAACTATAAAAAACATGATATAAAAACAAAAAGATGACATAAAAACAACATTGATACAAACAATGACAGATAAATGATTAAACTTATTCCAGTGTCTCCCTGTATACCACATTTAGAGTAAAAACACTTTCAGAGTGCTTGACTAATTTCCTTTGTGATGAGGTATTTACAACTTTAACGTCACACGCTCTTTGAACTCAAGAGAAAGCAACATATAACTGACCATGTCTGAAAACGGGTTCAGGTATGAATATTTCTACTCTGTCTAAAGTTTGTCCTTGTGATTTATTAATTGTCATCGCAAATGCTGGCATCACGGGAAACTAATTAATTTAAATGGGAGGCCAGTGTCAGACAGGGACAAATAAATTCTTAGAATCAGAACAACCGCTCCTTCTGCAGGTCCTGTTAATACCTGCTGTCAGGGTCCAGGTTGCAGGTAAACAGGATTCTGGGCTGTCAGGACGCGGACAGCAAACTGACCAATGGCAGATTTATGCAAAGAATGGTTCTCCCGCCTCCCGGCTGTCAGGTTCTGGGGTGCAGGTGAATGAGATTCGGTGATGTCAGGGTGCTGACAGCAAGGTTGTGTCAGTGGTCGTCATAGCTACTGGCGGTTGGGTCAGTGCTCATCATAACTACTGACTGGCTGTCTGGTCCTTGGTCATTCTGGTTGTTATGTGGTAACAATCACTGGGCTTTTATTATATACTAGAGGCCCGGTGCACAAAATTCGTGCACTGGGGGGAGGGGGGGGGGCCCTCAGCCTGGTCTGCACCCTCTCCAATCTGGGACTCCTTGGGGGTTGTGG
>NW_006299520.1:937856-939560 GCF_000327345.1 Myotis davidii
CTCCCGGGACAATGATGCAAAGGGGCAGCAAAAAATAGACATCCCTTCTTATTGCACACGGACCCTATATTCAGGCTCACCTGGCCCAGGCTGGCAGGATGCTTGGCACATTCTAGGATCCCTGCTCAGGGGCTGGAGGGGTGACTGGTGGCAGCACACGTGAGAGGGGACCTCTGGGTGACCACTCTGGTCCTGGCTACTGGTCTTGGCACTTCCTGGTAACCAGTTCCTTTCTGGTCCCTCCTGCAGCCCTGGTCCCCCTACCTGGATCAGCCTCCTGTCTCCATCCTGGACTCAGATGGCCCCCTTGGCTCCTGGGGGCTTTGTCCTCCTTTCCTAACATGGAGATCTCAAGGAAGGTTATGGCTTCTCAGAGACTCCTCGACAGCCCTGTCACTCATGTTCACACAGGGAAGGGGTGCATGTGGCAAAAACAGCTGTATAAATGCGAGTGCAGGGGCAAGTCTTCTGGGGTCACTTGGACAGTTTGCTGATGACGCAGATCAGGGCCACATTCTCATCCTTGAGGCGCTGGTTGTCAGCTCGGAGATTGGACAGGCCCTTTAGCTCCTCTTCCAGTTCAGCGGCCTTGCATTCTAGGGCCCTGCACTCAAATCTCGCCAGCTCCAGGATGGCCGGCCTCTCTACAAAGCGCTCTTGCTTCTGCATGGTGCGCTCCAGCTCTACCTTGACCTGCGCCAGCCACAGCATGGTCTCGATCAGGGCCTCTCGTTCTCAATGTGCAGCTTTGCATAGAGCTTCCTGAAGCTCCCTCAGGCTCTTCCAGTTTGGGCTGGGGTTCTGGGTTTAGGTCCTGCTGCCTCTGAAGGGGAAGGGCTGGATTCTGGGCTGATGTCCACTGGCTTCACCTTCTCCCCCTTCACAGGCCCTCTCCTCTCATCGCCAACTCTGCAGTGCTCCCTGGAGGCCTGTGGTCCCTGTCCCTGCCCCTTAGGCACCTCTACTCTCTGGGCAGGGCCATCAGAATTCTCAACCCCAGGTACTCAGGGCTTCCAGGAAGGGTCCAGGCTCTGAGCGCCCTGCTCTTGATGTGGATGGAAGAGTCTGATCAGGGGAAGGCCTGCCGCGGGGAGGGGCTGCGAGGTTGGCTGCTGGCCCCACCACCTGATCAGGCCGTGTGCTGGCTACAGTGGGTGTCATAGCGACTGGCCCAATAAGGTCCATGTTCTGCCCGCTCACCATTCCCCAGTCCCAACACCGCCTCCACTGCCGGGCTATCAGGCCTTTGGGATCACCAGCTCACAGCACCTGCTTTCCCACAGGCCTGAGGCTCTCAGGTTGTGGGAAAGCAGGCGTCAGTGACTTCAACTATATGCAGCGTGCCTGGTGGCGGCTGATGGAACGCACTGCCCGCTTGGCACCACTCACACCTGGGCGGACAGGTCGAGGGCACTGCCACCACCACTACTGCCACTGCCCCTGCTGCTGCTACTACTGCTGCTGGGGCTTGAGGCACTGAGGCTGCCTGCGACCTACCGACCCCGGGTTGGGTGACACATAGGATGTGCTGGCTGCTGATCACTGCTGCCGCCCCATGTCCCTTCACACAGGGGATACCGGGGCGGGTACGCGATCACCATGGTTCCACCTGCCAGCCCCATGTCCACCCCGGGAGGCCCTGATGAGGGCGGGGCGGGTGCTTGATCACTGGGGTCCCACCCTCCAGCCCCGAGTCACCTGGGC
>NW_006299520.1:951146-952101 GCF_000327345.1 Myotis davidii
TTCCATCTCTGTGATAAACTTGTCCGTGTGTTCTAAAACAGTATGGCCCATAGCCTGATGGTGATGCAGTATTAGCACCCCTGGAAGCAAAAGCAAAAGAACTATTTATGGATCGAATATTTTCCATGAAATTTTTACTGTCAGAATCTTAGTTTGTCATTAATCTTTTTAAATATGCCGGATAATCTGGAAAATGTATATCATTTGGACAGACTTTCCCTTTGCTACAACATCGAGTAAATTTCCCATCGGATGGTTTTTCATCCGAGAAATTTAGGGATAGGCAAAATTCACATCGAACAGTCATTTCACCACAAGTATGTTCGAGAATTGCATCCTTATGTACTCCATTTTCGCTGAGAAGGCAGTTCCTACCGGTTTTGGTAGTACTTGTTGATGACTGTTCTCTAGACATATTCTGTCGTCGCCACCGCCTTCTTTCAAATTCAAAGTCACGTTTGTCTTTATACATTTTCTGTCGAAGACACCTCTGTTTTTCGGCTTCAGAGCGACGTTTTTCCAGTAGCTGCTCTTCAGATACATTCTGTTGCAGGCGCTGCCTTCTTTCAAGATCAGACGTTGCTCTGAAGACATTTTCTGTCAATAACGCTGGCATCTTTCGGCTGCAGAGCTACCTTGTATCAACCGTTTTTCTTTGGACATAGTCCTACCTCTCTACTGACACGGTCTGAGATGCAGGTGAATGAGAGTCCTGCCTGTCAGGCCACTGAGAGCTGTGTGACTAACGGCTGATTCTGGATGATTCTGTGGGGGTGGGACTTCCTCCTCCCTGCTGTCAGTTTCCACAGCTGTGATGAGGAAGCTGAGGTGACAGAGGAGCCACGCTGTCCCCGGCTGCCTGGGTCGAACGTGGGAGGGCCGGATGGCGGCTGGGCGGGTGGCAGATCGCCGCGGTCGTGCCTGGCTGCCCTGGGTCCCCTGCGGGAGGGCCGGA
>NW_006299520.1:952617-1010355 GCF_000327345.1 Myotis davidii
CGTTAGGGTCAGTTTGCATATTACTCTTTTACCATGTATGTCTATTATTAGATAGGATATAATTGAAACTTTGTTGCCTTGAGTGGAGCCCACAGCCAGCCAGAGCAGGCTGGAATCTTGGCTTCTGCCATCGCAGGGGCAACCAAGCCTCCTGCTTGCTCCAGCTCCATGGCTGCCGGCTCGCCATCTTGTTGGGTTAATTTGCATATAGTCGCTCTGATTGCCTGGTGGGCGTGGCTTAAGGCATAGGGAAGGTATGGTCAATTTGCATGCTTGTCTTTTATTAGTGTAGACTAGAGGCCCGGTGCATGAAATTCGTGCACTGGAGGGGTGTCCCTCAGCTCAGCCTGCACCCTCTCCAATCTGGGACCCTCAGTGGATGTCCCACTGTCAGTTTAGGCTCCATTCCGCTCGCCTGCCTGCCTGCCTGATTGCCCCTAACCACTTCTGCCTGCCAGCCTGATCAACCCCTAATCACTCCCCTGCCAGCCCGATCAACCCCTAACTGCTCCCCTGCTGGTGCCATCTTTGAGGGCGTGGCAGTCAGTTAGCATATTCCCTCCCTATTGGCTGTGGGCACTGCCATTTTTGAGGGCAGGGCAGTCAATTAGCATATTCCCTCCTTATTGGCTGTGGGCGCTGCCATCTTTGTGATGGCGTGGGGGTCAATTAGCATATTCCCTCTTTATTAGATAGGACTAGTGACCCGGTGTATGAAATTGCGCGAGATCTGGGACCCCAGGGGTCCTTGATGGATTGCCCCAAAGAGGTAGGCTGGAGCTGCCAGCCCCCCAGGCCTCTTCCTCTGCTTCCTCCTCCTCCTGCTCCTAACATTCTCCTTCACCTCCTCCTCATCATCTTTCACTATGTTAATGGCCTCTCCCTTCCCCTGTAGACTGGCTGACACCTGGTACTCCCGTCCCCCCTATGCTACAGGTATCTAGGGCCTCTCCACCAAAGCCGCTCGGCTTTGGCTCCAGCTTAGGCTCTGGCTTGATAACCTGAATGACGATCTCCAGGCTTCCCCCAGCCATCTCCTCAGGAGAGAATGTTTCCAGGCTCTCCATGGAAGGGGATGCCTTCCCATACCCAGACTCGAAATCAGGATCCCTGTAGGAACACCAAGAATGTTTCCAGGCTCTCCATGGAAGATCCAGACTCGAAATCAGGATCCCTGTAGGAACACCTGGCATCCAGGGTGAAGTACGCATGCACTCCCCTTTTCCAGAATGACATAGGGGGGAGACGGGGCAGAGTGGGACCCAATCCCATGCCCCTCATGTCAGCCAGCACCTGTGCCGCCTCCATTTCCTCCCAGAGCCTTGGTCACTGCTCCGGTGGAGGCAGGGGCAGTCGCATGAGCGGTGGTGGTGGCTGAGGTGGCAGCGGTGGTGGTGCGTCGTCTTCAGGCTGCTCCGAGCTGCTCAGGCGGTGGTCCTTGGCAGGAGGCCCCTCATCTGGGCCGTCCATGGTAGCTGTGCTCAGAGCACCATGCTCACCCCTTCCCTCTCAGCCAGGCGGCTGCAGCCTGTCACACCTGAAGAGGAGCCGATGCACCTGAACGCGACCAGCTCTGCTTGCAGCTCCACTCTGTATTCCCTCCCATGGAGCCTGTGCTATTCCCTCCACGCCAAGTGCTCAGGTCCCACCCCTCCCTCATGTCAAGGGCCTATTCTGCCTTGTCGCACATGCAGGCCTGCCCACCAGCGTGCGCCCACTGTGCACACAGCCTCCTACTGATGGATTATGACAACATGAGGGCATTACGGCGTGACGACCACCTAGGCCAGTGATGGGGAACCTTTTGAGCTTGGTGTGTCAGCATTTTGAAAAACCCTAACTTAACTCTGGTGCCGTGTCACACATAGAAATTTTTGATATTTGCAACCATAGTAAAACAAAGACATATTTTTGATATTTATTTTATATATTTAAATGCCATTTAACAAAGAAAAATCAACCAAAAAAATGAGTTCATGTGTCACCTCTGACACGCGTGTCATAGGTTCACCATCACTGACCTAGGCTATTATCAGTATAGACTAGGGGCCCAGTGCACGAATTCGTGTACCTTGAAAGGAACTGTGGGCCATGAGGCTGTGGTGGGCACAGGGGCGGGTCTCTGCCCAGCCTCCACACCCTGCCTGGCCCCACCCGGCAGCCCTGCTCCTGTCGCCGCCGCTCCCACGTGCTGACGGCTCCAGCCCTGCTTGAACCCACTGATGACGTGGAGCAATTGGGGCCAGTACCAGCAGTGGGTACAAGTGGCGGCGGCTGCCCAAATTCACCCTCAGGAGCAGGGGGAGGTGGAGAAGCCCTGAGGGGTGATCTGGACCGGCAACTACCACTCTTGCACCTGCTGACAGCGCCGAGTGATCAGGATAGGTTCTGGGTACGAGCAGTGGGTGTAAGCAGCAGCTTCAGCGCTGTCAGTGGGTGAGAGGTGGCTGCCGGCCACAATTGCCCCTCAGGAGCCAGGGGGAGGTGGAGAAACCCTAAGGGGCGATCGAGGCCAGCAGCCACCACTTGCACCCGCTGATGGTGCTGAGCCATCGGGACCAGCAGCGGGAGTGAGCGAGCCGGTGCTGGTCGCAGATGCAAATGCTCTGCGGGACCGTGATGCACAGGAGCAAAGAATTTTCAGTAACCACCAGAGAGACTCAGACCGGAGGGGCAGAGCCTGGAACCGTGGGAAGGAGCACAGGCACTGGCCCTGTGGGTAATGGCGTGGCCTTGGCCTAGCCCAGAGATTGCAGGAGGGGCAAACTCAGGCACAGGAATTACTAGAGTTAAAAGCAGGGACATGGGCACAAGGGACAGATGTGGAGTCAGCAGAATGAAGGTGAACAGCAATAGACAGTAGGGGCCACGGAGTAGTGTACGCAAGGATGTACCCTGAACGTGAGGGTGTGCCGGGTCCGTAGGGCGTAGCTTTGTTGCCCTCAGAGGCATCTTGAAGAAAGTCCTCCTAGAACAGCGGTTCTCAACCTGTGGGTCGCGAACAATGAAAATACATCCTGCATATCAGATATTTACATTACGATTCATAACAGTAGCAAAATGACAATTATGAAGTAGCAACGAAAATAATTTTATGGTTGGGGGTCACCACAACATGAGGAACTGTATTAAAGGGTTGCGGCGTTAGAAAGGTTGAGAACTGATGCAGGGGGTCCGGCGGGGGTGAGGCCGACGGAGTCCTATCGAAGCATGCCCGACTCCGGAGACAGGTTCAAGACGCAGTCTGAAGTTTATTGTTTAAGTGCAGGGACATATATAACATTCCAGACCAATCAGAAGTTTACAACATCCTTAGGGCAACCAATGGTAGGAAAGTTAGGGTACTATGTAGGGGCTCTAGGGGGCTTACTCAGGCGGGCGCTGCCACTTCCCCGGTGTGCCGAGGAAGCTTGTATAGGCGGAGTGCGCTCACGCCATTGCATCCGCCACTGCACTGAGATAAATCTCCTGAGCTCTTCCCACAGAGAACCACTGTCCTAGAAGGAGGTTTGAAACCAGGTCGAGGGCAGTCGCGGGGCCAAGTTAGCATGCAGGTGCTCGACTGAGCAAAGCCCAGGTGCCCTTAGGGGGCGTGGCCAGGGTGTGGCTTAAGCTGTTGTTGGGCAGACAAGGGCTGTAATGTGAATAAGCAAAATGACGTGACCTTGGTGACCTAGCACCTAGCGAGGTATAAGGGGGTGTAGCCAAGATGGCCGCTCGCATGAACCTTATCCCAGTAGCAGGTGCAGGGGTGTGTGTTCAGAGCCTTTGGGTCAGGTCCCATGGAGGGCGGGGGGAGGGGGAGGGGGTCCCAGGTCTTGTGCAGTTTTGTGTGATGGGTCACTAGTACACTTATGTTTTTGAAGAGTGGTGCTATATGAATCGCCTTTTATTTCAGATGAGTGAAAGGAGTGCATTCCCCAGGAGAGTGCACTAGTTTGTATTAACTCTTCTTTTACACCCTACAACTGTGCAGTCTTGTTCGAGTTATTTAAACTCTCCAAATCTGTTTCCCTTTCTGTATAATGAAGGTGATAATATGCATTTATCTCATAGCCTGATTACAGGCCACTTTTGATGCAAATATCAGTTTGTAAAATGCCCTACACAGCTGCTCCTGGAGTTGTGCAGTGTGAGAGTGGAATCTCTTTTTCCTCTGCCAGAGTAACCAGTAATGTTCTACAAAGTGGCTGCTCTAATGACAAAGAGTAGAGTTCCCAGCTGATCCTTGACCACATGTAGCTTGAGCAAGTAAACAAAGTTTGTCTTCAACAACTAAGCTATTCTTTGTTGTTCTGGCCTAACCTAGCCCATCTAGACTGCTATAGATAGAACATGCACTCATCAACCCCACTGTCTCACACCCAGGCCATTACGCTAATTTACATAACCTACCAGACCCTGTGGGCATGTGAGTTTGTAAAGGTGCTTTACAGAATGCTGTCTTAATGAGGTTTATTGCACCTATACCAAATTATGTGATAATCATTTGTCTGATGTAATGCTTTTAATTATGCCTTTCAGTGTGATGGAGTATGCTAGGTTTTTAGTAGAAAAAAATGCAAAAACATTAATAGGTAATCTTTCCCTGTATAGCAATTCTTTTAGATGCTTTGATGCTTCTTTACTGTGTGCATGATCTAGCTTACCTTTAATTTGCAGGAAATAATGTTGCTCAGACTTGTAACTGAATGCTTTTTAATAGTATTTTTTAAAAAATACTAACCACTGATAAAAAGTGCTGAAGGGAAAGTTTTTTTTTATACTATGGCAATTAATAAAAATGTTCACATAAGCTTGCTATTTTGAGTCTTTTATTTTTGATCTGTTTCCATTTTTATTTACATAACATATTTTAATAACATGCAACAGAGCTTTCTGCTTCACAGCCTAGCATATTTTTTTTATCAATTTTGTGATAACCCTCTGACATCACAGCCTGTTGCTATGAGAATAGAACATTAAAAAATTGGCAGCACAAATTTATTTAACAAGGTAGCTCAGCATAAATTTAAAGGAAAAGAGGCCATGTCACAACTCCCATTTTTCAAGTATTGACTTGGCCCCTTTAATCCCTAAAGATAACAAATATGAAATTTGAAAATTTACACCATTAAGAAACATATTCACTGAAACCAATGAAAGTTATTCCTATCATGGGTCTAGTGTACTTGTCAGGGATAGGGTTGTGAAGTCAATGAATCACAGCTTCATGTGATGCACAGGCCTTTCCATCAGGTTCCAATGTGGGTCCTCAGGGTACAACCCAAAAACCAAAAAGATAAGTTATCTGGGCTTTCTGCTGGGGACACTCTGGGAGCTTGATGGTTGCTCCAAGTCTTTTTCAGTCCAGGCACATGGTTTCATTAACAATACAATTCCCTTAAAAACTTAGTAGGCTGATATATTTGCTTTTAATTTCAAATTCTAAATTTCACATTCTAGTTCTTTTCTGTATGTAATTATCAAGAATGATTTATTTCTTTGCAAATGCCTCTCTTGAGGCTATCTGAAGCAATAGGCTTGGATAGCAAAGTTAAAACCCTTAATCTGATTTTTGCAAAATGATTTTCACTTCACACCATTACCCTCCCTCTATCTACTTCCCATACAGTTAAGAGTCTCATTAGGCTCATGGCCTACCTCTACTTCTCACGGAGGACAGTTTTACTAAATATTTTATCAAGGCACACTAGAGCTCTCCAGCTAACCAGCCTGTACTAATGTTTTTTGCTGCCTACTTATTCTATACAACATATTTTAACTTTCTTTATGGCAGCACTCTCCTTCCAAAAACCAATGTCTATAACCATGTGGTATTCAGGACTGTCATTTCCAAAATATGTCTGGATTCCCCCTTTGGCACATGGGATTATACTTATTTGCTCTTTAACAAAAATTTTTTTTTCATTTATTTTTACAGAGAGAAAGGGAGAGGGAGAGATAGAAACATCAATGAGAAACATAATCCATGGGTTGCCTCCTGCATGCCCCCTACATGTGCCCTGACCAGGAATTAAACTGTGACCTCTTGGTTCCTAGGTCAGTGCTCAACGACTGAGCCTATCGGCGGGGCTTCTTTGCTCTTTTTAAAGATAGGCATGGCCATTTGACTTATGGTCTTTGATATGTAAGTAGAAATGATGTATTACATACCAGTATGCACAAAAACCTTACAGTGTATAATCATGATTTTTTTCCACTGCTGTGATGATCATGGAAGCATAAGTCATGGTGAAGTTTCATCAGCTTAGTTCCCTGAGTAGCTATGATAAGTATAGTCTTCTGGATGGCATAAATAAGAAATAAATTTTTGTTATAAGATATTGAGATTTTGGTGTCATTTTTTATTTTAACATAGGTTACTCCTGACGTATAGTCAAGGTATGTCAAACATTACAATAAACCACAAAATTTCACTGGTTTTATTTCTCCTTCATTTGACAGTTCAATGTAGTATTTGGCAGGCAGTCTTCCATATGATTCAGGAATCTAGACCTCTTCTTTTTTGTGGCTGCACTATTCTCTGAAATGACAGAATTCTCTCCTGAATTACTTTTAATCTGTCTGAGTTGCAGATAGTGAGGCCTTACATAGAACCTTCTCATGGCAATTCCTGATTGCAAGATAGGGTGGGAAATATAATGTCTCTCTAAAATAAGAATGCGTTTAGAACACAGCACTTTCTGACACAGAAACATAGAGCTCCATTGAATGAAAACTGGGGGTCACTCAGGCTTGACTTGCTTTTAAGGTGTGTGCAGGGGTAGCTTCATGAGCATGTCCCTGCCCTGGGTTTAATGGTCTGCTCTTACAGATCAATAATTTTTGAACAAAACTCTGCGTTTTCATTTTGCTCAGGGCTCTACATGTTATGTTACTGGTTGTAGGTATAGGTTATATCAGAAGGATGTGCAAATGGAAGCTTTAGCTATATAGTATAGAATGTGGAGTTCAATGAAGATTGTCTGAGAATTTTCTTATTGTTTAGCCCATAGGGGAAAATATCTTAAAAACATTTGTGTGGTTTTCTTTTCTGCACATTCTTACTCATGATCTTTAAAGTCAGTGTGATTCTCATTACCTCAAGCACTGACTATAAAATCAGAAAGGAAAAATAGTTGTTAATTTTTTGTTCTGTTTTGTTTTGTTTACTGTGAAACTATACTTTGAAACCCCATGATATTTAAAAAATGCAATTGAAAGCCAAAATTTTTGATTCTGATGAGCCACATTTTCTTTGAAGACCAGAAGGCTCTTGCAAGTTAAATTGCAGGCCTTGCCTGTTGGCTCAGTGGATAGAGCGTCGGCCTGCGGACCTAAGGGTCCAGGTTCGATTCTGGTCAAGGGCACGTACCTCGGTTTCAGGCTTCTCCCTGGCCCGGGCCCTGGTCAGGGCGCATGTAAGAGGCAACCAATCAATTTGTTTCTCTCACATCAATGTTTCCCTCTGTCTTTCCCTTTCTCTTCCACTCTTTTCTAAAAATCAATGGAAAAATATCCTCTGGGGAGGACTAAAAAAAAAAAAAAAAATACTTAAGCCTGTCTGGCATGGCTCAGTGGTTGAGTATCAACCTATGAACCAGGAGGTCATGTTTCAATTCCCAGTCAATGCACATGCCCATGTTTCAGGCTGGATCCCCAATAGGAGGTGTGCCAGGGGGCAGCTGATGAGTGATTCTCTCTCATCATTGATGTTTCTATCTCTCTCCCACTCCCTTCTCTGAAATAAAAATATATTAAAAAAAGAAAGTACAGGCCCTGAAAGCAGAGCACACCTTTATGCCCTAACAACTGAATGTTATCTTGGCTAGGAAGGGGTTCAAGAGTTGGATAGGGCTCAAACTCTCAAACTTGAGATCTCTGTGAAGCTATAGGTGAGGGAGTAGATCTGTAAAAGAACACATGGAAAAGCCATTAAGAAATGTCAACGTTGCAACTGCCAGTGACCACAGCCATATATGGGTAGGTGCTGAGTAAATAAGACAATTTGCAGATCATTTACTGTCTTTCTAGGAATCATTGCCTCTGCTACAGTCCGGTGAACTAATCTGCTTTGTGCTGCATAGCGAGAGATTTCAGTAACTGCCCACATGTCACCTTTGGATTTTCCAAAGAAGTAATGCCTAACCAATACCTAAGAATTTGCTGAGTCTCATTCAAACTGGCCTGTGTAGACAATCCTATTTTCAATGGTGGAGAACTTGGTTAAGATCCCTGGAAACAAAGACAGGGCCATTGACATTTAATAAAGGTAATAGTGATAGGAAAGGAAAGTCCCATTACCAGAACTTGAGTGGGAATGGAAAACAGTAAGTCACCTCTTTTCCATGTCCCCTTCTTTGCAATTCCATCCTTTGATTCTGTGAACAACCTTAAATAAACTCTTTCTAGACTAGAAGAACATGATTTTTGTAGGGTGTACACCAGGGATTACAGCTGATAAATAATTATATACCCCTTAGCAGTTAGTTTTGATAACACATTCACATTTATTATATTTCAATAGTACAGTACTGTGATATCTAGCTAAGGCATATATTTTATTACACAGATGGTAAAACATTTTATTCAAGGTTGCAAAACTTTGAAAGGCAAATCCATCAATCTTAAAGTTTTTACTTTAAGAAACCTTTTCCACAATGCCATCCTTCCAATGTTATTTGGAAAGTGTGACAAAACAACACCCATCTTAGTCTAAGACTATGAAAATGCTTATAAAAACACACCTGCCCTAGCCAGTTTGGCTCCGTGGATAGAGCATCATCAGCCTGTGGACTAAAGGGTCCCAGGTTCGATTCTGGTCAAGGGCACATGCCTGGGTTGTGGGCTTGATCCCCAGTGGGGGGCGTGCAGGAGGCAGCCAGTCAATGATTTTCTCTCATCACTGATGTTTCTCTCTTCCTCTTCCTTTCTCTCTGAAGTCAATAAAAATATATTTTAAGAAACACACACCTAAACACAAACTACCTGCACTCACTTGGTCCTAACACTCATCTAAAAACAGTTTTCCTCTGCAGCAAGTCATCAATACACCATCCTCTCTGCCAGTAGTAATTTGATCCTGTGAACCACTTTCCTTCATTTGGGGTATATATTCATATGCTGCAAGGCAAATCAGGTGTCCAGCAACAATTCTTAGTCCTCCTGGTAAGGGTTCAGCTTTGTTGTTGGGCACTTGATATACAAGACAATGCTTCCTACCTATGATCCCACATCTAGAATTTTATGAATTCTGACCTTTCAAAGCACCCAGCAGAGGTGGTTTTCTTGAGTTATTACTCTTTCTTCCTGCACTCTATTTTTTAATTATTTATTTCTGTTCACTTTGACTTTTTAAAAATAAATTATTTTAGAATACTTTGAGGTTTACAGAAAAGTTGCAATAATACAGAAAGTTCCCACATATTTCACACCCAGCTTCCTCTATTAACATCTTACATTTGTATGGTATAGGACTCAATGAACCAACATTGATGATAAAGGATGATGATGACTATTATTAACAAGACTCCATTTACTGAGAGGGAGTGGTATGGTTCTAGAACTAGAGGATTGAAAGATCATTGTGACCATCTTTGGAAAATACAATGTGTCAATGTGAAGTATAAGCAGACACCAATCTTATAATTTTCCCTACTATCCCTTTAAAACTGCTCTGTGAACTCATTCTTCCCTGGATCTTCAATAAAATTGTGTTCCAATCCCATACTATTGTGGACTGTATTTATCTTTATTTGATGCCTCTCTCTGCAAAAGGATTATACATTCCTATCTTGATTGGATGTAGAAGTGGTATGTGTCATTTCAGCACAGAACTTTTAACAGCCAGCATGGGGTTCACCATGTTTTCCTTGCCCTTCATCACGATAACAAGCAATGTTCCAGAGAGTGGTCACTCCTCAGTCTGGGTCCCCGAGTGAACCACAGCCACTGTCAGGCTGCCATAAGGGTCCTCTAGCACACTGCTTAAGATGTAAAGGGCACATGGCATGTGCTCCATAGTTCTGCACTGTTGAGCTTCTCTAAAACACTAGGAATTCCTGTGGACTTTACTAATGCTCCAAAACATCCCATTTCTACTGTTCTCTTAGTCTTCGTTTTCAGGGTTTATGTGCATGGGAATATTTTACAAAATTTTCACCAGGGTTAATATATGGAAAGTATTTATATAAATTCAGGACCATATAACATGGAATTCCATAAATCACTGAAATTCTGTGTTGCCTGTTTTTCTGGCAAGTGGAAATGCCATATTTTAAAGAGGTATTAAGAAAATACAAACTGTATAGAATATATAAATAAATTTTAGGGCACTATATTTGTTGGCTGCTTTGATACAGATACAATTATTTTAAAAGATCTTTCTCAATATTTTCATTCTATAACCCCCCAAAAGCTAAGGAATATCCAATATATAAAATAGATGACAAAACTATGTTCAGTCTCAGTTCTTCCACCTTCTGCCCTATCTGACATAAACATATGTCCACTGTCTTTATAGATGGATATTTATTTTTTCCACATCCTTCTCTGTAACAGTAGGATAAAACGAGGGATAAAAGTTATGTATCCTACCTAAAATCACTGAGTATCTTCTTTGGATATGAAACCAGAACACCTGAGTTTTTGCTTTAATCTTTTGAGGGCCAACCAATATCCTAGGTACTATGCTAAAATTGCCAAGGCATGTTCGATGATTTTACAGCAGTTTAGGAAAAAAATTATGAATCGCAAGTAAATGAAGTTACATATTCAAACACTTAAGGAAACTTTACTACATTTGTTTTCATCTTTGACATACCTTGTTTGCTGATTGTATTATAAACTAGTAGTAAAAACAATTTGAACAAAACATGTTAAAATAAAAAATTTTGTTGACTTTGAATACATGAATGAAGATACTGTTTAACTTTTAATAAGATTTTGATAAAAAATCTAAAATATTTAGTATATTCTTTGAATGCACAAAAAAATCTTCCTTCTAGGTTCATAGATAATTGCAGAACAAAAATTTCAATCTTTTTATAAAAAAATACTTTGAGTAGGGAGACTGTTTGTGGAATCATTAACAGCTGTGCTTTCCTACACATAGTCCATGAAGCCCTTTCCCACACTTAGCACACACGGTGTTGGATCGTTTTACAGGTCCTCCATCTTTGTTGCTGCATACTACACACCTTCTTAGATTTCTGCCAGGCAATTTTCGCAATAATGCATCATCTGCTTGTTTCATTGGTACCGATGAGATTGAGTTATTACTCTTTTCTGCCAGCCATTCTTCCTCAATTTGCCTGTATAATGGATGAAGTGAACTGGATACGGGACATAATTCTGCCTGACGTGTTCTCTTTGTATATTATATAAGAATTTAACACCATCCTAGCAAAGATACTGAAAACCACCTTTTTCCAGTACTTCAAAGTTCTTTCATCTAGGTAGGTGTAAAGCATCATATCTGATACATCTACTCCTCCCATGAATTTGTTGTACTGGTTTATTATTGCTGGTTTGGATATTTCTCTTTCTTGGGAATATCATCTTCTATGCAATGTTTCATTCTCAGCAACGGCATGGGGTTGAAAGAAGCAACACTGGTTTCTTTTAAGATTTTTTTCTCTAAATCCACACAAAAGAATCTCATCACTGCAGAAATATTTGACTTGCCCTATATCATAATCTGCTGTAACATCCTTTGGCAGGCTCCTCCTGTTAGATCTTATTGTTCCAGTGAGGTAAGTTGCATTTTCAAACAGATACTTTGCTAGAGTAATACTGGAAAAGAAGGTGTCAATCACTACATATCCCTCATTTAGGTAGTTCCCAAGTTGGAGCAACTTGGTCACTACTACATGACAAAGGCCTTTCTTTTTTATCTCAGCCTTTTCTTCACATTTTGCACCTTCGTAGCAGAAAAAACCTAAACAATAATGTACAACGGAGTCACACAACATTCAACACTTTATCCCCCACTTGTGGTGCTTCTTATTTCGAAGATATTGTATTAGGGACTCATCAATGGATAAGTGCTGGTGGGGTAATGAAAACTGAACAACCTATTTGCATGCTCAACAAGGGGGATAAATTTAGAGCAGGGTCATAATTCTGATGACCTGGTGGAAACAGTTTTTCATTGTCAACAAGATGAAAAAATTTTAATATCAGTTGAAATCTATTCCTTGAGAACACGTTCCCAAACCATGGAATGGCTCTACTATTCCTATCCCAGTATGAGAATATGGTAGGCCTTTGTGTAATTCCCATTTCCAACAGCACAGCCACAAATGCTTTCATTTCAAGGACGTTTACAGGCCTCCATTGTCTGACTCTAGAACTGGGTGATCCTTGCTGCTGAGAACGCAAAAAATGATGTCCATACCTATTAGTTTCAGCCATCATTAGATTCCACAGAGCCAAAGTGAAAAACATGTCAAAATATTCTATAGGTTTGGCATCCTGGGGAGGAGCATGCTTCGGACCCAGTGATTCTAGGAAAGAAAGACTAGACTGCACATATAAATCTTGGCCAGGTTGTGTTTCAATAAATACAGGAAAACTAGAATTGTGTAAATCTTCAACATTTTCACATGTGCTGTAACTGTCTGAACTTTCAATTATTACTGGGACTCGTTTATGTTTCAGAGGGACAAACACGTCACTGCAATCACTTTCCGATTCTGATTTGATGGGACATTCTTGATCACTTCCAGAGGGATACCCTTCTCCAATATCTTCCACAAAATCGTCATCTTCACAGCAAGAACTGACATATTTAGCGATATCATCATCACTAATAAAAGGAGACTTGGAACTGGATGCCATTTCAAAGCTTTAGGGCTACAAAATCTGAGTAAACTTCATAAAATCGTAGTACCTGCAAAAAATTAGGCAGATAAATGCCAGTGGTCAATTTTAGAACTACAAACATTCGGCATCATAAGTAATCTGCACTTAGGTGCCATCTGTCAATAAAGAGTGAACTACTAGCATCTAATAGTGATACTGCAGGAGGAGGCACTTTTGGCAAAAGACAGGAAGAGCGCGATTGCGCTCCCCGGCACTCTAGGGGTTAAATAAATGCTTTATCCCTCCCTTCTCATTACTTTCATTAAAAAATTCTTCTACACAACAAAGAACTATAGTACTCTGTCATAGTTTCTTACCCCGTTATAGGTGCCTTCTTGGTGAAAAATAATACCCTATTTGTATGCCTATGAGCAGCAGATAAGATTAAAACCACATAACTAAACATTTCTGTGCTATTCACAGGCAGTGATGCTACCAATAGGTCCCTTCATTATAGAATGAAGTTATGAAAAGAATCTTTTAAACAGTTGGTATCTGTATCAAAGCAACCAGATATAGTGCCCTAAAATTTATTAATTTATATATTCAATACATAGTTTGTATTGAGCGTAATTAGGGTTATGGAATGCTCCATTTTGAGAATGAAGGTATGGTGGTGACAGTAGGTATTAATCAGGGAAAACAGTAAAGAAAATTATCTATATGACTGAAAACACCATCCCTTTATAATCATTGACAAGCACAGATTATTGACCCTATTCTTTGTTCTCAAATGCATATGGGCTGCATATACTTCCCTTTCCAGACTGTAAACTTTATGAATGCAAGAGTCATACCTGCCTTTTATATACCTAAACCAAAAACATTTCCTAATTTTAAGTGATCATTAAACATTATTTGAATAATAGACTGAAAGAATGAATACCATACAAAGAACCAGTCTTTTACCTTTTTTCCAGAGAATTCTATAGGTGCAAGTAGGCTCCCATCCAGTCATTGCATTCAGTTGAATCTCCAGAGTCTCCAGGTGTGGTTGGGTCTTCTTCCTAGTCTAGAAGTGGTTCTTCCTAGTCTAGAAGTGGCCTCTCCACTCTCTTACAATAACAGTGGAGAAGGGACACAATAATCACAATAAATATTCCTATTGAGAAAAGAATGGAGGATATACATAGTCACTGGGCCACAGCAATGCTGGTATCCTGCTAGACAGGCTTTGTAAAGGTTCCTTACCTCTTGATTCAACCTTAATTCTGCTCTTTGGAAGGTTATCCCTTGAACATTGTCCTCTCAGGTCTTTGTCTTCATCATTTAGATTTTTATTCCATTTCTCTTTTCTATTTGTGAAAAGGGATATTTAGATTTTATAGCTCACTTTTTGAAATAAGCTTTGTTAATGTCTAATAGTGTCATTATTTGGGGTATATTTGTTTGCTCTTTAAAAATATTCTTATTGATTTTTAAAGGGAGAGGAACATTGAATAGTATGACATTTATAAGACAACTAGAGGCCCAGTGCACAAAATTCTTGCAGGGGAGGCGGGGTCCCTCAGCCCAGCCTACGCCCACTCGCAATCCAGGACCTCTCGTGTGATGTCCAACAACCGGCAGATATCCCTCTTGCAATCCAGGATGCTGCATGCACCAGTGACCATACTTTTCATACAGGTGAAAGGCATCTTGCTGTTGTATGGGCAGCTACCTTTTTTTGCCCTGATTATAAAAAGTAGTGCATAACATGATCCTTCTGAGGCAGTAGTACTATTGCCTGATCAGCGATCAGGGCTGATCTGGTGGGCAACCGGCAGGTGGGGCGATCGGGGAGCCCCTGCTGGCACCCGCCTTGGCTGGTGGCCTGGTACTGCCTGCTGGCAGGCCCCGCCCCCACCACTGCTGGTTGCCTCCCTCTCAGGGGGCAGAAGCTCAACACAGAACCGGGGACAGCTCCTGCATTGAGGGTCTGCCCCATGGTGGTCAGTGCACGTTATAGCGACTGGCCTTAGTTTGGCTGTTTGGTCAATTTGCATATTAGGGTTTTATTACAAAGGATTGGAAATTTGAAGATAGAAACATTGATGAAAGAGAATCATCAGTCAGCTGCTTCCTTCACACCCCCTGCTGGGGATTGAGCCCACAACCTGGGCATGTGCCCTGACCAGGAATTGAACCTGTGACCTCTTGGTTCCTGGGTCAACACTCAGCCACTAAGGCACACTGGCGGGGCTATTGCACTTTTTATTTCAACTTACTGAGGAATAATATTCATATGATAAGGGCATATATCTTTAATTGTACAGTTCAATGAGCTTTGACAAGTATATATACCACTACCTCAACAAGACATAGAATATGCCTATTATCCAATATAGTTCCCTTTGCCTCTTTACAGTCAGACTTTTCCCTCTATCACCACCCTATCCTAGTCCCCAAGCATTACTGATATACTGCCCTGTAAGTTTTGCTTGTTCTAGAACAGTGGTTCTCAACCTTGACTGCACATTAGAATCACCTGGGAATCTTTTTAAACTCCAATTTCCCAGGTGATTCTAATGTGCAGCCAAGGTTAAGAACCACTGTTCTAGAATTTCATCAAATATTCAGCTAGTTTTCAAATTTCCAATTGTCCTGTGTCATATTATTCAACATTTTTTAAACTCAAGATTCAAATATGGAAAATGATTAATATATCCTTGAAAATTTCCTTCTCTAATACCTTGTTGCAGAATCTGGGTCATTTTTTCTTGTAGAATTTCTGACAGTCTAGATCTTGCTTATTGCATTGAGTGTTAACATGCTCCACTGTCCCTACATATAGATGGTATTTTTTTTTAGAGACTGGATTTTATTCAGATTTGATGTTTTGGTCTCATGCATTTTTAAAAAAGTACATTTTAATGATTTTTTACAGAGAGGGAGAGGGATAGAGAGAAACATCAATGAGAGAGAAACATCAATCAGCTGCCTCCTGCACACCCCCCACTCGGGACCAAGGTACATGCCCTTGACCAGAATCTAACCTGGGACCTTTGAGTCCACAGGCCAACGCTCTATCCACTGAGCCAAACCAGTCAGGGCTGGTCTCATGCATTTTTAATTGAGTTGAAGAATTACAGTAGCATTCGGAACAACCTTCTTTTGGTTGTAAATAACAGAGTATTGCATAAGCAAAACGGTGAGTTTTAATGGCTCATGTAACTCATATTTTCAGGGCATATCATGGACTCAGGCCTTATACCAGAAAATCATTTGTTTTTGTTGTTTTATTTTTCTCCTTGATTCTGGTCTTTTCTGAGTTTTGGCTTATTCTTGCATCCTCTCAGGTCAAGTCCATAGGAAATAAATTGATTCCTGATGGTTCATTTTCATGTCATTAGCACTGATGGGCCTGGTTTGGATCAGATGTCCTTCTGAGCCAATTAATGGCCTAAGGAAATAGGATATTCTGATTGTCCAAATGAGTGCCCAGGTGGAAGTCATCTCACTAGAACCACATGGGCTGTTACTGAATTTAAAGGCTCTTTCTCTATAAACTCACTTTGGTTTACAGATGTTAACTTATTTTACATATATATTGACCTAAGCGACTTTCTACTATATAATCTTTATATGCAACAACCTTTTTCACTGAAGTGATGGTGGAGTCATTACAGGTGTTTGGGGTAAAAGTTTGAGGGAAGGCCCCTTAGAAATGCTCCCCAAATTCCTCTTTACTACGTCTACCTACTGTTTCTTATGTGACAGGTGAGAAATGTAAAACTAAGTTTTAACAAGGCACAGGGGTGAGGGACAATGAAGGGGTGTGAGAGTGGGCGGCTGCCGGCCGGCCAGCCAGCGCAGAAAGAAAACGTGCATTTAAGAAGTAACAATGAACGTGAGGTTACCGAGTGAATGGAAGAGCTCAGAAGTGAAATTTGGTTTACCTTACCAAGTTATTCTTAAGGACAAAGTATTAGTGGTTTCATAAAACATTTCTTGGAGGTGACTTACCAGCATTGGGTGGCGGCGGGGGGTGTGGAAGTTTCCCGAGAAAGGCCACCGAGGCGGTCAAAGGGCTCACCAGGCCCATTTCTCCCGTCCGGGCCGGTACTTGGCGTCCTCCAGCCGGAGGCCGCTAAAGCATAGCAACCAGAGCTCCGCCCCTCCCGGCGACCAGCTCGGCGCTGCGTCACTTCCGGCCCTCGGCGAGGCGCATCCGGGTCAGGCTGAGCCTCTTGCTCTCGGAGTCTGTGACTGGTGGCGGTGCCGGCCAGTCCGCGTCCTCCCTGCCCGGAGGGACCCAGCCGCAGTGTCCACCGGTGAGCAGTGACCCGCGGCCCCGAGCACAGGAAGACCGGGAGGAGGCGAGGGGGCGGCCCGCGGCCGGGCTGGGCAGCTGCGGTGCGGGCTGGAGACTTGGCTCCTACGCTTGCTGCTGTCTCTGGGATCCGGGGGGCAGCACTGAGGGGCCTTCCGCGGACAGCGACCCCCTCCCCCGGCTCCCCTGCCCGCCCTGCCGGGGAGGGCGGAAGATGCCGGTGAAGAAGAAGAGAAAATCGTCTGGCGTGGCAGCGGCAGTAGCGGAAGACGGAGGCCTCAAAAAGTGTAAAATCTCCAGGTACCACCTCCCCCCACTCTTGAGTCTTTCCTCTGCTGGGCGGCCAGAGGAGAAGGAGGCGGGTCGGGTCTCCCAGGCTCGAGCTGGGGGGAGGCGCCCCCTCCCTCCGACCCCCCAATTAAACCTACGTGGTGGGCGCCTATCGCCGCGAGTCTGCGCCGGACCCACCGCGTGTTCGGTGCGTGCGCTGCGGCGCCCGGAGGGACCGGCGGAGTCCCCCGCGGCCGTCTACGTGCCCTGGAGGGTGGGGAGACGAGTGCGCACGGCAGTCGCGCTCCTCTCACCCCTTCGGCCCTAACCCCTCCACCTTCTTGCCAAACAGATCGCGGCAGGGTCGCGTCTAGAATTCCTTCGAAAGGAGCAAAACAGGAAAAATCTTGACCTGCCAACTGCCCTGGGAATGATAGGAAGGAAAGCTCCCCAGGTTGCAGTTGGCCTCCACCTTTAGCGGTCTAACCCGGGGGACCCCGGCAGGAGCCCCCTTTTCTGGAAGCGTAGAGCCTCCACCTGCGCCAAGTCCCTGGGTGCCGAATGGGGACGCCCCTGCCTGCGTTTGTCTTTTGGCATCCAGGATGCTGTTCGCTCTCAATCTAAATATTAATCATTGAGAGCTATTGTACTCTATCCTCTGGAAGAAAAAGAAAGCAGAGCTGTAGTTGTAGCTCTTTGATCCCATTGTAACATGTCATTGAGGCATCACCGCAGCATTATATAATGCAAAAGATTATTGCCATTTAGGTGTGAGGAGTGGGTTGTTTAATTCTTACTGAATGTCTGATTTGTATCTGTGGTTGGCACTTAGTGTGACAACTTCAGATGCTACCGTTAAAAGAAGACTGTAGTCAGCATTATAAAGATGAGAGAGAATAACAGAACTCTACTTAGTTATGCTTAAAATGTGAGGTAACTTACTTAGTCCGCATCTTTCTTTTTGTGATTGGTTCATTTGCTTTTTTCCTTCATTAAGCTGTTTGGGAAAACAGAGCCTAAGTATGTTTCTTGGGCGATTCCTGTGAAAGATGTTTTTTTATACCTCTTGATAACTCATACTAGAATTTGACATGGTTACTCCACTAGCTCAATTTTTATGGAACATGCAAATTAGTTCTGTATTACTCTTAACTTGTAAGTATCTTAAATATATAATGTATCAAAATGATTTAAAGTAATTACTTAAAAAAGCTAAGCAGTCATTATAACTCAAGTGATACTTTGCTCTATCAACTTAAACTTTTAAATTTGGTACCCTTATTTTACATTACTCAGTTGCAGAAATTATAGCATTTCTATGTCATTGTGGTAGTGTAACTATTTGAGCTTCTCAAGAAAAGGTTCTCTGAAGTTCATTATATCCTAGAGGCCACTTATGAACTTAATAACTTTAAATGACTTTGTGGAAAAAGAAAACAGAATCAGATTAAATAGCTTTGGCCCAATTATTTGTATTAATGCTATCCTTAGGGATTTTTTGGTTGTTTTTTAATCTGTAGAATTTAATTAATATCCTTAGATCCTAAATCGTCTTTTATCTTTAAATATCTACTTAAACTTGATAGATGATAAACAACTCTATATAGTTTTATTTTGAAATATTGATAAATTAACTATCAAAATATACTTTGTAAGATTTTGTTTTCAAATGTATATCTATTATACACAAGTACGATTTCCATGCAATTCAGAAGAAGAATTATAAAGATTTATACTTTCCAACTACCAGTCCTGCATTGAGACCATTAGGTTGAACTTCTGTGTGGTCTTGAAATCTGGGGAATTAGTTTTTGTTGATATTTTTGGAATTTGATAGTGAGCAAAGTAGCATTTGGGTTTTGTTAGCCACACACTTTTATATATAGACTACTGTATCAGATTGCAAATACTTAACTCTATTTTTCCCCATTACACCAGCTGTAAAAAATAAAATAAAAAAATACTTTGTTTAGTTTGAATTGACATAGATGGTATTGAACTTAGCTTTTCACTAAAAGTTGAGACTATAAAATTCTTAGGCATTTGTGTGTTTTCTAAGCTATTGCAGATCCCAACCCCCTGCTAGACTAATAAGTGGAGAGGAACATTTTTCAAGCAAGAAGTGCCTGGCTTGGTTTTATGAGTATGCAGGTAATGAAATTAATATAAGAAGATATCAGTCACATGCTTTACAACTTTCTGGGGGGATTCATTCATTTAACAAACTATTTATTTCAGGCCTGCTGTGTGTTGGTGCTGTGTGCTGGGATCAGGGTCAAAACTGAGGATTGTGGGGAGGCTAAGAATTTGGGATCAGGGTCAAGACTAAGGATTGTGGGTAGGCTAAGAATTTCAGGCTATGTCTTTAAATATATACTTCAGTATATATTTAGTGAGGGGGTGAAACTCATTTTCTATAAATACAATTTGTAAACAGTCAGATCTACTTACTGGTTTACATCCATTAGCGAAAATAGAGTTGATATTCTGGAAAACAAAGTATGTGATAAAACATGTTATACATACTTTCTGTTTTTCTTTTCAATATTCTTTTGAAATATTTTTGAACCAGAGATTGACATTTTCTGAAACTTCTGGGAGACATAGTAAAAGATTTTAAAACTCAGACATGTCATCGCACAACACACTTTTTAATAATTGCTATTTAGCCACTAACTTCTAGGAAAGATGCAAAAATGAATAAAAGTAAACAGAAAGATATTAATACAGTGTGACAAAGGTCATATTAGAAAGATGCACTGTGAAACTTTATAAGAGAAATATGTAACCCAGCCTTGAAATATCGGGGAAGGCTTCTTGAGGAAGCTAACTCAAACTAAATCCTGAGGTGGATATAAAGCTTTTGGCCTCGGGTGGTGTGAAAGTCAAAGCCAGTGGTAAAGCTAAAGGGTTAAGCAAATATATAAAAAACAACACTTGTTTCCCATTTATTACTAATTTATTTTAAAAAGACTTTTTTTTTTATTGATTTCAGAGAGGAAGGGAGAGGGAGAGAGATAGAAACATCAATGATGAGAGAGAATCACTGATCAGCTGCCTCCTGCCTGCCCACTACTGGGAATCCTGCAACCCAAGCATGTGACTGGTTCATAGGTCAACACTCAACCACTGAGCCCTATCACCTGGGCTATTCTAACTTCTTTATAAGCATATATGAAAATTTTGTCCCATTAGGATTTTTTCATCTTTTGAAATTAGTGGTTTTAAAGCTCCCCTTCCCCCTTTTTTCTTTCTCTTACCTGCCTCCCTATTTCCTCCCTCCTCTTATCATTATCATTCTCAGAGTGTTTGTTTAAAATAAAACAGTGAATATGCAGTCATTGTATTATATGTAGTGTAATCAAGTTAAGGTTTCAAGTGAACTCTGAACAAGATACAAGTTTAAGCTGAGAGTGGGGGATAATAACTTCACTCTTAGGATCAGCTGAGTGATCTCAAAAGCATAATTTAAAAATTGTTTAGTAACAGAGCAGATTCTTTCTAGACCAGAAAAACTGCTATTACTGGCATCCCAAGACAACCACTAACCCAAATTAAATGAAGGAAATTCATTTTATTACTGACCTCCATTTAAAATGTTGACCCATTATTCAAAATGCCATTTTATTAAGCATGATATAGAATCAAAAGGGCACTCATTTTACTTATAAAGGTTACTAGATATAAAATTATTTGGTCATTTTTTTCTTTCATGCTTGCTTGTTTTACCTCTTGTAGGGACTTTCCTGGGTAGCATAAAACTCTAGTTAAACATTTATTTCCTGTACTAGCATTTTAGTAATAGTATAATAATTGCTATCTTTATTTCAAAAATTATGCTAATTATGTAGCTTTTCCTAGTGACCATTTTGTTAAATACTCAGTGTTAGCCCTGTTTTATAGATGAGAAAACTGATGCTTAGATTAAGTAATCTGCTTAAGATAATGCAATGATGAGCCAAAATGCAAACCTAGGTCATTTTGATTGTAGATCCTATGCTTTTAACTACTACTGTCTCATGGTTTTTGTTTGTTTTTTAAATATGTATGTGGCAACTAATTTTCCTGTTGCAAAGAAAATATTAATAAGTACACTTGAGGTTAACTTATCTTTTGTCATTCATGGAATGATTCATTCAAAAAATATTTTTTGAGCACTTGTGTATCAGCCCCTCTCTAAGTGTTGGGAATATAATAGTGAACAAGTAAAAATAGGCCCTTGTCCTTGGGGGACTTGCCTTCTAATTGGAAGTCAGACAGCAAATAGGTAAGTAGGCAAGATAATTACAGATTTCGGAGGGTTATAAAGGTAATATGGTGAGGTTCAGGGATAGAAAGTAGGAAGCTTGGATTTTCAAGTAGAGTGATTAGGAAAGGCCTCTCTAGAGGTTACAATGGGCAGAGAACCAATTGGCAAGGAGGAACGAGTTATTAGCCAAGTAAACAGTTACTGTTCCATCATAAAATGGGAGTGTTGCTTATTAGAATAGAAACAATAAATGTGCCTACTGAGGTAATGCATGTAAAGCTCTTAGCCCAGTAACTGGTACATAACTAGAATTCAATAAATGTTATTTATTATTAAAAGAGTAATAGTATTACAGCATCAGATTTACTGGTTGTGTATGTTTGCAAAACAGTTCCAAAATTACCAGTATAGCTCCTATGTAGCTCATGTACAAGATGCTGTGCCATTCATTTAGCATAGATTTTTTTCCTGATCTGCTGTGGCTGACATGGTTTTATATCTACATACATAGCCAGGAACATTTCTGTATGGTTATTAAAATATTTTACCAGTAATCTTATTAACATAATATTAATACATTATATGTGATAAGCCTGATGGTTTTGCCCTTTCACAAGACCTCTCATCTTGACTAATATTTAAATTAGCAAGGATTCAGTAATATACTGGGCCTGTTACAAAACAAAAAGCATGGAAAGTAAAAGGCATGTTTAAAGTCTTACAAAGAATCAAAATTAGGGATAGAATTACATAGTCATAATAAAGTATCTAGCTGGTTCATTTCCATAGCTTTTAAATTGATTAGAAATCTGGTTTTTGTTTGAAAGTTAGTTAAATTCAGCTCCCTGGAGTAGTTTTATTGGAAGAGTATGTTTTAAGAAGAATAATTAACATTATGCAATCTGATAAGAACATAGACCTTATTTTAGATTAGATCTGTTACTACTTACAGCCTTGTACATTTGTACATTTGCAGGGAAATGTACAAGGGAAAGCCTTGTACATTTGCAGAAAGGTCTTATCTGTATCTTATATATCTTGGTATAACATAATTTAACTTGATTTTAATAAAATTTCATCACTAACTAATTTCACAGTATCTAGGGAGGCTATATTTTATAATAGTAACTGGTATTTTTTGACAAACTCTTCAGCTTTCTCTTCTAATTACAAATGATGGCAGCTTCAAGAGCGAGTCAGCTTTTGCTGCATAGAAAAATTTAGAATATATTCCTACCATGCCTTAAAAAATACCTTTGTTTTCTTCTATTACATTTTTTATCTGATATTTACTTTCAAACCACATATAAGGATGTATATTCAGATATATATACACACACATATATATATATGTCTTCAAATATATGTTTATATTTAAAACTGTACGTACAAAGAGATAAAAACATTAATGATGACAGAGAATCACTGATCGGCTACCTCCTGCATGCCCTCCCCGCTCCCCCTACTAGGGATTGAGCCTGCAACCCAGGCATGTGCGCTGACCAGGAATCCAACTGCAACCTTCTAGTTCATAGGTCAATGCTCAATCACTAAGTCACACTTTTGTTAATCTTCACCCAAGGATATTTTTTTCATTGACTATTAGAGAGAGTGGAAGAGAGAGGGAGAGGGAGAGGGGGAGAGAGAGAGAGAGAGAAACAAACATCGATTGTGAGAGAGACATATCAATTGGTTGCCTCGCACACGTCCCCACGAGGACAGGGATCAAGCCTGCAACCGAGGTACCTGACCGACCAGAATTGAATCTGCGACCCTTTAGTCCAAGGGCTGATGCTCTAACCACTGAACAGTTGGCTAGGGCCAGATATATTTTTTATAGCTTTATTGTATACTAGTGGCCTGGTGCATGCAATTTGTGTACTGGTAGTGGGAGGGGGATGTCCCTCAGCTCTCTTGCAGTCTGGGAGCCCTCGGTGGGAAGTCTGACTGCTTAGGCCTGCTTCCCGCGGAGAGCCGGCCTAAGCCATCAGTCAGACATCGTTAGCACTCCTGCAGAGGCGGGAAAGGCTCCTGCCACCGCCACTGCGCTCGCCAGCCGTGAGCCCGGCTTCTGGCTGAGTGGCACTCCCCCTGTGGGAGTGCCTAACCACCAGAGGGCAGCTCCTGCGTTAAGTGTCTGCCCCCGGTGGTCAGTGCGCCTCATAGTGACAGGTCGTTCTGTGGTTCGGTTGATATGCATATTTGCCTTTTATTATATAGGATATGTGCTTTTTAAATTACTTAACACATCTTGCTAAAAAAAATCCTCCAGGTATATATTAGGAAGTGAAAGTTTCCTATAATTTTCACCCTCTTCATCTTTTAACACCTTACTGCATAAATAAGTGCATTCTTTTTTTAAAATCCTTACCTGAGAATATTTTTCCTGTTGATTTTTAGAGAGAGTGGAAGGGAGAGGGAGAGATAGAGAGAAACACTGATATGAGAGACACATCGATTGGTTGCCTCCTGCATGCCCCCAACCAGGGCTAGGAGCCTGCAACCGAGGTACATGCCCTTGACCGGAATTGAACCTAGGACTCTTCAGTTAGCAAGTCGGCACTCTCTCCGCTGATCCAAACCTGCTAGGGCTGTGCAGTAAAAAAATTTAGACCAAAAAATTTGAAAGTGTTTTGATTAAGATCACATCATCTTAGCAGCATGGATCCCATCTGAAACAGCAAGAGTATATTGCCACATACTGGATGACTACATTCTTCTACTAAGAGGCAAACTTAAAGACATTAGCTTCACATTGCGCTTTTGAAATAAATATGGCTATATAAAATGCCACCTGAGCTGCCTTGGTTTAGTCTATGATTTATAAAGCTGGAGTATTTTTAGTCCTTAAGAAAGTTTCCCTTGGCTAATTTAACTAATATTTCAATACTATCTTCAAAAGTCAAATATGGTAAACATATTTCTATCATATTTCATATTGTTTTAGCCTTGTAAAATTGAGATATAACATTACTTTCAGGTGTACAACATAATGATTGGAGATATATATATATTTTGCAAAATAATTACCAAAATAAGTCTAGTTAACATCTATCACCACATAGTTACCAAAAAATTTATTTGTGGTAAGAACTTCTAGATCTACACTTTTAGTGACTTTCAAGTATACAATACAGTATTATTAACTATAGTCACTATGCTGTACATTACATCCCAGGGCTTATTTTTTATAACTGCAAGTTTGTGTACCTTTGACTGCTTTCACCCATTTTGCCTACCTTTGGCAACCACCAATTTGTTCTCTGTATTTATGAGGGTTTTTTTGTTTCGTTTTTTCTGTTTGGTCTGTTCTTTTTTGTTTTTTTAATGTATAGTCCACATATCAGTTAATCAGTCATACAGTATTTATCTTTTTCTGTGTGACTTATTTCATTTTTTTTTAATTTTTAAAAAATATGTTTTATTGATTTTTTACAGAGAAGAAGGGAGAAAGATAGAGAGTTAGAAACATCGATGAGAGAGAAACATCGATTAGCTGCCTCCTGCACATCTCCCACTGGGAATGTGCCCACAACCAACGTACATGCCCTTGACCGGAATCCAACCTGGGACCTTTCAATCTTCAGGCTGACGCTCTATCCACTGAGCCAAACCAGTTTCGGCTATGTGACTTATTTCACTTAGCCCTCACAGTCCAGCCATGTTGTCACAGATTTCTTTTAATCTTATCCAATAATAAAAAAAGACCTAACAATGATATAATTATTATATTTTGGGGATCTGATAACATGAAAGAATATGGGAATTGGTGTATTGACTTACATTTAGTGTTACTAAAAGAGAAAAATAAACGTATCGTTAACTTTTGAACAAATGATAGACAAACTAATTGAAGGATTAAACTTTTGTTTCTACATAACTAATGCTTTACTGTTTATTCAAGAACCAAGGCGATAGGAAAATGTTCTGGAGTTGGAATATAGTAATTCCCTTACGTCATATTTTTATAATATGTATATCTTTTATTAAAGTGTTAAATTTTATTTGGGAATATTTCAAAAGGATAATGAATGATCTTCTGTTTTAGTAACTAACAGACATTCTCTTCTGATTATTAGTAACTAATAGACATTCTCTTCTGATTGGTACTGGCACATTCTAGTAGAGTAAGAAGCTTAAACCTTATTATGTTACTTTATATCTATGCACAACAGTTTTCTTTAGAGCTCTCAATAAATATTTTTTAAGTGGATAGATTCAAGTTATTGTACAAACTAGTGATATTAATGCTGATTTTTAATTTTTTAATTTTATTTTGTAATGTATTTTAAGAGCATTTCAAAAATTTAAAATGTTAAATTCTATAGCAAATGTTTATACTACTTTATCAAAGATATGTCAAAATTCAAAATCATCTATTTGCAAAAATGTTATGGTATATTCATAGATGCCTTTAGCATAATTGTTTATATTTTATGTTGATATTAAATTATAACAATAAAATATATAAATTATTTTTGTCTTTGAAGGTCCTGATGAAGTTGTAGGGCCAGAAGGAATGGAAAAATTTTGTGAAGACATTGGTGTTGAACCTGAAAATGTATGTTTTATTTTTAAGTAGAATGAAATATAAGTGGGGTATAGCATATTCATAAATTTCTAAAAATTTGGATACCTAATCTTATGTGAAGATTTTGTTTCTTCATGTTTATTGTAAATTTTTACTTAGGATATTTTTAATCAATTTAAATTGGGCCCAAGTTCTTTTTCTTGATACAAATGTCATTTGTAATAGAGTAAGGGTGATTCTACCTTCAGAAACTGTTAGAACTTTTTATTTTTATTAAATTAGTCCCATCTAAGTTTCTTTATAGATAATAAATCCAAAGGTTGTACTCTTTAATATTTGAACAAAGGAAATAGTTGTATAAAAATGCTGTCCATAATAAATATAGACATGATTATCTCTATGCTGACTTTTCCCCTATCCTTTATGTTCTGTTCTTTCCAGATTATTATGTTAGTTTTAGCGTGGAAATTGGAGGCTGAAAGCATGGGATTTTTTACCAAGGAAGAATGGTTAAAGGGCATGACTTCGTTACAGTAAGATATTTTTTTAAAAAACAAATTTGATGGGCTATTTGAAGATCTTAATATATATTTTGTGCTTTCCAATTTTCAGGAGTAAAGTTTCACATTATATAATCAAATTGATTTAATCTATAACAATCAGTTTAGGATTGATAAAATTTATACTGTGGTTTGGCAAAATATGAACAGTTACTCCATTTTTCATATTGTCTGTTAAATAATTTTAGTACAGTCCTATTTAAATTCATTGACTCTTTTGATGGGTGAATTAGAGGTCCATGATGAAATTTATTTACTCACAGGTTGTTTGAGCAATAAAAGATTTCCTTCTCTGAGTATAGAAATCTGTGTAAGGAGTTTGTTCCTTTGGCGATTCTAAGCTCTGAGGCCTCCTCTCCTCTTCAGTTTTATACTTGATCTAAAGATGAAATTTGAAGATAGAATTGTATAGCACTCTCAATTCTTTTTTGCCAAATGAATCTCATGAAGAACAAGAGTAGAAATGCTGTATGGCTCCCCTACAGCCTGTAGCCATTATACAGTAGTATTAGGATGATGCCTTTGAACACTGTCATAAGCTTGTCATAGAATTGCTTCTTTATAAAAATAACTTGATTTTTGTCTTTCCAGAGTAAAGTAGACTTAATTTCAGAGTCAGTTAGCAATTATGTGGCAATTTTATATCATGCTTCTAATGTTCATGCAGATGTTACTAATTATCAACATTCTAAAATAGATGAATCATCTATACTAATAATTGAGGAATATGCAAATTGTCTAGAACGTCATCACGTAATGACCAGTCAGGACGGGAACGGGGCCGCGGTGGAGAGCTCTCAGCATGCCTGTGCTGGGGGTCTGAAGGGTGTGGAGAGGAAGGTAGAGCAGATAGGCAGTTAGGGCGATCAGGCCAGGAGGGGAATGCAGTTAGTCAGTTAGGGGGATTAGGCCAGGAGGGGAGAACAGATAGGCAATTAGGGGGATCAGGCCAGGAGGGAAGAGCAGTTAGGCAGTTAGGGGGATTAGACCAGGAGGAGAGAACAGATAGGCAGTTAGGAAAATCAGGCCAGGAGGGGAGAGCATAGGCAGTTAGGGGGATCAGGCTGGCAGGGGAGAGCAGTTAGGGCCATCAGGCTGGCAGGGGAGCAGTTAGGGGCATCTGGCAGGCAGGCAGGTGGGTGGTTAGCAGCCAGTGGTTCCAGATTACGAAAGGGATCCCGGATTGGAGAGGGTGCAGCCCAGGCTGATGTATGTCCTCCCTCCCCCACATGAATTTTGTGCACTGGTCCTCTAGTGAATTTATAACATCTTTGAGCCACAAACTGGGGTACTTGTTTGCTGTATGGTTTCCTGTTCCGATTATGCTTTTATTAACACATTTAACTATTCTTTACTACTTGTTTGACTGTCTTTAACTTTCAAAATATATGATTAATATTTAATTGTATTTGTTCATATAGGACTTAAATTTTCCTATTTGAATTTTCAGTGTCTAATATTTTATAATTCTCTTAATTAAGCAGTATTAATATACAGAATATATTTAGGTAAAAAACCTTGCTCATATGAACCAAATCCTAATTTCTAGAATCTATAATAATAAAAGCATAATATGCTAATTAGACCGGACAGCCGAACATCGTTCTGGACAAAGCTGTGGCGGCTGCGAGGGATGAGAGCAGTGCCTTTCCCTGATTGGCCCAGTCGCCTCCCACAGAGGGAGGCTAGACTGCGGCTTAGTCCCATTCCCTGTGGGGAGCAGGCCTAACCTGTCAGTAGGACATCCCCTGAGGGATCCTGGACTGTGAGATGGGGCAGACCACGCTGAGGCAACCCCCACCACCACCCAGTGCACGAATTTTTGTGCACCGGGCCTCTAGTAGAACATAAAATCAACCATCTGACTTCCATTAAGTATAGGTGAGAAAAAGAGTCTGGGTCCTGGGTGCCAGAGGAAAGTCGGTGCTCGCAGTTGTGGGAAGGAAGGGCTACTCAAGGACAAATTTTGTGCATTTGTCCTCTAGTATAATAATAAAAGCATAATATGCAAATCGACCAAACAGCAGAATGACTATCCAGAAGGCTGGGAGGCAGTCAGCACCAGGAGAGTAGGAGGAGGGCAAAAGGCAGCTGGGACCGGGAGGCTGCGAGGGCCCCCGAAGCGAGAGCTGCGAAGGCCTACCCTTGCACGAATTTCATGCAAGCCTCTAGTTCTAATATAATCAAATACCAGTTCATACCCATAAATTCTTTTACACAAAAAGACAATGTAGTTTTGAAAAGTCTGCATGAATAAACAGCCTTAAAAAAAATATGAAGTGCTAATATTTAAACTATTAAGCATTATATAATTATAGATTTTAATTAATCAAGATTATTATAGTCCACTATCCTTGACCACTGTATATATTTTAACTACTAGACTATTTTATTCTTTAGCGGAGCTCTACTAAAGTTTTCTAGGGTTAAAATTAATTAATTTCAAACAACTGATAACTATATTCAGATAATTTAGGAACCACGAAGTAACTACACCTAGGTTAAGTTAAATATTAAAAATATGAAATATTTATAACAAGAACCAAATCTGTTAAGTTTTACATTGTGTGATTATTATATAAAACCAAATATACTAGTCTGTTAAGTTTTACATTGTGTGATTATTATATAAAACCAAATATACTAGATAAGTATAAATTTAAATTTTAGACTTATACATACAGATTCCTTTGAATCTCGTAGTTTAAATTTTGAACTATTTTATTCCTTGCAAGATTTTTACAAGATTCAGGGAATAATAGGACTTAGCCCATTGAGAAAAGATGCTTTGTATAGTTGACCTTTGAACTGTGCAGGTCCACTTACATGCAAAATTTTATCAATAAATATGTTAAATATGCATAACATCAGTGTTATATACCTGGTCGAACTCCCAAGTGGACAATTTGCATATTAGCCTTTTACATACAGATAGAGGCCTGATGCACAAAATTTGTGCAGGGTAGGGTCCTTAGGCCTGGCCTCCCCATCTCCCTCTTCCCTTGCTCCCTCAGCGCCCTGCCAACTCCGCTGGTTGCCTGTCATGTTCCGTGCCACCCCCTGGTGGTCAGCACATATCATAGAGCGCGATCAAACTTCTGCTCTCCTGGTTAAACTCCCAAGGGGACAATTTGCATATTAGCCTTTTATATGTATAGAAGATAGCTTGTGAACTGCCTATAAGAAAGATGTGCTAATAAAAAAATATGTTCATGGGTTAGTCAATTTCTATCCTTGGACTCAAGGCCATATGCTGCTAATTATTCAAGAATATATATTAGAAATACTTTGTGTTTACACATTTGTCTTATACAAAGGCAATATATATCAAACAATGCAAAAATGAATTAAAAACTCTTTGGTTTAAAAATATATTCAAAGAAGCAGTACAAAAAAGCAGTAATAGTAGTCCAAAAAGCAGTTATAATGCTAAGTAAAATGTCTTATAATTAATAAGCCATGTTTCAACTGTTAGACATTTCAATAGAACAGACTGAGCTAAGTAAAAACTAGTTTATGTTCTTTGCATACTTTTTTGTATACGTATTTTATCTTTCTCTACAAAGCTAATTAAAGGTGGGAAATAAGCCAAAGCATTTCATACTCCAACATTATTTTAATATGGCATGTTAAGACACCTAGATAAATTGCAGAATTTAGTCTTGGTTGTAAATACTATGATTTAAAAGTTAATAGGGCCTTCTGTTTTATAAAGAATGCTAACACATATTCAAAAGAATGTCCAAATGAAAGTACAGTATGGTAGACTGGTAATCCTGAAATTTAAATTCTAGGTCCTCACTCTGCCACAAATGAACTATTTAAACTTTAGCAAATACTTACCTCAAAAGGAACATATCCTGCTCAGAACTGTGTTAGGCAATTAACACATATATGCTCATTTTATTTGTGGATTGTCTATTAGTGTTATTGTTTTAAAATGAGGAAACAGACTGAAAAAGGTTAAGTAACTTGCCTAAAGCCACATGAGAGAATTTGGAATTTTAACCACACTCTCTTTGACTTGAACCTTTGATCTTCACTTTATCTCTGTCTTAAGCTTATTGCAATCACATCCTAACTATCACTGTTTCCTTGTATCCCTCTGGAATATAAAACATTTGGTAAATGTTTTATATTAATTTGGTAAATGTTAATTTCTTGGATTCTTACCTGCTTGGTGACTTGTCAGATACTATTATATGAACTTTACAGTTTTGTTTGAACTACAGTTATTCACTAACCTTTCCCTAAATAGGACATTTTGAAACGTCGTGTAATCAAATAAATATATAATCTACTTTGTATTTTATTTTTGGTATTCATATTTTTATTTAACAAATAGTTTTTGAATGCTTCTCTATGCCAGGCCCTGTGTTGTGCTAGGAGAATGTTTTTCAAACACTGATGCTAGTGAGAGGAAGAACTTCTAAATGGAGGGAGGTGTCTTTTATCTTTTTGCCCTCCTGAATTTCAAATATAATAAAATTTTGCTTGATATTTTATGTGAAACTGTGAGTCACGTTACTAAAAAATGTGAAAGGCACTGCTTCCAGAAGCTACGAAGATTTAGAATATGACACTCCCACTTAAGATGGATCATGACAGGGAAAGGAGTACATGTTACTAGTTGCTTAAAAGTAATATCCTCTGTACATTTTCAACTGATAATCCTGGAGATCTAGGAGACTTCATGTGAAAATTTTCAAACAGCGTTACAGTAGCATATAGTCAGAATTTGTTTCCTTTGCATATCCTTCTGGTAGAAGTGAACTGCATTTTCAGCTTTCATTAAAGTTTTTTTTCCCTTAATAATTTTTGCACTAGTAGAAGCCACTAAATGAAATATACATTTTCAATAAATAAGAATAATATTTTTCTTGTTTTTGCATGAAACTTGCTGTACCTTCATTAATATGTAAAGAACTAGGCCCCACACAAAGGTTAACTAATCCAAATTTTGATTTATATTTCTGGTAGTATGGCAGACTAAATGTGCAAAGAGACCTTTTCTCATGTAAAACACTTAACGTGTTGGAAAAAATCTGAAAACATCTTTTAAAAAGCATACCTGAACTTGACTATAAATGAAGGAAAATAATCGGGCCATAAATGACCAGGGATGGTGATTCCATAGAGATCTATGGAACTGGCATTTCCCTGAGGATACCTACCTGTTCCTAGTCAGCATCTGGCTAGTTACCTGTCATGGGTGTTGGGAACAGGAGACAAACTGCACGTCCTGAGTTGTGTTGGAATCAGATAAAAAATTCCCACATTAGGTCATAGATGCCAAACCCCCCCCAGTTGATGGAGACTTGATTGCTTTGGCTCGATTCTGCATAGAATTGGAGGTGAAGGGCTTCCACTTGAGAGAATTCCTAGTCAAAAGCTTTTTGTCTTGCAGATTTAAGGATGAAATTCATTATTTTTATGACACAAGTAAAGATGTATTTTAGAATTGTCCCAGGTAAGTAGTTCTCCCATAGGTGTAATGGAACCAATTCTGTACCAGAATTCATTTTAAACAGAAGCCTCGATTTCTGCAGAAAAAGGTTTAGTGATTATTACTTTATTTAACAATAAAAAAATTTAGTGGGAAACATCTTAAACTTCAGAATCATACTCTGTAAGACTAGTATTTTGAACTATCACAGTGTCAGTATAAAATACCTACATTAAATGTGTTTAAAAAGAGGAATGGTCTCAGATGATCAGATATCAAATACATTTATAAAAGTGTAAAATATAAAAGATTTAAAACTCAGTAGATGAGCTACAAAGGAATAGGTGTAGAGGAAGTAGGAATCAGTAACTACAGTATCTGAAGAAAATATTAAAGAGAGGCCAAGAGACCATGGATAAATTTTTTTATTGATGAGTTTTGAAAGTTTTCTCTGTATTCAAGATACAATTTCTTCATTGAATATGTGGTTTGCAAGTAATTTCTCCTACTCTGTAGCTTATGTTTTGATCCTCTTACAAGGACTTCTGCAGAGCAATGGTCCTTAATTTGGTGAAGTCCAATTTATCAGTTTTCTTTTATGGATTGTGTTTTTGGTGTCAAGTCTAGGATTTATTTGCCTAGAGCCCCAGAACCTGAGAATTTTCTCTTATGTTTTTTTCTAGGAGGATTATATTTTTACATTTTACATCTAAATTAATGGTGCATTTTGAGTTAATTTTTTTTAGAGGTGTGAGACTCCAGTTTTGTTTTGTTTTTTTATAGTTAGCGTATAATATTTTACTAGTTTTAGGTGTGCAGTATCCTATATAATAAAAGAGAAAAATGGTAATTGGCGTACGACGATACCCTTTTCATTGGCCAATCAGGGCTATATGCAAATTAACTGCCAACTCAGATGGCAGTTAACTGACAACAAAATGGCGGTTAATTTGCATATGTAGGCACAAGGCAGGGAAGCGAAAGGGAAAGCAGGAAGAAGCCCCCTGCCACTGACAGTGATCCGAAACCCAGGGGGGAGCTAAGAGCCCTCAGGGCCGCCTTTGCCCTGCCCCCCAGCCATGATCGGAGAATCGGTCGCCTTTGCCGCCCTGGCCAGTGATAGCAGGAAGTAGGGGTGGAGCCAGCGATGGGAGCTGGGCAGGGTCAAAGCGGGCAGTCCCGGGAGCTAGGGGTCCCGTGCCTGGGCCTAAAGCGGAGCCCACGATCGCGGGGCCGCTGCCGCTGCGGGTCCCCGCTGCCCGCGCAGGATGCCGCAGCCAGAGGCGTTAGGCCTGGGCAGGGGGCCCCCAGCCCCCTACGATTGCTGGCTCCGCCCCCCGCCCAGGCCTGATGCCTCGGCCAGAGGAGTTGCCCCCCACCACCATCCGACCGCTGATCACTGGATCGGTCCCTTGCCCAGGCCTGAGGCCTCCAGCAGAGGCGTCAGGCCTGGGCAGGGGGCCCCCAGCCCCCTACGATTGCTGGCTCCGCCCCCCGCCCAGGCCTGATGCCTCGGCCAGAGGAGTTGCCCCCCACCACCATCCGACCGCTGATCACTGGATCGGTCCCTTGCCCAGGCCTGAGGCCTCCAGCAGAGGCGTCAGGCCTGGGCAGGGGGCCCCCAGCCCCCTACGATTGCTGGCTCCGCCCCCCGCCCAGGCCTGATGCCTCTGCCAGAGGCGTCAGGCCTGGGCAGGGGACCCCCATCTCCCTCTGATCACTTGCTCCACCCCCTCACCCCCACCCAGTGCACGAATTTCGTGCACCGGGCCCCTAGTAGTGATTATAAACATTTATATACTTTACAATGTGATTACCACAATAAGTCTAGTAATCGTCTGTCACTGTACAGTTATTTCCATATCATTGATTATATTCCCCATGCTCTATATGTGAATATATATTCCCTATATGCGTTATATCCCCGTGACTTACTTATTTTTATAACTGGAATTTTGTGCCTCTGTTTCTCCATCTGTCTCCTCACACCTTCTCTTCTCTGGCAGCCATCAGTTCTCTGTATCCATGAGTCTCTGTTTAGTTTTATTTGTTTTGTCTTCTATATTCCACATGTAAGTGAAGTCATACAGTATTTATTTTTCACTGTCTGACTTATTTTACTTAGCATAATACCCTCTTATGCTAATACCCAGTGGTTCTCAACCTTCCTAATGCCACGACCCTTAAATATAGTTCCTCATGTTGTGGTGACCCCCAACCATAAAATTATTTTCGTTGCTACTTCATAACTAATTTTGCTACTGTTATGAATCGTAATGTAAATATCTGATATGCAGGATGTATTTTCATTGTTACAAATTGAACATAATTAAAGCATAGTGATTACTCACAAAAACAATATGTAATTATATATGTGTTTTCCGATGGTCTTAGGCGATCCCTGTGAAAGGGTCATTCGACCCCCAAAGGGGTCGCGACCCACAGGTTGAGAACCTGTGTTCTAGACCCATCCATGTTGTCACAAATAGCAAGATTCCATTTTTTTTAATGACAGAATAATGTTCAATTATATATATACTAGAGGCCCAGTGCATGAAAATTCATGCACTGGCCGGGGGGTCGTCAGCCTAGCCTGCTCTCTCTCACAGTCTGGGAGCCCTCGGGCAGGAAGCATCCTGGCGATCAGGGGAAGGCGACACCCCATCACACCTGATGCTGCCACTGCCAGCAGCACAAGCCTCAGCAACCCTGCTTACTTGAGTCTCGGGTGGCCCTGGGCGACCAGCCGCCATCTGAGGCTTGCTTGCACCTCAGGCTTGTCCTGGGCAGTTGGGCAGGCGCCATCCGAGGCTTGCCTGTGCCTCAGGCCGGCCCTGGGCGGCTGGGGGGCTGAGGGGACTGAGTGTCTCCGGAGGCAGGCATCTAAATTGCTTCTATACCTTAGCTATGTAAATAATGCTGCAGTGCCGAAACCGGTTTGGCTCAGTGGATAGAGCGTCGGCCTGCGGACTGAAGGGTCCCAGGTTCGATTCCGGTCAAGGGCATGTACCTGGGTTGCGGACACTTCCCCAGTGGGGGATGTGCAGGAGGCGGCTGATCGATGTTTCTTTCTCATTGATGTTTCTAACTCTCTATCCCTCTCCCGCTGCAGTGATCAAAAGATTGCATAAATCTTTTAAACAAATCAGTGTTTTCTTTGGATAAATACCCAGAAGTGGAATTGCTGGGTCCAGTGGTAGTTCTGTTTTGAACCGAGGTACTTGCCCTTGACTGATAATTGAACCTGAGACCATTTGGTTCAATCCCCGGCCCTGGTTAGGGCATGTGTGGGTGGCAACCAATTGATGTGTCTCTCTCACTTCCATGTGTTTCTCTCCCCTGGCCCCTTTCTCCCTTCCTTTCACTCTGTCCAAAAATCAATGGGAAAAATACACTTGGATGAGGATTTAAAAACATTTTTTTAAATTAAATTTATTGGAGTGACATTGGTTAATAAAATGATATAGGTTTTAAGTGTACAATTCTATAATACATAATCTGTATCTTGCATTGTGTATTTACCACCCAAAGTTAAATCTTTTTCAGTCGCCATATATTTGACCTCCTTTACCCTTTACTCCCCCCCCCCTGCCTCCAATTCCCTTTCCCTCTGGTAATCACCATACTGTTGTCTGTCTTTTTGTTTTTTTGTGTCTTGTTCATTTTTTGCTTTCAGACTTATATACCACTTTTTCACTTAGTGTAATATTCTCAGTATCCATCCATGTTGTCACAAATGGCAGTAATGTATTTTTTTCTTAATGGCTGAGTAATATTCCAGTTTATATATGTATCACATATTCTGTCTCTCCTCCCTTCCACTCTGTCTAAAAATCAATGGAAAAGTGTCCTTGGATGAGGATTAACAAAAATAGATATATTGCTAAGACTGATGTTGACTGCCTACATTTCCTTTAAGGAGTTTTATGGTTTTTCAGGTTTTAGAGTAGAAGGGAGGGGAGAGATAGAGAAAGAGAAACATCGATGTGAGAGAGACATATCTGACCGGAATCAAATCTGAGACCCTTCAGTCTACCGGCCAACCACTGAACCAAAGCAGCTGTGTTTGTTTGCTTGGTTTGCATGTGTCTCTTCAGTTTTCCCAGCATTTATTGAGGAGATTGTCTTTTCCCATTGTGTATTTTTGTGTATACTAAATCCTGAAATCACTTATACCAATTCATCTTTTTTCAAAACCGTTATAGCTATTCCAGCTCCTTTATATCTACAAAGAAATCTTACCAAGATTTTGATTAAATGGCATATGAATTTGGGGAGAATTGACATCTTTACTATTTGAATCTTCCAATGCATAGAAAATAGATATGGTTCCATTTTTTTAGGTGTTTGATTTCTTTCATTGGTCTTCTGTAGTTTAGAGCAGTGATGGCAAACCTTTTGAGCTAGGCATGTCAGCATTTTGTAAAACCCTAACTTAACTCTGGTGCCTTGTCACATATAGAAATTTTTTGATGTTTGCAACCATAGTAAAACAAAGACTTATATTTTTGATATTTATTTTATATATTTAAATCCATTTAACAAAGAAAAATCAACCAAAAAAATGAGTTCGTGTGTCACCTCTGACATGCATGTCATAGGTTTGCCATCACTGGTTTAGAGCATTCAAGTCCCGTACATGTTTTCTTAGAATTGCATCTAAATATTTTATTTGTATTTTGAGCCATTGTAAGTAGTAGTATTTCTTTAATTTTAGCATTTACATGTGTATTACTGACTAGAGGCCCGGTGCACGACATTCGTGCATGGGGTGCGGCGGGCCCGGGTCCTTAGCACTGCCATGGAAGCGGGAGAGGCTCCTGCCACCACCACAGTGCTTGCCAGCTGTGAGCCTGGCTTCTGGCTGAGTGGAGCTCCCCCTGTGTGAGCGCCCTGACCACCAGGGGGCAGGTCCTGTGTTGGTCAGTGCACATCATAGCGACCGGTTGTTCTGCTGTTCAGTTGGTTTGCATATTAGGGTTTTATTACCTAGGATATGTAAAAGTACAATTGATTTTTGTATGTTTGTCTTGTATCCTGTGACCCTGCTGAGCTCACTTTTTCTAAGTTTTTTTTTTGTGTGTGTATTCCCTAGATGTTCTACACAATCATGTCATATGGTTATGACATAAAATAGGGAAATAGAGAGTTTTATTTATGTATTTATTTTTGACTGTATGTCTTTTCTTTCCTTCCCTTCACATATTAGATGGGCTAGAACTTCTACCACTATGTTGAGTAGTGTGGCAAGAGTGGACATCTTTTCTAGCTCCCCATCTTAGAGGGAAAGCATTTAGTGTGTCACTATTAAGTGTGTTAGCTACAGGTTGTTTGTAGATGTTCTTTATCAGTTGGAGGGAGTTATCTTCTATTTCTATTTTTCTGTGAGTTGTAACTGGAATGGATGTTAAATATTTTAAATGCTTTTTTGCATTAATTAAATGCAGTTTTTCTTTTTTATCTTGTTAATATGTGGTTACATTGATTTTTGGATATTGACTTAACCTTGCATACCTGGAATAAATGAGAGTTTTTCATGGTGTATAATTATTTTTATATAGCTAAATTATAGTTGCTGACATTTTGTTAAGGATTCATAGGAGATAAGGATTTGTAATGTTTTTTTTCTTTATTTTTCCTACTTATTTACTTACTTAGATATAATTGACATGTAATATTATATCAGTTTCATTGTACACCATAGAGATTCAATATCTGTATATATTGCAAGAGTAGAGGCCCGGTGGGGTCCCTCAGCCTGGCCTGTGCTCTCTTCCAGCCCAATCCCTGCAGGCCAGGCTGAAGGACCCCACTGGTGCACAAATCCATGCACCAGGCCTCTAGTATGCATATAAGATCTTTGGTTAACCCCTTCCCGCCCTCCTCCATCCTTCCCTCTGAGATTCATCAGTCTGTTCCATGTTTCCATGCCTGTGCATTGAGTGTCTGCTCCCTGGTGGTCAGTGCACGTCATAGCTACCTGTCAGATGGTCACTTAGGCTTTTACATATATATAGATGATCACCACAGTAAGTCTAGTTTACATCCATCATGCTATATAATAAAAGCCTAACATGCTAAGGGTCCAGTTGACTGTTCAACCAAAGTGTAATATGCTAATGATATGTGAAGGCTGCTCAACCACTTGCTATGACGTGCACTGACCACTGGGGCAGATGCTCTGACCGGTAGGTTAGCTTGCTGCTGGGGTCAGGCTGATCGGGACTGAGCGAGATGAGCCAGACAAGCCATGGACCCCTCCCACAGTCCCTCCCCAGCTGGCCAACCTCCCGCTTCTCTTCCCAGCCCCAATTGTGCACTGGTGGGGTCCCTCAGCCTGGCCTGCTCTCGCAATACGGGACCCCTTGGATGTCAGACAGCCGGTTTTGGCCTGATCCTGCAGGCCAGGCTGAGGGACCCCACTGGTGCATGAATTTGTGCACCGGGCCTCAAATCATACATAATTGCAGTTTTTTTTCTTGTGACAATTTCTCTTTTTTAAATACTGTCTTTGTCTGGTTTTGATGTCAAGGTAATACCAGCTTTATTGGCTCAGTAGTTACAGCATTGACCCATGGACCAAAGAGTCTCAGGTTTGATTTCAGACAAGGACAGCATGTACCTTGGTTGCAGGCTCTATCTGTTCCCTGGCCTCAGCTGGGGTGGGTGTGAGAAGCAATCAGTCGATGTGTCTCTTTCACATTGATTTCTTTTTTAGAGGTTTTAAAAATTTGAATTAAATTTCTTTAGTAATTATAGTGCTACTCAAATTATTTACTTCATATTGTGTGTGCTGTGATAGTTTTATGAAGGAATTGATCCATTTCATCTATGTTGTTAAATGTATATTCTTTTGATATCTGCAAGTCTATAATGATACTCTTTGTTTCATTCATGTTGGTAATTTTTATCTTCTCTTTTTTTCTTCGTCATTCTTGCTAGATAATATTAATCTTTTCCAAAAAACTCAATTCTTTGTTTCATTGATTTTTCTCTCTTATTTTTCTGCTTCAATTTTATCAAGTTCTGCTCTTAATTATTTCCTTTCTTCTGCTTGCTTTAGGTTTATTTTGCTCTTCTTTTAGGTTCTAAAGTTGGTAGCTATTTATTAATTGAGGCTTTTTCTCTTTTCTAATGTTTGTATTTAGTACTATAAATATTCCCCTTGGCACTGCTTTGTGTTTCACAAAATTTGATGTGTCCTGTTTTTGCTTTCATTCACTTTAACATATTTTTTTGGTTTTCATTGAGATATGCTCTCATCTGTGGATTATTTGGAACTTTGCTGTTTATTTTCTAAGAGTTTAGAGATTTTGCTCTATCTTGGTTATTTCTACTTTGATTTCATTGTGGTGAGAGAATATATTCTCTTTAAGAGAGACAATTGTAATTTTATCAAGATTTTTTTATTGAGTTTGTTGTTTTTCTTTTTTTAAAGAAATGTCATTTGAATTGAACTGTTATTGGTTTCCGTGTGTGTGTGTGTGTGTGTGTGTGTGTGTGTGTGTGTGAATGTTTTTTATTGCATTGGTAGATACAGGGCAACAGGGTTGTTCATTTGTTATAGTAAATTTTGAATCAGAATTGTAAACCTAATAACTTCATATTCTATTGCTCTTACTTTTTTTCTTAATGCATCCTTTTAGACCAGTGGTTCTCAACCTTTCTAAAGCCGTGACCCTTTAATAGAGTTCCTCATGTTGTGGTGACCCCCAATTTCATTGTTACAAATTGAACATAATTAAAGCATAGTGATTAATCACAAAAACAATATGTAATTATATATGGTCCTAGGAGACCCCTGTGAAAGGGTCATTCGACCCCCAAAGGGGTCGCGACCCACAGGTTGAGAACCGCTGTTTTAGGCCTTCTAAAGGGGCTTTTTATTAACTTTTCTTTATTATATAATCTGTTTAATTTTTTTAAATTTAAGGTGTGACTGCACAGAAAAATTACAGAACAAATTTGACTTTTTGCGCTCACAGTTGAACGATATTTCTTCGTTTAAGAATATCTACAGATATGCCTTTGATTTTGCAAGGGTAAGTGGAATTTCCATGTTTTGTGATTTTAATATTTTTTCGATCTTGATGCCACACTTAGGAAAAAATTTTTGACTCATATATTTTAGGATAAAGATCAGAGAAGCCTTGACATTGATACTGCTAAATCTATGTTAGCTCTTCTGCTTGGGAGAACATGGCCACTGTTTTCAGTATTTTACCAGTACCTGGAGGTATGTATGTTTTTTTATTTTTAAAATATTATTTTAAAATTTAATCTGATTGAAAACATACCTTTAATTGAGGAAAAGCAAATAGATTTTTAATATTATACCTTTAAAAATATTTGCTTTAGTAGAAAATTTGTTAAAATGTTTACATACCTACTTTCATTTTTAGACCCAAGTTCATGTTAAATAATATATTCTGTACATAGTTATTTTACTCCTGCCCTCCATTAAAAAATAAACCTTCAAGAAATATTTTAACGCAGTCTTCAGACAAAATAGTTTCTTGGGCTTTTGGCAGGAGAAAATTGATATTAGTGTATAAATCTCAAGCTTCTAAATCAGGTTTCTTTCTGTTACACAGGGTCTTAGGCTGAAATCCACATAAGAACCAAGTATGGTACTACAACTTTTCACATGGACTCAATTTAAAAAGTTCAAATAAAGCTTTTAATATTTGATGTCCATACATACGAGAGTGGCTATAATGGTGTACTGAAATGTACTGATTACTGAAAACGTATGCTGAATTTATGAAGAAAGTATTCTTTTAGAAGGTTTATCATAGCATCTACTATAGGCAGTGGTTTTAAGAAGATACTATTCTTTTTTTTTTTTTCATTGCTTTTTTTTGCTTTTCTGTTTTTGTGCCTTTTCAATTTCAGGTTTTTTGATATGGTTCTCACCATTCCTTGAATTATAGATCCTTGTGCTTTTGCTTTGAAAATAATTTCTCAAAAAGCTAATTGTTTATCATAGCAAGTTCCCCAAAGTAGTTTTGTTTAAAGCTTGTGTTAAACAATGGTATGAAAAGGCCTTATGTGAAACGGTTTTGTACACACTTAAATCTTTAAGCTTAATAAAGTTGATGTTATTAATGGATATTATCAATATTTCTCCTGTCAGTAGTTTTGACAAGAATAAAAATAACTGAATATGAAAATACTCACCCCTAAAGGGAACTGAAAGAACTAAATATTTTCAAACACTTGTTATCCAGCAGAGGATGCTTCCCATACTATCTTTTTAAATCTTTTTATTTATTGTTTTTTGTTTGTTTGTTTGTTTTTAATTTGAGAGAAAAAGAGAGAAACATTGATCCATTGCCTCCTGAATACACTCTGACCAGGGATGGAACCTACAACCCAGGCATGCTGGGAATCAAACCCACCACCTTTTGGTATATGGGATGATGCTCCAACCAACTGAGCCACACCTGCGAGGGCTCTTTTAAAATCTTTATAATACCATTTTGAATTATATTTTATCCCCATTAACAAATGAGGAGATGGCTTCTATTGATACATAACTTCCTAAGGTCACTTATAAGTGGCAGAAGTGAGATTTGAACCCATGCCTATAGTCTTTCCAATGCCGCCAAAGAAGCCAACTTCAGAATGTGGCCAAACAATAAATCTCATGCAAAGAAATGAGTTACTGGGAAAAGTCACACAAGGGAACTTACTGGTTGCAGAGAATGTTGTATATCTTGATCTCATTTGTGGTTACATAAGTATATGCATAGATAAAAAATAGTACCCTGATGTGCTTGTATTCTTGAAAAATGAAAGAAAAATAAGGAAAAAATAAGTTGGTGCTCTCTCTTTTTTGTAAATCCTCACCCAAGGATATTTTTTCCATTGATTTTTATAGAGAGTGGGAGGGAGGGAGGGAAGGATGAAGGGAAGGAGAGAGAGAAAAGAACACATCGAAGTGAGAGGGACACATTGATTGGCTACCTCCTGCATGTGCCTGACCGGGCCAGGGATCAAACCTGCAACCCAGGTATGTGCCCTTGACTGGAAATCAAACCTGTAACTCTGTGATGCTCAGGCCGATGCTCTAACCACCTAGCAACATAGGCCAGGGCCCTGAGGATTTAAAAACACAATTTAAAAAAAACAATAAATGTTTTAGAAAAACCAAATTATAAAATATAACTAGATTTATTGCAGTCAAGCCCTAATAAATAATGCATGTTCTATAATCCAAATATTTATATCATTTTCTTCAGCAATCAAAGTATCGTGTTATGAATAAAGATCAGTGGTACAATGTATTAGAATTCAGCAGAACAGTCCATGCTGATCTTAGTAACTATGATGAAGATGGTGCTTGTAAGTATAATGTTTTTCTGTGAAAATAAAATTCTTAAACTACTAAATGAGAATACGAATTTGTGTAGCATTACCATAAACGATTTTAACTTTGTAGCAGTAATTTTTAGTATTTAATCATGTGGGAGGAGGCAGGTGTAGAAGGTAGGCAGAGAGCTTAGATTGATAAATGAAATATTTTTAATTTCTCAGTAACAGCATTATAAAGCTTAATTTAAATTACAATTTTTGTATCTAGAAGCTAAAAGTCTTCATTTCTGCCTTTCCTGGTATTTTTCTATGGAAGAAAAGTACAGTCATGATTTAAAAAACTAGGGAAAAAAACCATCAGCTATAATAGAAAAACCTTATGATACTTACTTGAAAGCTTTTTCTAAAATGTGACAAAACTTTCATAGGAATTAGTAGCTAGAGCCAAGTAGTGGCTCATGTTGGACTTCCTTTCCAGTTTTCTTGCTATGCCAACAACTAGGGTGCTTTTCAGTTGCAATTTATGATTGTGTTTGTTTGCTATTTATCTTACAGTCTTTCACAAGCATGAGAAAAATAGAGACTACCATAGGTTGTGCATTTTCAGAAAAATAGGGCAGTCATGTTTCTTCGTGGCAGTGTTTTCCTACATTTAATAAAGTAAACACTGAGCTTGTTTACTTTTGCCTTCCTGCTTGGCTTTTATAGGTAAATGAGTTTGAACCCCCTGTATTATAAAAATGTCTTTTTAGAATAGTTCTTAGATCGGGTATTTATTAGGCACTTACTTTGTATGCAGATATTTACTAGGTCCTGATACTGGAACCATATAAATCTGTATTATGGCTACCCCTTCAACAAGCTTATATACTTATTGGTGAGGTAGCATAGAAATACTACATTTAACACTTTTCAGATTTTTAAATAATTTAATAGCAAATTCTATGGGCAGTTGGGAAAAGGGCGAGGTTAACATTGATTTAGTTATTGTAGAGTTTGTGAAACACAATCCTTGAGAAGGAAGTGCTACAGATACCAATTGTGAAAAAAGTCCCTTATGTAAAAAGAGAAAAAGCTAAGGCAGCACTAAGTAGAAGAGGGCAGTTGGAAGCAAAACACTTGAAAAAGGGAAGGATCAGTTCCTTGTTATCACAGAACTTGTGGGGAGTTTGTTTTATAGTTAGAAGAGTTCACTGAATTCTAACAGAAAATGTTCCTTTATTTCTAGGGCCTGTTCTTCTTGATGAATTTGTTGAGTGGCAAAAAGTCCGTCAAATATCATAGCAAGAACTATTGTGAAGAAAATGCAAACCTTTTGATTCCTACGCGCATACAAGCTAATGAGCTGAGGAAAAAAAAATCCAAGGGTGCATTTTTATTCATATGAAAGACTTCTCATAGTATTTTTTTTCTTTTTTTTTTTTTAAAGGAAGTTTTCTTGTTACATGTGATGGGCCTTGTGCCACACCTCTTCTAAGACTGAATATTGGAGTTTTTGTTTTGAGTTATGTTGATAACATTTATTTCAGAACAATAAAGATTCAGATTTGTGATAAAGGCCTTAAAATGAAGATGTCCCTTGAGTGTCAGAGTGGTATTTATTTTTGTAAATTTTAATTCTTGAAATTTAGAGGTTTTATTCACCATGAATTTGTGGAATTATAAAGATTTTAAATAACCTTAATATTTGGTGATATAATCTGATGGTACGGCTTAATGTATTCATCTCTGCACAATTAAGAAGAATATTTCTTGGCCTTGACTTCTGGGATAATGATTTTCTGATGCAGCTAATACGTTTTTGGATATTGGAAGTGCTCCAACTTTCAGCTCTGGTTTTCTGTGAAAGCTGCCATGGTCCTATGCACATACTTTATCTGAAAAGTTTGGAATTGGAAAGATGATGTCCAGTTACTTCGTTTTCCAACCATTAGCTAGTATTGTCAATAAGCGTATCAGCATTGCCTGTTTATTCTTAATGTGAATTGTAAGTTTTCTGTATTCTGTCAGTTTAAAAGTACCATTTATATTTGAAAGAGCAAGGCTCATATATTAATGGTCTCAGAATCAGACATTGAGATAGCCTTATGAGAGAATTAAGATCAATATTTAAGTCTTATCATTATTGTTGCTATTAATGGCATATGTATGATCTCTTTAACTGTCATTTTGTGTTATTGGGAGTTGTATTGAGGGCCCTTTCTGTTTCTCTTTAAGAGAACCGTAGTTCTGATGTTGTAGATTTAATGAAGATATGTATAGGAATAGAAGATAACAGAGTAAGGAATATTATGAGAGAACATAATTGTGCACAACTCAAGGATGCCATTTACATTAGTACAGTCACAGTATTGCTAATAATCAGTTTTCTGACTTTTGGCAATGAAGTATATTGACAAAAGGACAGTCTTTTCTAATTCACATAAAAGGCATTGTTTTGTACTAGTAGCAGAACAGAGGTACATTCCACTTCAAACCATCTAATAGCTCAGTGATGTGAAAATTGTTCACATTCACAGTTCAGTCACAATTTCAATAACATTTCTAGTTTCTTTGTATGAGTGGAGAAAGTAAACAATATTTTTTCATAAGGCCATTTCTATTGGGATTTAAGCTGAAGTTTTATTTTTGGTGGTGAATTTATTAATGAGTGATTTTTAGTATTGATTACTTAAGGGAAAATAATAGCATTTGAAAGGTTTTTATGGTTGGTTTGTGTTTTTGTTAATAAGCTGGGAGAAACTGCTGTTTTCTTAATGAAATTACTTAGTCAAACACTGATATAATAGTGGAAAAAACACACACATTGATTTTTAAAAAAAATTTTTTTTAGAGAGAGAGAGAAAGGGACACTGATGTGAGAGTGACACATCAATCAGCTGCCTCCTGCACACCCCCTACCCAGGATAGAGGCTGCAACTTGGGCATGTGCCCTGGCTGGGAATTGAACTGGCAGCCTTTTGGTACATGGGATGTACCATGTACCAAGTCGACTGAGCCACACCAGCAGGGCTGGAAAACAATTTTTTAAGTATTAGAATCACGCACTAGAACTGAACATACCAACAGTATTATGATTTAACATAAGTGATATTTTAATATCAGGTTTATTATAAGTAAATAATTTAGATTGTTGGACATTTGAGTCTTTATAATTTGACTCTTATCTCCAAGGCACAATTGCTGAACTTGAAGAATATTGCCCATTTTTGCCAAGTTCCAAAATATATAATTTAAGTGAAATCATACCAGTTGTCATTTTTAAAAAATATATATTTTATTGATATTTTTACAGAGAGGAAGGGAGAGGGATAGAGAGTTAGAAACATCGATGAGAGAGAAACATCGATCAGCTGCCTCCTGCACACTCCCTACTGGGGATGTACCCGCAACCAAGGTACATGCCCTTGACTGGAATCGAACCTGCAACCCTTCAGTCCATAGGCCAATGCTCTATCCACTGAGCCATACCGGTCAGGACTCAGTTGTCATTTTATAGCCCGAACTAATGGTAATGTCTTTGTCATCTCTTTGAGTAAAGAAACACTTAAAAGTTACAGATGACATTTTAAAAAATGCATATATATGAAACTGTTTACTTTGCTGACTTATCCAAAGATACGTTCAAGACTTTTTGAATCTGAAAACTAAAATGAAACTTTGTTCCCTTAAGTCAAGAGCCCAATCCTACCCAGGCCATGCCTGCATTACTCTCTGCTCCTTCTAGTTCTCTTACTTCCTTAGTCATAACGTTCACTTACTTTGGAGGCAAAGTTACTCTGCCTCATGTATCAGTCACGCTGTAGGCTGTCCCCTCTTGTCTTAACTTTATTAATTTACATTTGAACAGCATTTGATCTATTGGGAAACATGAGGACAGTGTTAAGGAACCTGCATTATAAAAAAGAGGTCTAAATATTGTGGTTCTTTAATTAGTTAGCTTTAAGTGCCTTCCCAGGAATCCTCCTGTAAAATTTGCAGGATTATTTCCTGTGTATGGGATGAAATACTCAATGGTGCTTATATTGGAAACAACTTGCTTCTTATAGAATAGCATTTAAATGTATTAATACTACTTGAAGAAAGTAGAACCAGGTGTTGATTCTCAACTGTGAGAGGATAGAGAAGTTGTTGCGAGGAACATAGTGTTAATGTCCTGAATTGGACATTTAAAAATGGTGTATTGTGTGCTGACCTGTCTCTGTGTTACAATGTTTGTCTTTCATTGTCTAATGATTTCTTGTTTTTTTTTAAATGCTGTCAGTAAAATTCTTGATGAAACATTTTTGACAGTAGCAGTATTTTTGTGTATAATGTACAGATAGAGTTTATCGATTTGGGTTTTACTCTGAAATACTCTGGACTAGTGTTTCTTAAACTGAAATTTGAGGGCCTTCTATGGGATGTTAGACTGACTCAGAGGATTATTTCTCTTAAGCACAAATGCCTTTTCATCTAGTAAACCAAAAATTTATCTTTAACAAATCTGTCATGATGAGGGGAGGAAGAAAGAATTTAAAGGTAACCAGTTCTTAAAGCATACAAACTATGTAGCACTAGAGTCCTGATAAACGAAATTTGTGGAAGAGTAGGCTTTCCTTCTGGCACCTGGGACCTGGGCTTCCCTTGCAGCCCCGGCTTCATCTGGAAGGACGTCCAGAAGGATGTCCGGTCTAATTAGTGTATTACACTTTTATTATTATAGACTAGTGGCCCAGTGCACAAAATCCATGCATGTTAAAAGGGAATTAACTAGAGGAAATATTTTAATATTGCTATTTGCCCTTTGCCAGGGGCAGGGACATGAGCCTCACGTCCTGGGCCTGTTGCTGGGGGCTGGAATGCAAGCCTCACATCCTGGGCCCATTGCCAGGGACAGGGATGTGAACCTCACGTTCCTGGGCCGGCACAGGTGGCCCACCCACCGATGCTGCAAGTCCCTGCCTAACCGCTCCTGCTGAGCATGCAGCTTCCTGATTGGCTGTTATGTGATGGCGTCCCGGCCAATTTTCATATTACCCTATTAGATAGCTTGGATTCAGAACATGAAGTGTATTAGCAATCAGACATTTAGCTTGAACTATGAATTTCTTCAACAGAATGTGTTCTTTCTGCCTAATGGTTAATGTAAAATTATGAAAGGATTTATTGAAATTATGTGCTCTGCTTGAGAAGGAAGTAGAATGTTCACTTAATTTTACTTAGTCTTGTAGAAGTATACTTAAAACTCTTGTGGTATTTCATATTCTGATAAATGTTTTTTGGGGGGGCTTTTAAAGCTCCTATAGGCTAAAATTTTATAGCACACCATGTGCTTACCAAATGTCTAAAACATCATATAAATTGGGAACATTTTAATGATTTAAGTGCATTTTGTTAGACTAAGAGAAAGGCAAAATAATATCTTAATCTTATTTCTTTTTAAAAAATATATATTTTTATTGATTTTTTACAGAGAGGAAGGGAGAGGGGTAGAGAGTTAGAAACATCGATCAGCTGCCTCCTGCACAGTCCCCACTGGGTATGTGCCTGCAACTAAGGTACATACCCTTGACCAGAATTGAACCTGGGACCTTTCAGTCCCCAGGCCAACACTCTATCCACTGAGCCAAATCAGCCAGGGCTCTTATTTCTATAGCAGAATTCTTATTCTTAAAGAGGACTTCTCCCTTCTTGAGGAAGTGTTACTTCCTGAGTGATACTGGGAATTACTACAAGGAAACATTTACAAGAAGGATTCATTTTCTCTTCAGGGGAAAAGAGAAATAACAGCAAAATCTCATTGATTTCCTTAATAGGAAAGACTAGTCTGAATTATTAAATATTCTAGATCATATAATTTTTAAATGAATGTAGTTTTATTTCATAAATATTTGGTAACTACCAGACAAAAAAGATTGCTTAACATATTTTTGCTTAACAAGACCTAGTTATCTCTGAATAGTACTGTGGAAACCAAAAAGGCAGTCTAATTACGGTAAATTTACATAGATTATAGATTGTAAAACGGTGAATTTCTGCCCAAGCCTTAGGTGAATTATCACTAATTCACTCATTAATTGTTCCAGGGAACTTTTACTTCTACTAGAACAAATCTTTAAGTTTTTAAAGCACAATTTATCTTTTTCCAAACACTAATCTGTATCTAAATATATCTATATCTATCTGTCTATACATACACACACATTTTTATTGATTTCAGAGAGGAAGGGAATGGAAATGGAGAGAGAGAAAAACAACAATGATGAGAGAGAAACATTGATTGGCTGCCTCCAGCCAGCCCCCCACTGTGGATAGAGCTCAGAAACCCAAGCATGTGTTCTGATAGGTGGTTGCTCAACCACTGAGCTACACTGGCTGAGCTCCAGTTGCCAATCTGAGTAAAAATCATACATTTGCTATTGCCACCTATAATCTTTAGTATCCTATATAGCTAGTGCTTCCTTTGTTCCTTTTCTAGTTGTTACTGGTTTGACCTCTTTTTTTTTTCAAATGCAAGCAAGAGTCTAGAAAGTCACAGGGGTAGAAGAAGAGCCTGTGGAACAAGTGAACCTGCAGGGCTGCATGGACTCAGGAAACAAGTTGCAGAGGAAAAAGAAGGGTCCTTGGAGCTCAAGGGAAAGAAAGGCAAAGAACATGCCGGGCGGGGGGGTGGGATGGGGGACGGACACGGGAGGAGAGGGGTAAAGGTACAGACTGCTCCGAGATGGCACACGCCCCATTTTTTAGACTTTTGTGCAATTTTTTTTACAATTTATTAGAACCTTTTATAATAATAATGTTAGATTTTAATATGAATATAGAATCTTGTTTTACGATGCTGATATTGCAGTTTTGCTGTATTTTATGAAAATATGGTCCATAAATGGTTGAATTATAATAAAATAGTTTTATTAAACATTTTTTAGTCTCCCCGCACTCCCCCCCAAAAAGAACTTCTTTCATTTTAAAGAAGTTTTATCCTGCATTTTGGCTTTTACAGCTTTAAAATATGAAAATTGTTCTATAAACTTCATGGATTGTTCTAAGTATTAAGATAAAGTGGAGCCCAGCCGGTGTGGCTCTGGTTGTGCATCGACCTGTGAACCAGGAGGTCACAGTTCAATTCGCAGGGTTGCGGGCTTGGACCCCAGTTGAAGGTGTGTAGGAGGCAGCTGATCAATTATTCTCATCTCTTCCTTTCCCTCTTTGGAATCAATAAAAATATATTTAAAAAATAAAAGTTTAAGTGGACAATATGAAATATTCAATAACCATCTTATAATTATTTTTAAAAGCTAACAAAAATAAGCCAAGCCAGATTTACCCATAACTCATGTCTGTGTGTGTATTCATTGACTATTATTGATTATTACCCATAACTTATTTTCCCATGTAGAAAATAGATTGTGGCTAAATTTTTTAAGGTGAGAAGAAAATTTGCTTTTATATTATTGTTACCAATTGCATTTGAACCATGAAAGAAGGAAGACTAATACCTACTTGAACAATTTGTTATTTGAATATAGTATTTTAACTACTAAACTTAGAAAATTAAAATTTTTTGAATATTGAATTAAATGACGTTTATTTACTTAGTACTTTACCTGCATTTTCCTATCATACAAATGAAATGGCTTATAGCAAATTCATAAATAATATTTTTTATCTACAGATGTAGAACTCTTACCTATTTTGGATTTATATCATTCCTTGAAACTACTTTGAATATTGAGAGTTTATAGGAGCAATATCAGAGAAACCTGAGTTGGTTTCTTTTTTGCAGCATCCTTGCTGTGTGACTTTCAGATATGTCACTTGACTGCTGTCATTTTCAGTTTCATCATCTGTAAAATAGTGATACTTACCAGACTTGTTAGGAAGTTCAAACAGAACTGTATCTACAACACCTAGTAAATGTTAAATGAATACACCTCGATATTTGAATAAAAACAATCGCTAAAATTCTCTTTTCAACAAAACTTTTTATATAAACTGAAATGTCTTGCATTTCCTGTTTTATCCTACCACTTATTTTTATAATCAGACTTATTTCTCTTGGATTAAATATTTCAATAATTCTCAAGCATGTATTATATGCCAAGAAGTGTTATAAGTTTGAGTATATAAGGCACAGAATAGGTAATTACTTCTAATCCCTATGGGATTTTCATTTTAATTGATTACATAGTTTATCATATGGTAGCATGGTTATTTTTAAAAATATATATTTTATTGATTTTTTTACAGAGAGGAAGGGAGAGAGAGAGAGAGTTAGAAACATCGATGAGAGAGACACATTGATCAGCTGCCTCCTGCACACTCCCCACTGGATATGTGCCCGCAACCAAGGTACATGCCCTTGACCGGAATCGAACCTGGGACCCTTGAGTCCGCAGGCCGACGCTCTATCCACTGAGCCAAACCAGTCAGGGCGGTAACATGGTTATTAAGAAAAGTCAGAAAGTGTCTGGGGTGTGGTGTTGCTATTTTAAGTAGAGTGAACACTGATAAAGTGACATAGAGCAGAGACCTGATGAAGTGAACAAATAGCCATATGCGTGTCTGTGAGAAGGGCTTTTCAGGCAGAAGGACTATTACATGCTAGGGCCCTAAGTTAGTAGTGTGCTTGGTGTTCTCAAGAAACAGCGAGGCAGTCACTGTGACTATAATGAACAAGAAGAATATTGCCAGAATTAGAAAGTAAGGTTAGAGAGAGAAGGGATAATGATTGTGCCTGATTGTAAATAATTATATAGGGCATTGTAGGCCTTTCTAAAGGCTTAGACTTTCATTGAGTCAGGTGGGAAACTGTCAGGGTTCTGAGCAAAGCAGGGCTAGACGTGGATAGTATTAGGGTAGCACAGTGGTCCAGATGAGAAATGGTATAGTTTGAATGAGGCTGAGGGCAATGGAAATGGGTAGTAATATTCTCAATGTATTTTGATAGAGCCAATAGTATATGCCAGTGATCACCAAACTCAGTCAATAGACTCAAATATCAACAGTACAACGATTGAAATTTCTTTGGAGAGCCGAATTTTTTAAACTATATAGGTAGGTACATTGTCATTAACTTAATTAAGCTACTCCTAAGCTGGCCCTTGTTAAAAACGTCCTCAATCTGAGGGGTCGACCTCAGCGAACGTACCCCCACTTCTTCTAACGCCACTTCTTTAAAATAGACTCGCCCAGGCCAAAAATCGACTTACGCGCATGGGCCACGAAGTTTCAATCGCACTGTACATATGTGCCCGCACGTGGTATTTTGTGGAAGAGCCACACTCAAGGGGCCAAAGAGCTGCATGTGGCTCGCGAGCCACGGTTTGCCGACCACTGGTATATGCTGATGGATTGGATGTGGGGCATGAGAAAAAAAGGATCAAGAATGATTCCAAGATTTTTTGGTTTGCACTCCAAGAAAGAGGTGGCATTAAGATGGGGAAGACTCAATGGAGCAGGTTTGTGGGGTGAAGATTAAGAACTTAGTTTTGGACAGGTATGGTAAATAGGCCTATTAGATGTCCCAAAGGAAATGTAGAGTATGCAGTTGGATATATTTGAGTCTGGAGTTCAGGGGAGATGGGTGTGTGTGTGTGTGTGTGTGTGTGTAAGTCATCGGTGTATAGCCCTATTTTAAGTCAGGAAATAGAACTAAATTGAAGATATATCCTATCTAATAATGAGAAACATGCTAATTAGTGTACGACCGCTACCCTTCCCATTGGCTAATCAGGGCGATATGCAAATTAACTGCCAGCCAAGATGGCGGCCAGCAGCCAGGCAGCTGGAAGCTAACATGAGGCTTGCTTGCTTCAGTGACAGAGGACGCCAACTTTCCCCACCTGCCTTACCGGCCTCTGAGCTTGCAGTTTCAAACATTGTAACAAATACAGAAGCTAAACAAAACCCCAGAAACCTGCTTTCAGCCCGCCAGGATCTCAGAGCTGGAGTAAATAGGCCTATTTATACATTGTTTCGATTATAGAACACAAACAAACATTATTTATACATTGTTTTGATTATAGAACACAAACAAACCAGCTACCTGCTTTCAGCAGCAGAGGCCTCAGGGCTGCAGCCAGAGCTAAAGCATGCCCAGAATAAAAAAGAAAAAGAAAAAAAGGAGCAGTTGGGAGCTTCAGTCACCCATCAGCCTGAAAACAGCCCTCAGCCCCTCACCCAGACTGGCCAGGCACCCCAGAGGGGACCCCCACCGTGATACAGGACACCCTTCAGGGCAAACCAGCCAGTCCCACCCATGCACCAGGCCTCTATCCTATATAGTAAAAGGGTAATATGCCTTCCAGCACTGGAATCAGCGGAGCCGCGAGGCCTCCTGGCACCGGGATCAGCGTGACGGGGCAGCGCCCAAACCCCCTGATCACCCTGCGGCTCTGTGTGTGACAGGGGTCGGGGCCACAACCTCCCTATCCGCCCTGCTCTGTTTGTGACGGGAAGGCGCCCCAACCTCCTGATCAGCCCTGCTCTGTGCCTGATACGGGGGAGCTCCCCAACCCTCTGATCGCCCTGTGGCTCTGTGTGTGACAGGCTGCGGCGCCCCAACCCCATGATTGGCCCTGCTCTGTGTATGACAGGGTGCGGTGCCCCAACCCCCTGCCCCCCCACAGGCCCTGCTCTGTGTGTGACAAGGGGGGGCGCCGCAACCTCCCTATCGACCCTGCCTTGAGTGTGACAGGGGGCGGGGGCCCAACCCCCCAATTGGCCCTACCTGAGCGTGACTGAGGGTGGCATCGCAACCTCCCAATCCACCCTGCTCTATGCATGACGGGGCAGCGCCCCAACTCCCCAATCGGCCCTGCTCTGAGCCCGACCAGGGGCTGCACCTAGGGATTGGGCCTGTCCTCTGCCACCCGGGAGCAGGCCTAAGCCAGCAGGGTGTTATCTCCCGAGGGGTCCCAGACTGCGAGAGGGCACCGGCCGGGCTGAGGGACCCCTCCTTCCCCTTCGAGTGCACAAATTTTTGTGCACAGGGCCTCTAGTTATTAGTATAATTTAGGACTAATGTGGGTTTTCAAGAACAAATGCAATTTAACATTCTCTACCAAAAAATTGTTTTCTATAATGTTGTGATTGCTTTTAAAAAACAAGATTGATAATATAAGCATATGGCAAATTTAAAGGTGGAATGTCATTTTGTTTTGAGATCATACCTTAAGAATATATCTGATATGCATATATGCATAACCCATAGAAAATATTGTGATGAAGGCCTTGCGCAGGGGGATGGGTGCTGGTTGGAGAGAGTCAGTGTGGGGGAAAGGGGGACATTTCAAATACTTTAAACAATAAAGATAATTTTTTAAGTAAATTAAATTAAAGAGGTGGCAAAAATATATCTGAAGTGCTAGGGTTTTTTTTTTTAGTAATTGGAAATTGCTACTCTGGTTCCATTAGACAGTTTTAGCACTAGAGGGCAGGCTTGCTTCTAGAAGCAAGAGCAGTGAATGGATTTATAGCCAAACAGCACCTATATTTAATCCCAATTAATGAATACACTTGTTTGTCAAGTGACAAGTTTTCTATTGTATTTTCCTATTGCTAGGCAAGCATAAAATAAGGCTGATGCTGACTTTAGTATACTAGTCTCTAGAACTGGTGGTTGATATTAATATACATTTACATATGAAGTCCAGGGAAACTCAAGTGTAACTACAATTATATTAAGATCTGATACAGAGATATGCACATAAGAACATTTGAAGTCTGTCAGAAGAAATCTTGGACATGAAAACACTTATTTAGGAAATGTATTGAGTTGTTAACTGTGAACTGTCAGTTACAATAAGAATTGTGCTACAAAAATGAGTAAAATGTAAGCTTTGGTGTAGTACCTTACAGCACTTAATATTTTGTGCTATATCTATTTAAATGTCTTTTGTCCCTTCAATATTAGAAATCCTTTATTTTATTTTATTTTTTTTAAATATATTTTATTGATTTTTTACAGAGAGGAAGGGAGAGAGACAGAGAGTCAGAAACATCGATGAGAGAGAGACATCGATCAGCTGCCTCCTGCACATCTCCCACTGGGGATGTGCCCGCAACCCAAGTACATGCCCCCGACCGGAATCGAACCCGGGACCCTTCAGTCCACAGGCTGACGCTCCATCCACTGAGCCAAACCGGTTTCGGCATTATTAGAAATCCTAACTCATATCTTTGGTACCTCTAAGTGCCTATCACAGTACCCGGTACCTAAGTTAGTTTATAGTGTATGAATAAATGACTGAAAAAGAAAAAAAAGGAAAAATGTAATTACATAGCTAGGGAATTGGGGCCTTTGCAAACATCTTTTTACACTTTTTCCCTTGCAGGAAGTTTCTTCTATTAACAAACATGAAAACATTTAAAAAGTTTATAGTAATTTAAAAATGGTTATGGAGATAATTACAACTCTCCTTCGTTCCCACTGCTCTTTTCAATAGTCTTTACACCCCACAATTAAGAGCATTTAGTAGAGATAACCTATTAGCATCCAGAAATGTTGGGTGATCTACCTTTTCTGGTCACTGAAGTGGAGAAGAAAGATGAGTGTAGAAGATGGACACCGTTCCTGTCTTGCTTGTAGCAATTTGAGAAGTTTGAGGTGAAATGGAGCTTTCTGGAATGAAGGCGCCCTTCTTTTTTCCCCCACTTCACCTCGAAAGTTTGCCTGCACATGGTTCTTCTGTTCCCTTAGTCATTTTAAGTTCCCTACTTCTACATGATAGTTCTTTAGTTTCCTTATCTATAAAATGAGAATAATTGTCCTTACATTGTAAGATTGAGGACAACATGAAATAATGTATGCAGTAAATAATAGCTACACTGCAGTCTGGAAAAACAATTGGGCTTTGTAGGATGGATTTGTGCTAAGTGTTCTTACATAGTAAAATCAAACAAATGGCAAAAGAGTGGTTCACTAAATCAGATACATTTAGAATTGCAGATCTCTTATGAAATTAGTCTCCAATGTCAATTATATAAACTGATTTGTTTTATTCACTCTATTACTATGGAGAAGTATAATGAAATGGTTCTTTAAAAGGATATTAAATATAAATGAGGTGTTCAATTTAGAGTGCACTTGCGCTAAATAATTGCTCAATAACATTAGCTGCTATAACTGTCTTTAAAAGTGGGTCAATTTGACCTCATACAAAGATTTCTATTGTTTTAAAAAGACAACTATTTTAAAAATAATAAAGCCAAATTATTATAATGTTTTATTACATTGTTTGATTCTTTTAAACCAGTTGTTAATTTTAAGTAGCAGGACTCTTTTCCAAAAGGAGTTTACTTAGAAGTGCAATATTTAACACAGAAAGATAACTGACACACCCTGGTTAGAGTAGGACGCTCTAATTCCTCCCTACGCACCACCCTCACTGCAACTGTCACTTCTGAGAATCCTCAGAGGAACCCCTAGCTCTCTGACGGGCACATTTTGAAAACCACTGCTTCCAAATTTGCACCTTGGCCTATCAAACATGTGAACAAAGTAATAGAGGGAGAAAGTTCTAAATCTCTTTAGAAATATATTTTACTCTATAAAAGGCAAAACAAACCCCCCTGGTATTTTAGTATGGAATAAGATGAGATGAATATTGTTATTCTAAATTTTTATTCTAGAACTATAAAGAATTATAATTAGTAATTCTGTTTTAGGTTTATTATCTAGAGTTGGCCTAAAAAAGATGATATGAAAGAACTGCCAAGAGAGATTTGGAATAGTTATAAGAATGAATGAATGAATGAAGTCTATGGATGGAGTCTTCACTTACTACATAAGATAAAAATACTCTAGTTTCTAGTATCAACCATTGAGATATAATCCTTAAAGCGGAAGCAGCTCTGTGAGCAGGGATCATGTTAGTCATGTGTTCCCTACCACCTTATAAGGATTTAACATGTTTATTGAATGAATGAAAACTTGTATAAGTCTGTCATCTCTCCTAAATTTCAAGTTACTTGAAAGACAGGGAGCATGTTTCATTTACTTTTTTGTGCCCACATGGCCAGTAAATTAGAGTTTGCTTACTGAATTAATCAACAAATGAAGAAAAACACACACATATGTACATCAAAAATGTATATACAGGGAGGGGCAGAAGTTTACAGTGTGAGTACAAAAGACAGGAGTTTATCCTTATATTATTATTCATTAATATGTTGTTTTCCATGTGAAGAAGTATAAACATACTTGTGCCTCATTCTGTATCTACATTCCCATTAGACTAAGTTTGGTGAAGGAAAAAACCGTGTCTTCAGCTCTTAGCATAGTGTCTGACTCATAGTAGGTTGTCATAAATGTTTGTGGGACTGAATAGAACTTAAGTTTGAGTAGTACCAGAGTAGTCTCATATATTAGTAACCTGGCACAGTGTTGTCTTTTATTTGTCTTTATTTGTAATAATTACAACTATGTAATATAAATGTAATAGGGGAGGACATAAGAATAACATCAACAACACACTCAAGAATAGATTGACCATGTTCTTGTACTTCTGTAACAATAGGTGATCTTCATGAAATGACAGTGTTCCAAGGAGTGTCCCAAAGTAAATACAATTCTAGATACAATCCCAATACAGAGACATATAGGGGTGGGCACAAATACATTTACAGTTGTATGCAAAAACAGTTTATTCCTGTAATATTTTTTGTTCTGCTTGTTTATTTTGTTTCAATTGTTGATAGAATTTATTGCTACGTTATTGTTCATTTTTTAAATCTTCTTCTTAAAGACGACCCTTTAACATTTCTTGTAATATTGGTTTGGTGTTGGTGAACTCCTTTAGCTTTTTCTTGTCTGGGAAGTTCTTTATAAGTCCTTCAATTCTAAATAATAGTTTTGCTGGGTAGTGTAATCTTGGTTGCAGGTCCTTCCTTTTCATCACTTTGAATATTTCTTGCCACTCCCTCTGGCCTGCCCAGTTTCTGTTGAAAATCAGCTGATAGTCTATGGGAGCTCTCTTGTAAGTAACTGCTTTTCTCTTGCTGCTTTAAGATTCTCTTTGTCATTTGCCAGGAGCTGGTCCATCCTTGCTGTTTCAAGGGACCTGGCATATACGGCATACTGTTCTTAATATGTTTGCTCACCTTCTTGGCGCTATGTGTTTTAACCAAGGTCACCTCTCTGGGAAAGGTTGTTTCCCCAAGTAAGGATTTCCCCCCGAAGTTAGGGAGGGAATAAAACCCTTTAACTAAGTGCCAGGTGGGTAGTTAATCACGTTAACTACAAACAATCATGCTTAAGCTACATAATCTTTACTCCCTGGAATG
>NW_006299520.1:1010640-1014161 GCF_000327345.1 Myotis davidii
ATCAACTGAACACTGTCTCCATGTCATTCCTTCTTCGCCAACTCCATACACACCTTTGGGGACCCCTGGATCTGCTGGGGTTAGACTCCAGCAGTCATTAACTTTTGGCATTTTAATTATGGTGAGTCTTGGTTTGGACCTCTTTGGGTTCATCTTGTTTGGGACTCTCTGTGCTTCCTGGACTTGTATGTCTATTTCCTGCACCAGTTTAGGGAAGTTTTCTGTCATTATTTTTTCAAATAGGTTTTTAATTTCTTTCTCCCTTCTCCACTGTCCACCCCATGATGTGAATGGTGGCATGCTTGAAGTTGTCCCAGAGGCTCCTTACACTTATCTTCATTTTTCTGGATTCCTTATTTCTTTTGCTGTTATAATTGGATGTTTTTTGCTTCCTTATCTTCCAAATCTCTGATTTGATTATCTGCTTCATCTACTCCACTGTTGATTCCCAATAATCTATTCTTCAGTTCATATATTCTTCACTTCTGACTAGTTCTTTTTCAGGTTTTCTAGTTTTGTTTTGATGTTTCCTATCTCTCTGCTAAAGTTCTCACTGAGATCACTGAGCATCCTTATAACCAGTGTTGAACTTTGCATCTGGTAGTTTTCTTGTCTTCATTTTGTTTAATACTTTTTCTGGAGTTTTGATCTGTTCTTTCATTTGGGACACGTTTCTTTGTCTTTTCATTTTGGCTGTCTCTCTGTGTTTGTTTCTATGTATTAGTTACATCTGCTGGGCTTTGTAGAGTGACCTAATGTAGTAGGTGCTCTGTGGGGTCCAGTGGCAAAGCCTCCCTGATAACCACAGCTGGGCACTCCAGGTATGACCTTGTGAGGGCTGCATGCACCCTCTGTTGTCATTGAGCCTTGATTGCTGTTGGCACCTAAATGGGAGGGATTTACCCCCAGGCCGATTAGCCTCAAGACTGGCTGCAACCACTGACCGCTGACCTCTGACTACAGTGGAGGGTTGGCTGTGCAGAGGCCCACCCCATAGAGCGAGACTTACATTTACAGGGGTCTGTTGCCCACTGATTCTTCCTCTTGAGTGTGTCACTTGTGGAGGAGGTGGGGCGATGCTTGCACATGGTCTGAAGCTGTCCACTGGGTGTGCTGTATCTGAGGCCTCCCAGGAAGTGCAATCCTAAGTTCAGCCACTGCCTGTGTTCTGTCTGAGGCCACCCAGCATGAGCTACAAAGCAATCTGTAGATGGCTGCTACTTATGCTGGGCTTGGAAGTATCCAGGTGAGGCCAAGCTGTGAACTAAGGCTAGCCTGGGGCCATCGAGCAAGATGCTGCTTGTTCAAGAGATTTGAAGAAAGTCTGCCTGTGTCTTTTAAATAGACACAAATTTATTTCATGATTGATGACAAATTCCACTAAGCATTTTCTGAGTTAGTGCCAGTTGAATAACATGCGCAATATATTCTGAGGACTGAAATGGTCAGGGTGGCCTCTCAGAGCTGGTCAGACTTGATGAAGGAGGAGGGCACTTTGGTGTTTTAGGAACATGAATTACACAACAGCAGAGGAAGAAGCTGGAGATGGACTGCCCAGTACGGAAGGCACAGTGTAGAGAAAGCTCTGGACTTGGGGTGTAAAGATCTCTATTCTGAGTTCTTGTTGCTGCTTACTGGCTATGTGGCCTTGAGATTACTATAGCTGCCTTTTCTTCTATGAAGGGGAGATAAGACTGATATGCATATTGATACGATACTTCAAAGTGTTTGTAAAATGCTAAGAAAAACTGACTGATATTCTTTGAATGCAGTGGGTTCCAAATGTCTTCTGAATGGCAAAGAATAAATGATATTTACTAATGAGAAGAATGGAGTCATTGTAATGTCAGCTCATACATCTGCCAGTAAACTTGTTAATTCTTATGGGAAGAAACGTAAGTACGTGAAGCCACCAAATCTCATGATCAGAAGGACTTTTTGGATCAGTTGGAAACTCCTATGAGACTCTAAAGTTATGGCAGAGATGAATAAGTCATGAGCTCTTCATGCTGACGTTATGTCTAATGATGCTGCCTTATTTATTGGAAAAGGCAAACCACACGATTAACCATGCAGAAGAACTTTTAAAAAGCTTCCTGAAGGATGGATGCTTCATTTGTTTAAACTATTTGCATCTTTATTTACAAATGAGTCTTTTTTTCCCTTAACTGGTAATCTGTTTTAAATTTGGTCATAAGATTGTTACATTGACTGTCTATGTTACACAATAATTGCAAAAATGTTGACAGTCCTCCAGCTGAATAAGGGAAATATGATTCTTTTTTTAACTCTAATGTATGAATTGGTTGTAAGCTTGGTCTTTAACATCATGTTTTAAGGTTGTATTTATTGGCACTTCTCCTTTATATCCCAAACCGTAGCACCTTTCTTTGCTTCTGAAATACCCTGTATCTCTGCTGCCTACCATAGACATAAGGGTTGGCCTCCTTACTCGGTATCTGATTAATTTTAAGAAACATTCTTTCCTGCTCATTTTGAGCATTACCAATTTTGCATATACTTTTACTAGAGTGTTGATAACACTGTATCTTAGTGTGTAATTTACATACTTTTTAAAAACTGTCATCTCCTTAAGTATTTTTGCCTTTTATTCCTCCAGCGTTCAGTCCCATAGGGAAAGCACTTAATACCTAGAATAGATGAATAAATAAAGACTAACAGAGACTTATCTGTTAAATGATTTTGCTTGTGTAAGATGTCCGTCTTTTGTGTATTTTTTCCACTGAGTGGCTAACATTCCACAGCCCTATTTTTAATGTTGATCCACAATTGAAGTTATTTAAAAAAAATGAAAGCAAGAACTGCATATGAAAATAAATATGACCTTTTTGCCTCCCAAATAGGCAGAATTTTTTAAATTGGTAATACCCATTGTCAATAAGATTGCAAGGAAACAGGAATTTTTCTATTTTTCTGAAGGGAATATAAATTGGCAGACACTTCTCTGGGAGGCATTTACCGAGATATATTTAAAAACCTTAATTATGTTTATATCCTCTCTCTTAGCAATTCAATGCCTAGCAAATTATCCTAAATAATAAATTAGAAATTTTCAAAAGATTTTAACATAATATAGTTCATAGATAGGCAAAAAGGAAATAACCAAAATGCTTGAGCAGAGGAAATTGGCTGTATAAGCTATAGTATGTATATTCATGCAATGGAGTGCCCTGCCTTTAAAAACTCATGCTATATTATCAAAGGGGAAAGGGACAGGTTTTAAAGTAGAATATACAATTGGTTACTCCAGTGTATATGTAAATGTATAGGAATCTCAACTCTAATTGAAAAATAAAAAAAAATATTATTCGAAAAAAAGTATAGGAAAAAGGCTCTATCCTAAAATAGGAAACATGGTAAAGAAAAAAGGACCAACCTTGCCCTAGCCAGTTTGGCTCAGTGGATAGAACATTGGCTTGCAGACTGAAGGGTTCTGGGTTTGATTCTGGTCAAGGGCACATGCTCAGGTTGGGGGTTTGATCCCCAGTATGGGGCATGCT
>NW_006299520.1:1014215-1029379 GCF_000327345.1 Myotis davidii
GAAAGAAAAAGAAGGAGGAGAACCAACTTTCAAATAGGAATTTTCACCTGGACCCAGTGCAGCAGACCCTTTTCCCTAAACTGTTCCACCCTCGTTCCCATGGTAGTCATAGGATACAGTGGAGCATTAGAAGTAACACTGCTTCGTTCATTCGGGAAATATGTACTGAGACCCTACAGTGGCTTAGGAACTTGAGATATAAGGATAAGCATCAAATTCTTGAAGGCCAAATTGTATTTTTTAAACTAAGAATTTAAGTATCTAGTCCAAACCTTTCTCTTTGGAGTCAGAGAAACTGGATCCCAAAGATTTGCCCATGATTAAGTGAATAATAAATAACATGTCTAAACCTGAATTCAGAAATTCACTTTCTAGTCCAGTACTTTTTCTGGTCACTTGAGCCTCTAATTTTGTAAAACTATCATCTATACAACTATAGATTCTCAAAGTAAAAAGAAATCTTCATGCTTGTATCTCCTACAATATCTTTAATGAGTAGCCTTGTTTTACTTTGCCTCATAGAATTTGTAGTTAAGGAAAACTTTACTAGTATATCAACAAATCTTTATATTAGTCATTGTTAAGCTATTTTGTCCTCAAATTATAAATTTGCTTTATTTTAATCTTATAAGTAAAAATAGACAAAGCCAAATGACCCTCTGCCCCATCTACTAGTATATGAAATTGTTGCTTCTTACTTTTAGGGAGGGGCCTTTTAGCCAGTCAGTAATTTATCCTACTTAATGTATTTACATTATGTATGAAGATTATTATGTAGATTGTATCAACTGCTAAAATACAGATTCAGTATGATAACAGCACAGCACTATACTACCTGCAGTTTACCAAATGCACTTCTTTTTTTTAAATTTTGTTTTATTTCTTAAAGTATTACAAAGAGTATTACACATGTCTCCCTTCCCCCCCTTGATATCCCTCCATCCTCCCCTACCCCCCAGTGTCCCATGTCCATTGGTTATTCTTATATGCATGCATACAAGTCCTTTGGTTGATCTCTTACCCCCTGCTCCTACCTCCTGCCCTCCAACCCTCACCGGGGCCGTTTCAGGCTCACCAGGGCCGTCTCAACCTCACCGGGGCCGTCTCGACCTCACCGGGGCCGTTTCGACCTCACCGGGGCCGTTCCGACCTCACAGGGTCCGTTTCAATATCACCGAGGCCGTTTCAACATCACTGGGGCCATTTCAGCCTCACTGGGGCCGTTTCAGCCTCACCGGGTCCGATTCAACTTCACTGGGGCTGTTTCAACATCACCGGGGCCGTTTTGACCTCATCGGGGCCATCTCGACCTCACTGGGGCTGTCCCAGCCTCACTGGTGCTGTCTCAGCCTCACAGGGAATAAAATATATTTTTTTAAAAATCTACAGGGAAGGGAGTTCTGGCAGAGGGAAAGGCCAGTGCAAAGGCCTGGAGAGACATGAGTTCGGCTGGCTTGGTGAACAGCCAGTAGGCAAACTGAGTAAACTACATTGGAAAGTTTAGCTGGTAAATGGTCTAGCAGTAAACAGAGGGAAAACATTCAAAGGAAGGATTTTTTCTGTGGGGTCGCCTCAGCCTCACAGGGGCCGTCTCAGCCTCACGGGGGCCGTTTCAGCCCCACCGGGCCCATCTCAGCCTCATGGGGGCCGTCTCAGCAACATGAAGTTTGGCATTCTGTCTTTTGTTGGGCGGCTCCTTGCTGGACAAAATCTCCAGGCATTCTCGGTGGCTGAATATCTGGTATGCTTGCCTGGATTTCGTTTTCTACTAAGCGCACAGACTGCTTGTCTGCTGTCTCCCAGAGTCCCATGTGAGACTGGATCTGGTGGACCTGCCTGTGCGTTTGCTGGTACAGTGGTTCCACATCGCCAACCCAGCCGGGTCCAGCTCCGGCTTCCTCCGAATCTGACTCTGCTTCTTGAGTGTGTCCCTTATGTATGCGAGGAGTTGAAGTCTGCCGTTTTTTGGTTTGGGCTGCAAAAGCGCAGGAGGTTTTCTTTGTGCCACTGGCACAGTTAGGACGGGGTCTCCAGGAGTCACCAGGGCGGAGCAAAGGGCAATGGCATCTCCCCGACTTCTCGCCTCTCCACGACTCCCTGCGCGTCTCCACATCCCTGAGTGCCAGCGAGCAGCTTCGCGAGAAAGCCACTCTCACTTTATGACCCACTGCAAGGCTGTCCCGCCTCTCCCCGTAGGGGTCTGGGACCTCAGAGTCCCGCCCCAAACAAGCTCAGTGGATTCGAGAGTCTGTAACCCCTTCTGATTGAAAAAAACCGCGCATCCAGTTGCAGCCTGCCTGGCGCGCGACTCCGTACCTCTGTTCTTGGAGCCTCTGCATATCCTACTCAGTCTCAATGCTCTTCTTTCTTTCCTTCCAGTTGTAGAGCTTCCACTGGGCCAGCCTTCCCATGGTTGTGAATGACAGCTGTTTGTCTTATAGTTGGTAGTTTCGATGCTGTTGTGAGAGACAGCATGCACAGGTCTGTACTCTACACCGCCATCTTGGTTCTCTTCGGCTCTTGTGGCACCTCCACCTTCAGCTTTTTGGGCTTCGGCTCCTCCTCTGCCATGGCCTTCTTCGCGCTCCCACTCCACTTCCAAATGCACTTCTTTACATGCTACTCTCTCTACCCTGAAAGTCCTCACCTCTTCACTCATCCTTTACAACTCCAACATCCTCTCTCTTGGTCACAGCGCATTGTATTATTCTGAGCTCCTTTTTATCTTCCTGATGTACTTAGTTCAGTGTGAGAGCCATCGCAGATACTCAAATATATACTTGTTGAGAAGATGAAGAAATGAATGATGGCATACACAGATACATTTTCTTACTATGTTAAAAGGTAAAGAAAGGTTAGTTTGGCATGAATTGTTCTGCATTGGTTCCTTGTGATCACAACTTTTTTTTTATATATTCATTGGTCCGATATATATTTCTCCTGGGTTGAAGTAAAAATCTCCAGAAACTCTTTTATTTTAGAAAAATGTACCCCCTTCTCCAGTTTTCTGATAACTGAGCTTCTTGTTCTGCATTTTTACCTTAACATTCCAGAGTGTGCTTTGGTTATTAAGTGTGTCTATTTATGAGAATTTGGATTCCAGATATTTAGATTTACATCAGAGCAACAGTGTAATATGATTACCACACAGGGAGTTGAAGGGGCGATTAATCCAAATGTAGCTACTGATTTGCTTGGCGACCTCAGCCATTTCTCATTCCAAGCCTTTCATTTTCTCATCTATAAAATAAAAGCATTGGCTTCATTCATCAAGGTCTCATTCCTCCCCAGGATTCTACTGTGCTCTCAGAACACTGTGACCTGATCTTAGCTCTCAATGATACTGAACATTTGGACTGAACAATTGGACTCGATTTAAAGGTCAGTGCTCAGCCCAGTGGGGGAGTTGGCTCTGTAGACCTATGATTTGTTCAGCCTCTGCTTGACTATTTCCTGTCATTCAATCTTACTTCCACAAAAGGCCTCTCATTCCATATGAAACAACTCTCATTGCAAGTTTTTCCGACATTGACTCTAGATGTATTTATTTCTCTCGGGCTTCTATGGGTTGTTTCTGGTTTTGCCCTATGGAATGGAATTGCTCTTTTGTATGTGACATACCTCCAGATATTTGAAGACAATAATAATACCCCAGCCATGAGCCACTTATTCTCCAGGTTAAAAATCTAGTTTCTTTAACAATTTCTCATATGACCAAATTGCTCCTCTTTCCTGCTGCAGCCTGATTGTATATTTGCACCTCGGTGACTTTGCCGTTCTTTGCTGGAGGTGGTACCCTTCCTCCCTTTCTCCATACACTGATTTACTCATTCTTCAAGGCCCAGTTAAACCCTTTCCTCTTCCAGACGTATCCTGTCCTCTGTCCTCTGTGCTTTATAAAGGCTTTACTATGCCTTATAGTGATTTTTTTTTTACTGTATTTTAAGTTTTCTTTAACATATCCAGGTGTTCTGTGATTGCAGGGACCTTAACTGACTTGTTCAATTCCTGGAACATGATAGACATGCATGAGTGAGTGAGTGAATGAATGAATGAATGAATGAATCTATCTTCTAACATATACTATGGGTTACAGTATAATGTAGGTGCTCAGGGAGTATTTATAGAAGAATTAATGAATACATGGATGAACAAATGAATACACTATTGCTTTGGTGTATTTTATCCTTTGAATCCTCTTAAAATATTGAACCTAGTCCTAGAAAGAAACATAAAACTCCAGAGGCCATTCAGCCAGTATAGATGGTATGGAGGATTGGCTACTCACCTTTTTCTTGAAATTATCCTCTTTTAATTTCAGATTCACATTCCCATGAACAGAGAATAGAGAAGCTAAGTTAAGACCTCTTATTCTGTTTTACCTTCTGGCCTACTCTTAGCTCTCAAAGACATTCTTTTGTTTTTCACTTTCTTTCTTCCTCCGGTCTTTCCTGCTTGTCTATGTCAACATGCTTGCCTCTTTTGTCCTTATTATGACTATTGTGCTTATGATATGGTAACTTCATTTTCAAGGTCCATCTAACAATCATGAAATATCTTTCCTTAACATAAAAAAGTTAATTACTGCCCGGCCAGTGTTGCCAAGTGGTTGAGTGTTGATCTATGAACCAGGAGGTCATGGTTGATTCCTGGTCAGAGCACATTCCTTGGGCTTCAGGTTTGATGCCCAGTAGTGTGCGCTCAGGAGGCAGCCAATCAATGATTCTCTCTCATCATTGACGTTTCTCTCTTTCCTTCTTCCTTCCTCTCTGAAATCAATAAAAACATTAAAAAATAATAATTTTTAAAAGTTAATTACCTGCAAGACTTCAGAAAAAATGATTATTTAGAAGCTCTCTGTTGCGTTTTAAAGTGATATAAGCTTTTATAAAAATAAAAGCTATAATTTAATGCAATCCTAGTATAGATTTATGTGCAATTTGCTCAGAACTACTTAGGATGTTATTTCCTCCAATTATTAAAATACGAGTGCCTTCCATAACTTCCACATCTTATCTAAGCAAATGCCTATAGATACAGGCACTGAATGGCTCATATACAGGTGAAACAAATACAGAGTATAGCTTTGAGTGTGGGAATAATGGAAAATGAAAAATGAAATGACACCAACTATTGCTGTAAGTGCTATGAGCTGTCTATCTTGTTTATTTGATTGGGAAAAGGGCATGAAAAAAAGACAGTAGGGCTAAGGGAAAACAAGCAAATTCTTCAGACTTTTTGTATATGCATAATATAAAGAATGGAAAAACAAAACCAGAAATACTTCAGAAGTATAAACAAGCACTTATTGCCTTACTTTATTGGAAAATTATATATTCTCTAAGTTAGGGTGACCTACTCTTAATCTCTCCTGATTGGACATGTTTTCTGAAATATATGTTCTTACTAGAGGCCCGGTGCATGAAATTTGTGCATGGGCGGGGGATGTCCCTCAGCCCAGCCTGCACCCTCTCTAATCTGAGACCCCTTGGGGGATGTCCAACTGCTGGTTTAGGCCCTATCTGTGTGAGATCAAGCCTAAACCAGTAGTCGGGCATTCCTCTCACAATCTGAGACTGCTGGCTCCTAACCACTTGCCTGCCTGTCTAATGCCCCTAACTGCTCTGCCTGCCAGCCTGATCACCCGCTAACCACTCCCCTGCCTGCATGATGGCCCCCAACTGCCCTCCCCTGCTGGCCATCTTGTGACAATGTGGGGGTGGCCATCTTGTGATGCGAGGGTGTGAAGGTCAATTTGCATATTACCTCTTTATTATATAGGGTAAGCCTTTTCCCATAGCTTGGGGTTGATGGCCTGCACCTGCAGCAGCAAGATAAGACGAATCCCCCTGTCCTCCCTTGACCCCCTTGACTGACTCATGCCCACCCCTCTGTTTGACCAACAGGTGCAACCCACATCCTGATTCTACCTTGCATACTTTTTACTCTATACAAGAGAACCTAGCCACCCCCTCAGGACTGATACCAACACACCCCCTCGGGGCTGACACCAACACACTGGTCTCAGCCTACTGTGAGAGAATGCAATAACATTTCTTAAATTCTCACAGTGTGTCTTGGCCTGTCTCCTGTTGGTGCTGACCTAACTCTACAATCCAGTTTCCAGAGAATAATTAAATGAAAATAATAGCAACTAGGGAGAGAAATGTACAATGAGCCATATTCTAGCAATGACATGGCCTTCAACTTAAAATCTAAATTTAGAAAATTACTCCACTACTTACAAAATAGAAATGGTCAACAGAATCCCCATAAATATCTAAAAGTAAATGAGAGATCAGCAGAAATCAATATTTCAACGAACAGCAACTTCTTTTAAATATTAAACTCTATATACTTCTGAGAAGATGATCTGTTCATGTTTTTATCCTGGATGAGAAAAATATAGCAGGGGAATTTGTATGTCCACTTTGTGGGTCTGACCCTTCCAAAAGTCAGGCTGGGGAAGAACAGTTCACTATAAACTAGAAAATCTGTCCATTAGTAACTGAGAGTCCACTGTTCTCTTTGCCTTCTCATATCCCTTATTTATTAGCTGTAGGAAGAGCTCTGGATTCGAAGCCAGATGATTTACCTGGATGAATTCCAGGGTTTGTCATAAAGTCCTAATAAGATAAGGCATGGCAGAGCATGTCATAGAATCTTAAAATGCTGCTCAGTACTTTTAAATGGCATTAACATCAATGCTGCAACGATTAACGTTGTGAAATGCATAACTGAATTCATGGAATTCCAAATTTATTGATTGTTAGACAAGATTGGAAACTAGTCTAATGCATGTGTCACCTTAAAATTTTGACAAGTATGATTCACACATAACTGACCATTTAATGAACTTTTAAAGCCAATTGGCAGTTTGAACCTCTTCAGTCGATGAAGAAACAACTTGCGTGGTATATACGTGGGGAAACCAATGTTCCAAGAAGGCATACTTGCTAATGTTAGCGGGAAACTTGTAATTACAAAAGAAGGGTGGAATTGGCATTTAAGTCATTAATTTTTGCTTAGTAAATTTTGGGGAAGATCAGAGATGTTTGGAATTTGTTAATATTATCCAAAAGAATCACCCAAAAATTCCACTGCAAAAATCCGTTGTTTTAGTGTGTGTGTGTGTGTGTGTGTGTGTGTGTGTGTGTGTGTGTGTGTTTAACTGCTGGGAAGTTTAATAATAGAAGCTATAACTCCTGAACCCACTTGGCTTGTTGTTGATAGATCTGGTCTATTACCTTTTAAATGTGTGACTGCAATAGATACATTTGTACATTAGGTCACTAGTTTACTATGTGTGGCCTTGCTTGTTCAATTTGTAAGTGGCTTTCTTCTGATATTGCTCTCTGTGTTTCCTCTGTTCCACATTACTTTACTTCTCTTTCTCTGAGACTGAAATATCAGTTTATATACTTTGCTTCTCATCAACAGTAATAATTTTAAAATGTATACATACGGCATATATATGTGAAGTTTGTATTGAACATTCAATGGGAATTTCCTGATTGTAACTCTTCAAATTTACATTTCAACTGATTGAATACAGTATTCTTAAAAAATAGTTATTTTCTGGCCTTTTTTAAAAAGAAAGAAACACTAAGCAATGTTTATTGTGCAATTCCAACAGTTATTTGTGGAATCTTTGTTTAGAGTTATTTTTATAGCCAGCTGTTTCAATTGCCTAGTTTTAAACACTAAAAGCACAGATGATTCATGTTGTAATTTTAAAAATATTTTAAGACTACTCATAATTCATATATCATTTCTTTCATGAAACAATCAAAATAATTTTATTACCTAGAAGAAAATTACTGAAACAGCATCCTTCCAATGTATCTACATATAACCTCAGTAAAACTTCAAACAAAAAATAGCAGATGAGGAAATAGGATTTCTCAGTCACTGGGAGTGTTTGAATTTTTTTTTGGTTAATCCTCACGAGAGGATATATATATATAATTTCCTTTATTTTTAGAGAGAATGGAGCGAAGGGGAAAGAGAGAGAAGGGGAAAGAGAGAAACCTTGATGTAAAGGAGACACACTGATGGTTGCCTCCCACATGTGCCCCAACCAGGGCCTGGATCAAACCTGTAACCCCGGTATGTGCCCTTGATTAGGAATTGAACCCATGACCCTTTGGTATGGGGACCTACACTAACCACTGAGAACACTGGCCAGGGCGAGTGTTTGAACTTTAAGATGAGAAATGGACTGGTAATTTTGTTTTACATTTCCTATGAATTTAGAGATTACATGTGGCATCCGGACTCAGATCTCTGGGGAGACTTTACATGGCTTCCACCTCAATTTGTTTCATTTTCATTTGCTTCTTTTCCAGTTTCTTTTGCTCACACCTCACTCAAGACAGCTTCCTCCAGCCTGAGCTGTTTCTCATCTATGATTTGCTTTTCTCTGCTCTTTTCTTCTCCTCACACTGAGACTGTGCCACTTCTGGGCTTTGCACTTGCTTCAGCTTCTAGATGATCTCTTGGACTTTAGCTTTGTTCTTATCTGATTTTTGTTTGCCTCCTCTGTTGAGTCAGAAGTCTTTGGCTTTGTCACTGGAATACATCACCATGTTCATCGGAGGTAGCGTATCCTTTGGGTAAATATCGCCTGAGCCAGGTACATGAAATGCAAACAGTAGTCTCCTTTGTGTCAGGTAGTTTTAAAGGGTGACCTTCCTCTTGCATAATTTCTAGACCCAAGAACTGATTGAAAAATGAACGGATTCAATCTTGTCAGCATAGTGTTAGCAAGTGAACCTTTGTGTCTGGCATTCCCTGTGACTTCTCCAACCTGACAGCATGGCCAAGGAGTCTGGCAGTCCATACTTTGCTCCAGACGTAGGTTTGTCACAATACCCACTTCTGCATCTCGTTCTGCAGTCTCACCAAGGCTTTCTGAGTGCCAACAGAAAGCACTTAGTAGGTATCCAGGGCCTCATCATTCATGGTCACTTTTGTTTTTACTTGATCATTCACGGGTGTCACCATCTGGGCCAGGACATCCAGTAAGTCCTGTCTCCTGAGGAGCCTGAGCTGACAGGCATCCCTTCACAGCACACTCGACCAGAAGGCCCAGGGCTCAGCTTTCTCATTCCCCTGGTTCAGCTTTCCTGTGCTTGATGCTTCTACTAAGGCTAAGCTCCTCTCTGAAAGCTCTGTCTGAGTGTCAAACCAGGCCCGGGCAAGGGGACTGTTTTTATTCTTCCCAATGAAGCAGACCAGTCACCATCAAAATCCTATATAATAAAAGCGAAATATGCTAAGTGTCCCACCGATAGGTCGACCAATAGGTCAACTGTTCGGTTGACTGGTTGACCAGTCGCTATGACATGCACTGACTACCAGGGGCAGATGCTTTGACCGGTAGGTTAGCTTGCTGCTGGGGTCCAGCTGATGGGGACTGGGCAAGAGGGCCAGACATGCCCTGGAGCCCTCCCCTGGTCCCTCCCCAGCCGGCCAACCGATTGGGACTGAACAAGATGGCCCCCCTTGGCCCCAATTGCTGGCCAGGCTGAGGGACCTACCCGTGAATGAATTCGTGCACCAGACCTCTAGTTTCTAGATAATATTTTCCCAACTTTTCTGGAGGTGTGACGAAACATCAATAATTGTTACTGGGTCTTTATTTTCTAGAAGTTTCTATTTGTCTTCATAACCTTCAAATTCTTCATTGTCGGATGACTCACTCTCAGTATCTCCCTCCTGGGTATCTGCATCTTCAAATCTCTTTGGTTTTCATCCGACCTTCCCAACTCCACAGCTGCTTTGTCTTCATCATCTTCAGTGGTCATCACCCATTGAGGAGCTTCAGTAACAGCATCTGCTGTGATGTCCTCAAGTTCAGCAAAGTCACTATCATACTCAACTACACGTTCCTTAGCCTCGAAACCTCAAACTTGGCTTCAGAGAAATGCCCTCTCCTCACCCCGAACACCAAAAGGATGACACAGCGTGGAAGGTCTTGCTGCACCTGTATCCAGGGCTAGAAACCGGCCAGTGTTCCTGCGGCCACCACCTCTGCCCCTCTTGACTCTCAGCTGCCACCTATGCGGTCACCGCAGTCTTACTGCCCTCAGTAAGCTGTGCCAGGCAGCTCAATCAGCCACACCACACTTCACGTAGCTTCTACCATCCTTTCGGGTCTAGTTTGCTAAAGTAAACGTCTTTGATGCACAAAAATAGGAAGTACTGAAAAAGCATAAATGAAATTAATCTTTGATTTAAAATCTCTAGTTTTAGAGAGTCGTGGGCTATTAGGAACCGTGATGATATGGTGGGAAGAGTTCCCACCTCACAGTATTCTCACAGCATGTAAGTGCTTGGAATAATATTGTGTCTGATATGTGCTCAATAAATGTTTGTTATTTTCTTCTGATTATTAATTTAAATAAACCCAGGGGTATTCAGTGAGGAAATGTTAATGCCTACTATCTATAGCAGTGGTGGCGAACCTATGACACGCGTGCCAGAGATGACAAGTGAACTCATTTTTTTGGGTTGATTTTTCTTTGTTAAATGGCATTAAAATATATAAAATAAATATCAAAAATATAAATCTTTGTTTTACTATGGTTGTAAATATCAAACAATTTCTATATGTGACATGGCACCAGAGTTAAGTTAGGGTTTTTCAAAATGCTGACACGCCGAGCTCAAAAGGTTCGCCATCACTGATCTATAGCATACATTTATTGTTTCCTATGCACCTGTTTTATGTGTTTTCTCTAAGGCAATGATTGAGGTTCCTCAATGCCTCAGGCCTCACTCAGGCAATCACCCCATCTCTTTTCCCCACTCCCATCAAGTATCTACCATAGGGTTATATACATAATAGATTCTCCTTAGAGAATGTTCGGTAAGTCAAATCACCTTTCCTCACTCAAATGGTTGTTTTGATATCATGTAGTCATAACCTAATTATACCAGAAAAAAAAAGTCTCTCTTTTTTAATAATGTATTCTACCATCCAAATTATGCTCTTGTCAGAAAGTTTCTCTTAGAAATTATCCCAATTCATCACTTTTGCAGTTAATGTTAGCATCTGGATAAAATGAAAGGAGGAAATGTGATAATTATCATGGCTAGTTATTTTGATTTTTAAAAACAGTTATTTCATAAAGATTGAAGCATTTTTAAAAAATATTTTTATTGATTGCAGAGAGGAAAGGAAAGAGAAAGAGGAGAGAGAGAGAGAGAGAGAAAAAGAGAGAGAGAGAGAGAGAGGGAGAGAGAAACATCAGTGATGAGAGAGAATCATTGATTGGCTGCCTGCTGCATACCCCACACTGGGGATCGAGCCTGAAACCTGGGCATGTACCCTGACTGGGAATCGAATCATGATCTCCTGGTTCATAGGTCGATGTTCAACCACTGCACCATGCTGGCTGGGTTTCATAGAGATTTTTATAAGAATTTATATTGTTTGTTCAAGGAGTTTTAAGACTTTGGAGCCTGTGATTGAAGAAGTATGTTCCCAGGTAAATCCTAGGTATTTGAAAGTTGAGAATTGTTGTTTTGATTCTTAATGTGTTAAAAAGTGAATTTCTGTTTTGCATTTCTTGTTAAACTTTGCATTATATGGTTTTTAAGTTATTTGGAGAGGTTATTGCTTGGCTCAATAAGACAGCTTTTTCTGAAAGCTGGAAACTTCTGCGTGTATGTGTGTGTGTGTGTGTGTGTGTGTATATACACAGACACACAATTTTATCTTGTCATAGCCTATAGTCCTCTATTCCTAAACTTTAACAAAACCCATCTTACATTTTACTGTTAAAAGCAAGTTTGTCTATATCTGACACCCTCCACTTCCATCAGACTATAGTTTCTCAAGCCAATATAGGTGTCTATGTTATATAACGGGTGAGGTACAGAGTAAATGTTTATTATTTTAAACATCAAATATATTTATTGCTCTTTAATACATATGAAATATTGTGTATATTAAATATATATTTTTACCATGGGAAAACATCTAAGCATATATTTACTTACATTTCTTTGGTATCTTTTACCCCTCTGGGTACATAGTAGGAGATGAATGTGATAAACCAGGCTGTATGCAATAAGAATTCAGTTTTTGTTAATAATTTAAAGTGAGAAGTAGGCAAATATTTAATTTATATGTTAAAGCAAAACAGGAAAAAAATAAAGCCTTCACCTGGTCTCATTTCTGGAAGAGTAGCTCAGCAAGGCGGAACAAGTCTTTGTTTTCAAACTTGGCTTCCATAGCTGGTGAGCTTATGTGTCAACCCAGAGCCTTTCACAACCAGCTGAGCCATTGCCTCCATGGCCTAACTCTCAGGGTCATAATGAGACCCAAATTATAATGTATGTACAGTTCTTCACAAAGAAGAAATCCCAACAGAAAAGTGAGTTGTTCCCATTTCATCCTCTGGGATTTCATTGAACCATTATATTTATTATTAAAGAAAACAATTACATGTCTCATTACATCTTCTTTTCTGTAGACACTAGAGCTCCATTTCCTTACATATTTTTAAAAATATAAAATGAATGGGTTTCATATAAAAACTCCTCCTGGTTGCCTCCTGTGGAATCCTCTCTAATATGTCACACTGCAGAATCATTTTTGCCAGCACAGAATGTAGTACCATAACGCTCCTTGGCTTGGCTGCACTGCTTTGATAATACAGCCTCAAATTACACGAGTGTTTTCACCCATTACATTTTACAGCTAAGTTATGCCGACTTTGTGTTTGACTAAGAGTCATGTTCCTTTCACATGAATTGCTGTCAAGTTGGGTCTTCCAGGTCCTATATTTATCTGGTTATAGTTTTTAACCTAAATGTAGATTACTGAATTTATTTCTATTTAATTCATCATGGTTTTAGGCCTTCATTCCAACCATTGCAATTTATTTGATTTCTTACTTTTATCTACCAATGTACAGTTATCTCTATTAAGTTTTTTATGACATCTACAAAAGTGGTAAGTCCTTTCTGGCTTTAGATAGATTACTGGTAAAATTGTTGAATAAAATAAGGCTTGCAAAGAACACTGTGTCTTCTCACTAAAGATTTTCCTCTAATACTGACTACTCTCATAGTTGTTGAGCAGGTGTTGTTTTTTTTTGTGATAGTACTGCTTCTCCTTTCATAGATTGTGAGACCACAGCTTGGTCTTCTTAGAATCTCTAAGGCTTAACATAGTAGCTACTCAGTAAGAGTTTCTAATTGGAGAATGGATGAATGGATTGACATTACTCTGTTAAGTAATATGCTTTGGGTATGGTTATTCAACTGTGTACCCACCCATCTACTGTGGCCAACATCCAACTTAAATTTTTGCTTTTTAATTCATAAAAGTATTAGGAGAGAGTTGGTCAGATATATCCCAAATCAATGGAAGTATTCCCTTGATGTATTGATTTAATAACCCTGTTATAGAAGGAAATTAGATCCACTAAAATGGCATGATTCTAGTGAACTCATCCATTCTTATTTATAGTTAACACCTATTTATTCCTAAGTATTTAGATCCTTCTGCTTAATTCCTGTTTTTGGACTTTTGCTTCATCCTGTCCTTATCCCATTACCATGTGTACTTCCCTGTGAGATGTACATCCATGCAAGTATTTCTCCTCTAACACCTTCCTTGCTCCCCATTTTTGCTCCTTTCTCAACTCAATCTTTTCAAGTTAAACAGTTTTCCTTAATTGCATTATTGAAAATAGGTTCCTTTTTAGCTTTAATTCTCTCATTTTTATCCCTCTCCTTTCCTACCTGAATTCACCCCTTCTTTGGACCAAAGCTGAATAAATACAGTGTTAAGTAAAATTTTGTGTGTCCCCCCTCACCCCATTTTATTTTTTATAAAAAGATGAAACATATTTCTCTTCACCTCAACAAAACTAAATACCTGCAACAAAGGAAATTACATTTTGTTTAAATTCTGTGGACAGACATGTGGGTAGTCCTCAGGTGGAGAGCCTTTTCTTTCTAGAGGACTTACTGCAATCTGGGTGATCGACCAAGATCCAAGGAGAACGCTGAATAATTATGATTTGTGATATTGTGTAAGGCTAGTTCTGTTTCCCTCAGAAGGCTAGAATATTCTGCTAAATCATGTTGAACTCTGTTTTATTTACCGTCATCTTGTAGCTCTTGAGTCACAGTTTAGGTTTTGTCTTAAGAGAAGGCAGGTTTGCCTTAAGGCTGGTTGTAACCAAGATCCAAGGAGAAACCTGAATAACTATGATTTGTGATATTGTGTAAGGCTAGTTCTGCTTCCCTTAGAAGGCTAGACTATTCTGCTAAATCATGGTGAACTTGTTTTATTTACCGTCATCATTTAGCTCTTGAGTCACAGTTTAGGTTTTGTCATAAGAGAAGGCAGGTTTGCCTTAAGGCTGGTTGTCTGGCAGTAGAGTTCAATGAGGCCATTGATCAGCATTCCTGTTTAGCTTCAGGAAATCTCTTGTTTACTGAAACTGGACACACAATCCTCTGCTATTTCCTGCTTTTTGATAAATAGCGATATTTTCTGGGATGGAAAATACATGTCATTCTCTTAAAGGCTTCATGTGATTTTAGTCTGAAAGTACTATAAATAGTAGCTACATTACTTTATATTTAGTCATACATTTTACTAATAGTCTTTACTGGGAATTCCATGGGTACCATTAATAGTATATTAAATTTTGATCCACATGCCAGCTTTTCGGAAAGTTTGTCCATTATGATAGCATGTTTTATATTTGAGTTATCTGGAGTGCTGCTTTTTATTTTTCATTTAAGAAATGTATGAATTTACTCTTAGAATATTGGCTAACCCCGTCTGGAAGTTGTCATATGACAGGGTATAATCTCTGAATCTTCAATTAGTAGAAAAAATACATGAATCAGACAGCCCGGAAAGCAATGCAAAGGAAGTCTTAAGATGAAGTTTTTTTTAAAAAAATGCAGTTTTACTTGGCTGGGTGTGGCTTGGTGGTTGAGCATCAACCTATGAACGCGGAGGTCACGGTTTGATTCCCAGTTAGGGCACATGCCCAGGTTGTGGACTCAGTCCTCAGTGCGGGGTGTGCAGGAAGCAGCCAATCAATGATTCTCTCTTATCACTGAGGTTTCTATCTCTCTCTCTCTCTAGCAGTCCCTCTGACATCGATAAAAATATATAGTTTTTT
>NW_006299520.1:1029986-1031206 GCF_000327345.1 Myotis davidii
AAAAAAGTTGCCCTCTCCTGCCCCTCCCTGTAGGCCCAAGGACATTGGTTCATCTGCTATCCCCGAGCAAAACCCTAGAAGAAGCTTGCCTAAGGATACCAGGTTTATTAAAATATTTCTCACCTCTTCAAACTGCTCATCCGTATGTATTTCTTATAATCTGTACTAGGGAACTTAAAGTCAAATTGACTCTCTCCTGAGGCTCAACTATCCAATTAGGTATCGCATGCTGTCATTTTTACTTCTAAGGCTTCTATTGTATGTTTCATGTATTCATTTATCCATCCGTCCGTCTATCCATCCATCCATCCATCCATCCATATCCATCCATCCATCCATCCATCCATCCATCCATCTATCCATCCATTGTGTGTGTGTGTGTGTGTGTATTGTGTTCTAGATTTTGTATGAGGTGCTGGGATTCAGACATGATTAAGACATGGGCCTTGTTTTTGCTTTCAAAAAGCTCACAGTAATTCTCAAAACACAAGCCAAATCCCATTACCTACAAAATTAAGCTTAGACACTTCAGTGTGGTGGCACTCAGGGCCCTCCCTCCACGATCAGGAGAGAGGGCCCTCCCTCCAGAGCCTCTCCTGCCACCTATCCCACACTGCTCTCCACTCATGCAGTATTCACACCTGACTGTTCTGGGACCTTCGGCATCTCCACCCTTCGCTCATGCCCAGACTATGCGTCCCCTGCTGCTTGACCTAGTGAAAACCCTGCTCACCCTCCAAAGCTCAGCTCCAAGGCCGCTCCTCCTTGAAGCTCGCTGCGCCATGCACTCAGGATTGCTCATTTTTCTTGCTATGATCTCACAGTGCTGACGCCTCAAGAATAGGACTTACCTTGTCAGCCTGGGATACATGTTCATTATGTGTCATTGTTGCTCTGCCATTAGACTACAGGCACCTCTAAGGCAATAATGATTCATGCATCTTTTTATTCCCTCTACCTCCTTACAGGGTGAGAGCTTGGCAAATGTCATTGAATTATCTGATATCACCACACGCAGTACTCTTTTTACTTAATAATACTTTAGAGTAATTATATATTTCACGCAAAGTGTATTCCGATTACCTGGTTGTAATAGATATACACATCAAAGCCTTTACAATATCTTCCTGTATTCCTTGCAAGACTGCAAAGGTGGAATGTTACTATTTTATCAGCAAGATATTAAAATGCATTTATAAATTCAAAAAAACAAGTAATTA
>NW_006299520.1:1031380-1039728 GCF_000327345.1 Myotis davidii
CTTTTAGTGAATAAAATTCTTCCCACCAAATGAATCTACTCGCAGGGAGAGTTGGTCTGACTGCCATTATTGCTTTGAAGGAGAGGTGCCACATAACCTAGGAAAGGCAGATTCAGCTTCTATTCAAATCCAGACCTGTCGTGTGACCTTGAAACAGTTAAATTATTTTAATTATTTTCCCTGTGCCTCATTTCCTTAACTATGTATGAAAAAGGCGTTTAATATGGTTTATCTCATAGGATGGTTGCAACAACTAACGGAAACACGTGTGGAGCACATAGAATAGTGGGTAGAACATGGCAAGCACCCAGTAAATGTTAGCTCTAAAACCACTTCCAAAAAGAATGCTGTGATGAAAGTTAATTCTTTGTTAATCCTCACCTGAAAATATTTTCCCATTAATTTTTTAAAAAAGATATTTTATTGAGTTTTTACAGAGACGAAGGGAGAGGGAGAGAGAGTTAGAAACATCGATGAGAGAGAAACATCGATCAGCTGCCTCCTGCACACCTCCTACTGGGGATGTGCCCGCAACCAAGGTACATGCCCTTGACCAGAATCAACCTGGGACCCTTCAGTTTGCAGGCCGATGCCCTATCCACTGAGCCAAACCAGTTAGGGCTTTTCCATTAATTTTTATTTGAGTTTTATTTTTAGAGAGAGTGGAAGGGTCGGGGAGAGATAGACACATCGATTGGTTGCCTCTATCACATGCCCTTACTGGGATTGGGATTGAGCCTGCAACCCAGATATGTGCCCTTGACTGGAATTGAATCTGGGACCCTGCAAGTCCATGGGCCAATGCTCTAATTACTGAGCCAAATGGGCTAGGGCCTGTGATTTTATAAGAACACAAGGCAGAAAAATAGAGATTTAGTAAGTTTTTCTGAATATATCAGAACATTTCTTAGATTGTGCCATTTAGTGAATTAGTTTTGGATTAATTCTCTCAGTATGTTGCACTTTAAATGAAATGTTCACAAGAATCATTATATAAAGTTTAAAACATGAAGTCATTCATTTTCAGGCTTTTTAAAGAAAACGTAACCTACGTTCTACTTGTCCCCTTCAGCCCACTCCCTCATTTGGCTTTCTCATTACATCTGTATGCTTTTGCCTGGTGAGAAGATCTTTACTTCCTTTGCTTAAATCTATATTCATCACCTTTTTAAACAACTTGTTCAGAAGCTTGCTGTTTTAAGTTTTTTTCTGATTCCACCTAGTGGTAACAGCCCAAGGGGTAGAAGCCCTTTCACCATTTATAATTTGTTCATCATACTATTCATAAATATTTTAAATCTACTTCATATTTTCTCTTTATGCATCCTGGGTCATTTTCCCCTCAGGATTTTTCACATGACTTGATAAGATTCCAGTTAAGAACAGAAAATCCTATAATAACAACATTAAAAAAAAAGCAGGAATTGGAGAATAGTGTCACACAACTATGGTTGGTTGGATACTAAGAAGGTTTCTCGCCAAACGTATTTGGCTTATGTACAACACTGAAATAGAGGATATTAACTAAATTGAAGATGGGAAATAAAAAGTAGCTGAACTCTTGGGAGCCAATTGTCTAGTGTATCCATAATTTACTCATTCATTCAGAATATTTTAAGAACATATTATACTGGGTGCTAGGAAAATTCAAAATGAATAAGTCATTGTATTCACCTTTGAGAAACTTGCAATTGAGTGATGATGGATAAGAGGAAGATCACCTAAGGATCCATTTGGCAGAATGAAATAAACGCTATAAGCAATGTGTAACATGACAATAGCCTTAAGGCCACTAAGATGATAAACCTGCCCCCAACCTGCATTCCCTGTCCATCCATATTCTTTAACTTCATCCTAGCACTATAAATAAATTATCCATATTTCTATCTCTAAGCCACAGCCTTGTAGGTATGTAGTATATCTCATCTTCTCTTGCATACCCAAGGATGGGACTCCACAATTTTCCCCTCTCTTTTCTGCATAATTAATTTTAAAACAGCTTTATTGAGGTGTATAATCCACATACGATACAATTCACTCATTTAGAGTGTATGAATCAATTGTTTTTGGCATATTGCAGTATTAATTTTTTAAATTGTGGTAAATATATATAACCATATTTGCCATGTTAACCATTCAATTCAGTGGCATTAATTATATCCACAATGTTTTACAACCATTACCATTATCTTGTTCTGTAACTTTTATTAATCCAAACAGAAACTCTAACCATGAAGCAATAACTCTCCATTCTCCTCAACATTTAACCCCTGGTAACTTCTAATCTACTTTCTGTCTCTATGGATTTGACATCTATTCTAGATATTTCATAAAAAATGAATCATATAATATTTGGCCTTTTGTGCCTCACTTATTTTATTTAGCATAACATTTTCAACATTCATCCACTTACCAGACCTTCATTCCTTTTTATGGCTGAATAATATTCTGCGTATGAGCATGCCACATTTTGTTTACTTATTCATTTGTTGATGGACACAGAGGAAGTATGTATGCTAAATAAAATATACAGAGGAACTCCTAAATGTATATTTCTAGTTCTCACTTCCTTTTTTGAACTCCAGTACTGTATACCCAACTGCCTTTCCAGCATTTCTATTTGTATATCAAACACCTCAAAGTTCATAAACCCCTAATCTTCCTTTTCAAACCTCCTCTTCCTGCCATCGTCCCCATTTCAGCCAATGTCAACCTTCTGTCCAGTTCCTCAGACCCCAACACTTGAAGTTATTCTCGTCTCCTCTTTCTCTCAGTTCTGCATCTACTGCTTTGACAAATCCTGTTGGCTCTTGTTAGTACATAGAACCTGACCCTCTCCCACCTGCACTGCTGCCTCCCCGACCCAGCGCCATCATCCTGCCCTATTGTGCCAACCTCTCCAGTGCCCTGGCTGCTGGAGTTTCTGTCTCCCTAGAGTCTGTTCTCCACACTGCACCAGGGTGTTGTTTTCCAACGCAAGTTGGTATAGCCATTCCTCTCTCAAAATCCTCCATTTCCGTCTCTCTCACTCTGAGTAAAAACCAAACTCGGCCAAGCGCGAGAGTCTGTCCCCTGTGGAGTCTGTGACCCCATTTCCTATACTCTCTGCCTTGCCCACAGCCACACCAGTGCCCCTATGGTTCCCGGCTTCCTTGGTGCTTGCTGCGCTCGCTGCCAGAAAGCTCTGCTCCCTGACAGCCTGGCTTGTTCTTTCTCCGCCCCCAGGCATCGCAGCACCTGCCCTGCACCTAGGCCTGGACTCCCAGGTCCCTGCCCTGCCCTTTCCCTTCACAGCACTCATCACCATCTGTCAGCCCATACGTTTCATTTATGTGTTTATTTGTTGTTGACCTGGTAGGAATTTAAGCTCCAAGAAGGCAGGGGTATATATCTGCCTGTTTTATGTTTGTTTTTTATTGTTGTTTTTACTCCCTTACCTACAGCACCTAGAGTGATGCCTGGCACAATAAATAAATGTTTGTTCAATAATGAATAAAAAGTACATCCTGGTGACATGTTGCAGAGCATACTTTACTGCTGCTGTTAATTTCTGTCCTCCACTTTTCACCAATCTATATATATATAAAGCCAGGGGCCATCACATCTGAAACAACCGAACAGGCTGAGTGGGGCCACAAGACTGGCAGGGGGGTTAGTGAGGGACGACCAAATGACTGAGCAGCAAGCGGTGTGGGGGGACAAGGCCAGCAGGGGGGCACTTGGGGGTGACCAGGCTGGCAGGGGGGCAGTTAGGGGTGATCAGGTCAACAGGCAGATGCGGTTGGGGGTGATCAGCCTGGCAGGGGGGCCAGTTAGGGGTGATCGGGCAGGAAGGCAGGTGAGCAGTTAGGAGCCAGCAGTCCTGGATTGTGAGGCGGATGTCTGACGGCCGGTTTAGGCCCGATCCTGAAGATCCTGAAGATCGGGCCTAAACCGGCAGTCGGACATCCCCCAAGGGGTACCAGATTGGAGAGGGTGCAGGCTAGGCTGAGGGGACCCCCTTCCTGTGTGTAGGAAACCACCCATTATCTTCACTATCAGAGAAGTGTAAACAAGGATCCTGGAATGCTGGTGAACCACTCATCTCTTTCATTTACATGCAGTCCCTTCTCCAGATCCCAAACCCTGAACCATGTGGGACGTGGGGACATTCCCACTGTGCAGGAATTTCATGCACTGGGCCTCTAGTTTATTAATAAATGTATTCATTGTTCAACTCAACTATTTTATAATAGAAGAATCTGAGGCCTTGAGGGGTTAAATGACTTACCTAGGGTTATGGGAGGGTTTGGCAACAGAGCCTCCAGTACAAGTCAGGGCTCTTCACATTCACCTTCCAGGTGGTCTAGGGGAGGCCGTCACTATAACAGAACAAAAGCTGGCGAGTGAGTGATGACAAGCCATTATGTAACTTTCTCAAACGGCTTGGCTTCTACCTTCAAATTGGAAAATCAGTGTTGGTTTGGCAATTTAGACTCACTGATTCCTCACCCTCTGTCTTCTTTCTGTGTGTGTCAGAGTGATGTGTTTTCTGGCCACTTGAACAGACCCATGTTTATATTTCTCAACTAGACATAAAACCACTTCATGCTCTGCTAGTTCCTGGGGAAATTTAGGCAATCTGGGCAGGACGGTCAGATCCCAGGTCATTTGGGATTGCGGAACTGACAAGTCGGAAGGAAACTGGGGCTTACCCAAGCCAATCTGTGTTACAGCTGAGGATCGGGAAGGCTGCGGTTGGGGACAGGCAGTGGGTTGCACAGGCCTCCTCACCTATGGGCAGTGTGGCTCCCACTAGTTAAGCTTTCTGCCAATGATCAATTTTGTGCTTTTTTTCCCCTTAAGTAATGATAATATCTCTTTTCAAACTGGAAATTTAATTTTTAATCTCTTTTTGCAGCTTATATAGCTGCTATCTATAGAAATAGGTTTTGTTTCTTTGGAGGTATTACTCCTATAGTGAGTTCTTCATTAGCCCGGAATGAGTGATGTGCTTTTCATGGTTTCTGGTTTTCCTGTGCCCTGTCCCTCATACCTTCACATTAAGGAGGGCTGACCCTACCGCCCAGGGAAAGATGCAAGTGCAGCATGTTGAGGGGCCTGGGTGAGCCCCCCTGCTGTCATCACTAGCAGAGACCACATGACCAACTTGGTCATTACAGGGCCTAGATTGGTGGAGCACTTGAGAGTTTACAGACTGCACTCACGCAAAGAATCGTTTGATTGTCTGGGAACCTCTGTAATACAGGCCAGGGTGATATCATCTTAATTTTATAGAAATGGTGAGAAAACTAAGTTTTGGGATGTCTATAGTCACATAACTAGAGAATGGCAAAACAAAGGGCTTTTACTCCACTCTCAGTCTGTGTTTCTGTTGCAATGAAATTGTGATATGCTTTGGACAGAAAAAGCCAGTTGCTGCAGCTGATTGGTAGTTGCAATATCAAGTGTACTTTTCCAGACATCTATTCAACCAAATTTATTATGTACTGACTATGGGCCAAGCACTTTGCTAGGAGCTGGGGCTATAATATAATTCTTGCCTTGCTGGCATTATTAGACAAGATAGACATGCCAAGAAATTAAAACAGCAATGTTATAATGTAAGTACTATCACAGAGAAATTAGCTAAGGAAACCCGTATTTTAAAAGTAAGAAAAAATGATTTGTCCTATAAATAAAATTGGATTGAGGAAACAATAGCTGGGGAAGAGGGAGTACAATTCAAACAGCGGAATCTACACATTATACAGACATGCAGGCAAGACAAAGCCTGAGATTTTAACAGAATTAAATGCCATTCGGGCAGGGTGCTGCAGGGGGCAGTAACAGCTGACGATGAAGAGGCAGCAGGAACCAGGTCCTTAGGGAAGTTATTTGTGTGGTAACATCTAACCAGGTCGGGAGATGAAGCTAACGTCCCTAAGACAGAGCCAGGAGAAGGCTGCTGCAGGGTTTCTGGGTTTCCTGTGCCTGGTCCCTCAGGAGGACTCAATCCGCAGAAGGACTAATTCCACAGGGGGCTCGATCTAGTTGATGCTGAGGACCTGTGATCTGAAGAACAATGAATTGGAAAGAAAAGTATGTTTTTCTAAAATAAGAAAAACTGCAAAATTAAAAAATATGTTTAATTGAAATTTCCATAAAATGCACATTGTGTCTATTTAACAAAGTATTTAATGTAACAGTGACAAAAATGGCATAGCTTTCAAAACAATGGATGGGGTTGGCTTTTTCACTTTGCGCGAGTTGCAAAGAATCCATAATTATTGCTGAGAAATCACCGCCAACCCAAAACCAAGTAATTCCAAAAGGAAATTTATGAAAAAATGGAGTTGCGCTTGCATTTTGACCTGACTCATAGGGTGTGGGATGGGGCCCCTTTAAGAGCCACAGTGCCCCGGATCTCCAAGGTCTTAAAAGCGCCTTAGCATCCTGCAGACGAGCTGGAGTGGAACTGGGGTGAGGGAGGATGAAGAGCCGTGTTGATGTGGTGTTACTGGCTGAAGAAGAAAGTTTGTTAGGGCGGAAAGCAAGCAGACCAGGAATGTTTGTCTGCGCTGGTACAGGTTCTGCCATGGCCGGCAGGAGACCACTTCACATCTCTGTGCCTGTTTCCTCCTCTGTCAAATGCAAGGCTGGTCCAAAATCAGCCAGCACGCGGCCCACAGACATAACTGACTGACATACTGTCTTTTTAAATAGTTTTTATTAAAGTAATACATACTTTAATGAAAGTATTCGGTTTCAAAAGTCAAATAACATGTCAAGGCTTATAGCACAAGAATGTGGTCCCCCGCTTTACCCACCCCCTACCTTGAGTCCTGTTTCCAAGATGCAAGAACTTCTAATTCCTTTAACAGTTTCCCCTGTGGAATTAATTAGGGTTAGGCAGTGAGGCACTCACTTCAGGCACAGGTTTACCGGGGTTCTCCCAAAAGTCAGTTATCAAAATAAATAACATTTTAATGCAATGTTTTAAAAATCAAAATTTTGCAAGAAATCTATGATAATCAAAATACCAGTGAAGGCAGGCTCTGACAGGGCTGAGATGAGTGGTTAGAGAGTGCAGCTGAGTTATACAAGGATAGGGTTGGATTCTGTCTGTACTTGACTTTTGATATTGGATGGTAGGAGCACCTACGACGCACATTGTAATTGAGCTGTCCTGGACCAGGCCCTGGCTGGCTCATTTCCTCCCCCCTCCCATCCACCCAATGGCGCATACTGGGATCACCTGGGGGCGGGGAGGGGGGGCTTTAAAATTGTCAATGCCGAGGCTGTATCTGAAACCACTTAAATCAAAATGTCTGGGTTGAAAAAAGGCATCAGTGTTCTTAAAAAAGTTTTCCTACATGGTTCCAATGTGCAGCCCAAATTGTGATCTGCTGCAATAGAGTGACATCACAGTTATGGTCAAAGCATCATAAAGTGCTTACATCAATCATCTGGACCACATACAGCTGAGTCCCATAGTATACTATAATTATATTTTGATATTGTATTTTTATTGATTGATTGACAAGATAAGAGAGAGAGAGAGGGAGAGAGAGAGAATGATTGACGTGTTATTCCAACCATCCATGCACCCCATTGGCTGATTCCTGTAAGTGCCCTGACCAGGGATTGAATTTGCAATCTTGTCATATTGGGAAGATGCTCTAACCAACTGAGCTACCTGGGCAGGGCTCTGCCTCCATTTTTATTGGATTTATTGGGGTGACACTGGTTAACCAAATTATACAGGTTCCAGGTGCACAACTCTACAACACATCCTCTGTGCACTGTACTGTGTTCACCACCCCAAGTCACATCCTCTGTTGTACTGTGCACTGTACTGTGTTCACCACCCCAAGTCAAGTGTCTTTCCATCACCATTTATCCCCCCTATTCCCTCTTCCTCTCCTCCCCCAGCAATCACCACACTGTGTCTGTGTCCATGAGTTTTTTTCTCTCTTTTAGATTCTTTTTTTGCTCTATCCCTCCATCTCCCCTATCCAGCTGCCCTCCTCCATGACAGCTGTAGGCCTGTTCTCTATCAGTCTGTCTCTATTTTACTTGTTAGTTCATTTTGTTTATTAGATTCCACACGAGTGAAATCATACGGTGAAGGGCGTACGGGAGGAGGAGTCTGGCTGCTGGGCTCTGGGATCCCTCCGCGCCCGCCGGCTCCGAGTGTCCGGACCGGCTGCGGCTGCGTGGCTGGCGGCGGGCCGAGGGGTGCCGGGCGGCGACCCACCACGGGGGAGCCCTTCCCCCGTGGTCGGCTCCCCGCCTGCCCACACTGGGGCCGGGGGTCCGTGCGGCCCTTGGGGCCTGGTCTGGCCGGGGGGCTGGGGCCTGCATGG
>NW_006299520.1:1040021-1045041 GCF_000327345.1 Myotis davidii
GGGCCCACCGTCCCCTCTCCTGCCCTCACTCCACCCCCCTATATAACCCCCAGTCCCATCAGGCCTCGGTCTCTCGGCCACTGGACTTTCCGCTGTGTCGGTGGGTCTGGTGAACTGGGAGCGCAACCCGGCTTGCATTAAAGACTCTTTGCTTTTGCATCAGACTGACTGGCTCCCTGGGGGTCTTGGGAACTTTGAAATCTGGGCACAACGGTGCTTTCTTTTTCTGACTAGATTATTTTTTTTAGCATAATGCTCTCCAGGTCCATCCAGGCTGTTGCACAGGGTAAGATTTCCATTTTCCCGGCAGAGTAGTATTCCACTGTGTAAATCTACCACAGCTTTTTTATCCACTCACCTACTGATGGGCACTGGGGCTGCCTCCAAATCTTGGCTATTGTAAATACCGCTGCAGTGAACATAGGGGTGCATGTATTCTTTTGAATTAGTGTTTCAGGTTTCTTCGGATAAATTCCCAGAAGTGGAATGGCTGGGTCATAAGTTTCATTTTTAATTTTTTTTCACGTCCTCAAAAATATTTGATGATACAAAAAAGGATGTTAAGTGGAAAGAGCTGGATAGAAAACCACACATACAGCAGGACACCAATATTGTAAAACAAACAAACACAATTTAGAAAAGTGCCAGACGCGACAGCATCATGGCACTAGCAGCAATTCTCCGTGCGGCGGTGGACTCAATCGTGGTCTAAATGTGTGAACTGTTCAGACCAGTTCTAAAGCACTAAATGGAGGCTTAGGAAAAACTCCCAGGAAGGGGTCCTTACAGGAGCTCTTCAGGGGGACACTTGGCCGGAAGAACGGGTTTAAGGTGAACCTGCTGGGAAGGGGCCAGACAAGAGGTTTCTCATTCCAACACTGAGTTTCTGCTTCATCCCAGCGACTGTGAGTGAACCGATCGGGCCCCTGCCTTCCAGGGACGGCCGCACCCAAGTCACCGCTGGCCTCTGAGGGCGCAGCCTCAGCCCTGCGCAGGCAGGGACCCCAGGAAGAGCTTCCGTCCCATCTTAAAGGGGGAACAGGCTCTGGTGAATGTCTCCCTCACAACCCCACTGGAGCCAGTGGTCCAGCCAGGATTTGGATCAGAACTCTAACATCGAAGCCTGCTGTCTTACCCACGACACTGCCACATCCAAATCTAAAAAAGTCTCTACCAATCAAACAATTTTTAAAAATTTAGTACTTGGCATAAAAGGAACACAGTACCTACATCGCTCGGTCCCCACAGCTGTCTGTTGGGCGGGCAGCCGAGTGTCCGGCAGGGTGAGTAACCACCTGTCAAAGGACTCAGTAGAAATAACAAGCCCAAACCACCAACATTGGTAAGCAAATGGACATCTATAGCCGGTCTGACCAGCGGGTCCCCCATCCCACCCCCACCTCCCAGCTGACCAGAACCAGGGACCCCTTTTTTAATTTTTTGAAGTAACTCTATACTGCTTTCCACAGTGACTACATCATGCATAAGTTCTTTTCCCTTGCAAGAAAAAAAAAAAGCCTTATTTTTACTTTAGTATTCTTTTTATCTACTACTAGAGGCCAAGTGCACAATTTGTGTACGGGTGGGGTCCAGCCGGCCTGACCTCAATTGGGGCAGATCCAGGTCGGGCCAGGCCTGTCAGAGGAGGAGATGGCAGGAGGTTGGCGGGCTGGCCCACCCTGATCAGGGCCCGATAAGGGCTGGGCTGGCTGGGTGGAGGGGCCAAGGGCGATGGGCAGGGGGCCCCTACGCCCAATTGGGGTGGGGGGCCAATTGGGGATGGGGAAGTCTTGGGGAGAGGCTGTGGGCGGTGGGCCGGCTGGCCCCACCCCAGAATTGAGTGAGAGGAGGCCAATCAAGGGTCAGCAGCCAGGGGAGGAGCCATGGGAGGTTGGCCAGCCAGCCCCACCCATGATTGGTGTGGTGGCAGTGGGCATCATAGCCACCGGTCATTCTGGTCATTACAGCGTTCCAGTCACTGGCTTTTTATATAGATATTTTCCTTAGTGTTCCCTTTTTTCTATTCTTTTTAAAAAATATATTTTATTGAGTTTTTACACAGAGGAAGGGAGAGGGATAGAGAGTTAGAAACATCGATGAGAGAGAAACATCGATCAGCTGCCTCCTGCACACTCCCTACTAAGGATGTGCCTGCCACCAAGGTACATGCCCTCGACCGGAATTGAACCTGGGAACCTTGAGTCCGCGGGTTGACGCTCTATCCACTGAGCCCCTCTACCTTCCCCACCTTCCCCAGGACACAGGTAAGTACTCAGTCTTTTGTGCCTCACATCCTCTGTCCAAGCTCTTCCCCCCAGGGGCTTCCCATCCTCTGTTTGTGGGTTACAGTCAACACATGCAATTAGTGTATCAAAGAATGCACACCTGGAAAATGGTCAGGGCAAGCTGATTAGTAGAAAAGTGATACTGACTTATCTGTGGGTGGAGCAGAGCAAATACAGTCAGTTCCTAGGAACAAGTTGCTTGCCTATACTTGAGACTTCATCATCATTACCCAGACTTTTGGGTTAAGATACCTGGAGGTGAAGGAGAAAAGAGGTGTTATGTGGCTTAGTAAGTAAGAAAAGTCATCACAACTTTCCCAGTAGGGAAACCCTGTGATTTCATGTTATGCAGTCTCCTTCTCTCTAGTGTTTGTCTTCATCTCATAGGTTGGTTGGTCACTTCACCTCTCTGAATCTCTGTTTTCTCATCCATAAAGTGCAGGAGTGAGACTCTAGACCTGTACTGTGCGCTATGAAATCCACTAGCCACATGTGACTATGGAGCATTTGAAATATGGCCAGCTTAAACTGACAGGGGCTGTAGGTACAAAACAGGTGCTGAATTTTGGATATTTACTATAAATAATAATGTAAAATACCTTACTCATAATTGCTATTGAATATATGTTGAAATGATAATATTTTGGATCTATTGGCTTGGATAAAATATGTTATCAAAATTAATGCCACTTTGTTGGCTTTTTGAAATGTGAAAACTGGAAAACTTAGAATTACATATGTTATTCTCACTGTGGATCTTGTTATATTTCTATTGAACAGCACTGCCCTTGATGATGTCTGAGGTTACTCTTACCTCCCTGATTCTATGACCCTAGGTATTCTTTTAAGTACTAATTCCCTGCTGATTTTACTCAGGAGAGGAAAAAATTCAGAGAACTTTTAAAATAATTTTTGCCTTTATGAAGCTCAGACTCTCACCATAGAGGCTGAACTTATAAGTCAGTAAGTTCTTGAATTGACCTTTCTCATTAGTCAATAAACTATCTGGCTCAATAAACAAACATGAAACAGTTAGAAAACAATCAGGTTGGTCTGTTTTTAAACTAATGGGATGTAAGTAAAGGCAAGGTAGCCACAGGTGAACTCAATATTTCATTTGAGGGAAATTCCTAATGTACCTTAAATTTTAAAGCATTCTTCTACCAAGGAGGTAGGACAACATTTCTTTCCCTGCTATTGACCTCTAAAAGCTGTTGGCTGGTCTGACCTAGTTTGTGGGAACATGGCTACTATAAATGCACCTAGAACAGTGGTTCTCAACCTTCCTAATGCTGCGACCCTTTAATACAGTTTCTCATGTCGTGGTGACCCCCAATTTCATTGTTACAAATTGAACATAATTAAAGCATAATGATTAATCACAAAAATAATATGTAATTATATATTTGTTTTCCGATGGTCTTAGGCGACCCCTGTGAAAGGGTCGTTCAACCCCCAAAGGGGTAGCGACCCACAGGTTGAGAACCACTGACCTAGAAGGTCCAAATTGTCGGTAAATACAGGACCCATTTTGGCACCTCCTTCGGGAAAATGGTGAAGAGAATTGAAATCAGCCAGCATGCCAAATACACTTACTCCTTCTATGGCAAAACCAAGATGAATAGATGAGCTGTGGGCATCTGGTACTGTGGTTCCTGCATGAAAACAGTAGCTGGTGGTACCTGGAACTACAGCACCTCTTCTGCCATCAGAGTAAAATCTGCCATTAGAAGACTGAAGCAACTGAAAGACCAGTAGAATCCCAACAGTTTTAAAACATTGCTAGCCTATACTAACTGGGTTAATTTATATAAATAAATAAATAAATGCTGTTGGCTTGAACAGTGCCTCCTAATTGAGAGCAGAAAAATAAGAGAATTTAGAGGCATGAAGATAAATAATACTAATAAAATAAATAAATAAATAAATGCTGTTGGCTTGAACAGTGCCTCCTAATTGAGAGCAGAAAAATAAGAGAATTTAGAGGCATGAAGATACATAATACTAATAAATTAAAAATGTATAGTGGATGAATGAAACTAAACTTTAAAAAAATATTACTGCCCACCAGTATGGCTCAGTGGTTGAGTCATAGTCGACCTATGAATCAGGAGGTCATGGTTCGATTCCCAGTCAGGACACATGCCCAGATTGTGGGCTTGATCCCCAGTGTGGGCCATGCAGGAGGCAGTGGATCAATGATTCCTTCTCATCATTGATGTTTGTATCTCTCCCTCTCCTTTCCTTTCTGAAATCAATAAAAATATATTTAAAACAAAACATTACCAATACCAAAGCATAAGCTTAGAAATTTGCCATGGTGTCATTATGATCACTGATATTCAATAGGAATAGCCCAATTCATAGTTTGAGGAGGAAGAGACACGGTCAGAAGAAAAACTATATAGACACCTCAAAATGACCAACTCTAAATATTATTTGATAAAGTGATATGCACAGTAAATTCAGATTCTGAACTATCTTCCTGGTGACCTTTTGAACTTGCTATTGAAAACATCAAATACAGTGGGGCCTTGACTTACAAGTGTACCGACTAACAAGTTTTTCGAGATATGAGCCGTCTCTCAACTGATGTTTTGCTTTGAGTTGCGAGCTAAAATTCGGGTTACGAGCCAGCTTCAGATACCGCACCGCTAGTTGGCGCAGCAAACGTCACAGTGAATGCTACATCAGCCCAGCATCACATGTCATTGTAATGGTGAAAATGGATTTGA
>NW_006299520.1:1045125-1051191 GCF_000327345.1 Myotis davidii
TCAAATCTCTCCACTCCCTCTACTAATCTTCATTTTACAATTTTATAATAGATGAGAGCGAATTGTAATTAGTTCCCAGCAAATAGCAAAAAAAAAATTTCCCTTCAGAAGGTAGTGAAAATAAAGTCATTGCTGTAACTGAGCTGAGTTCTTTCATTGAAAGCAGGAATGAAAAGAATAAAGTACAAGCCATGCCCCTTTTCAGGTGAAATAATTTTTATCTTTACAGAGCCCTGGGCTCTCCACTCCGGTCCACACCCCAACTGCCAATTGTAAAGACAAGTGATTTTCAGAGAAGAGCAGTGCTCTGCAGGAAACAGGAAACCAGTGCATCTCCTCACTCACTCACTCACTCACTCACTCACTCACTCACTCTCCTGTGATAAGCTGAGCTGGGACCCTTTGCACATCTTCATATCTGCTCTTTTTGGAATTCAGACCTTCTCCCATGGGAGAAAGAGAGCACACATTACTGTTATTCCCAACTGAAGTGTAAATTCTTCTGAGGGCGAACTCATTTATCTTTTCAGAAGCTAGCATAATGTTTGGTACACACAGAAATCACTAAAGGTGAATTACTGGTAAAGGGGATTTTTAAAAGAGCTTTTGGAAACAGCTACTTCATTTCCTTGAGTGAAAACTGGGAGATGGGTATTTCAGACAAATAGTTTATACAGAGGTTTGGAATGAATAGATGGGAGTTTAGATGTTTTCTAAGACCTTAAGAAGCTTATGAAAACGTGGCTGCAAAGTTGGGCTATTTCAGGTTTGAGTGAGTTTAAGAGCAACACACAAACAGGAAGCAGCCAGCTGCCTTTTCGCATGTTGCAATGGAAGAATGCAGACATTATTTGAGAAAAACAACTGCCTGCAAATATCCTACTAACTAAGCAGGAATTGGAGATGGGGACAGCTTCTGAAAACATCTCATACTGGGATTTTTCACAGCTTCCCCCGCTCTGGAGGTTTTAAGAGAATTGTTTCATGTGGTCTTTGGTTTCTGCTTACAAAACCTGGCAGCCTATTCTTGAACACAAAGAGGTGTTTCAGGATGTCCGGTGAGTGAACAGTGGCTTCCCTTTCTAACTTTTCAAAAATATATAAATTAAACTGGTCACAAAACTTCTTTTTTGTTTTCAGGGGGCAATGGGAACCTATTTCTTAGCATTCTCTTCTGTGGTATTTGCTCTTCTAAAGAGATGCTCTCAAAAGTAAAGCATAATATTACCTTTTACCAAATCCAAAGCCCTCTCTTGGTCTTTGTTTCCATGACTTTCTATGACCTCCATTGGATAGCACCGGCCACCTGCTCCTCCTTGTAACCTCCTCTGTTCTGATTTATAAGATACCACACATTCCAGACTCTGCCCAGCTCTTTGATAGCGTATCTGTTTCCTCTTCTCCAGGCACTTCTTTAGGCTCACTTTTGACCTTCTGGCTCTTCTCTTTCCAGGCTTCCCCAAACAGTTGATCCACATAAGCCTTTGCTCATCCTCAGTGCTCAGTGGATGCTCCCAGATCTGTATACTCCGTAGCCTGTACCTCCATAGGAACATGTCCTTCAGTCAGCTCTCCTTCAACTTGACTCATTGTCTAAACCAGAAGTCCTCAAACTTTTTAAACAGGGGGCTAGTTCACTGTCCCTCAGACCGTTGGAGGGCCAGACTATAGTTAAAAAAAAAAAAACAACTGTGAACAAATTCCTATGCACACTGCACATATCTTATTTTGAAGTAAAAAAACAAAACTTCAAAAAAAGGGCTCTCCTAACTTCAAAAAGAAAGGCCCTACTAACTGCAAAATAAAAAATAGAGTAGACCTCCTAACTTGTTCTTAACTTGGTCCCCAGGCAGCAGCAGGCTCTGAACAAGCAAGCTCGTGACTCGTCCGATCACACCCGAGACTGAGAGGAGGAGTCCAGAGACAGAGAGAAGGAGGGGAGTCGGAGAGTGCGGCGCACATTCCACACATGCGCACTGCACTGCGGACCCTAGATGAGTCGGCTGCTAAGCAACAGGCAGCAGCGGCAAAAAACACCCCCTGGGCTGGATAAATGTTTTTGGTGGGCCACATGTGGCCCGCAGGCCGTAGTTTGAGGACCCCTGGTCTAAACCAAGACCTCATTCCAGTTGTTACCTCTCATTAGGGGAACCAGTTTCATGTGGTTTATTTTTTCCTTTGGTCTTCATAACTAGCCAGGCACACAGTCCTGTAGATTTTTTTTCTCTGAAATGTCTCATATCTCTTCCTACCTCTTTTCGGGGCACCACCATCACACAAGTCACACCTGCATTATTGACTAATTTTCTGGCTGACCAGACAGGATGCATCCAGTCAAACACTATATCTGGACATCTTACTTTTCTGATATGTTTTTAATATATATTTTTATTGATTTCAGAGAGGAAATCATGCATCATGGTAACCATCTGATCAAATATCTTTACTGACTTAATTTCCTTCAGTAGATAATCTAAAATCCCCTCTGTGTCTAATGGTAAGATAAAAGGACTGAATATAGCTAGTGTGGCAGGATTGGAGAGAGGAGTCGGGAGGGAGCCTAAATTTAAGATAAGGCTAGGAGTCTTGAGAGTGGTAAGGGCTGTGCTAAAGATTCTGATCTTTATCTTAAGAAAAACGTGGAGCCACTGACATATGTTAAGAAGTGAAGAACAGGCCTGCCAGTGTTGCTCAGGAGTTGAGCATTGACCCAGGCACCAAGAGGTTACCGGTGCTATTCCTTGTCAGGGCACATACCCGGGTTGAGGCTCAATCCCTGGTATGGCCAATCAATGCATATCACAAAGGGACTTGGACTTTATCTTATGGAATTGGGAATCATTTAAAGATTTTGGACAGTGGAAGGCCATGATAACATATGCATTTGGAACCATTACATCAGTAGCAATGAAGAGAATGGGTTAAAGTAGTGATTTTCAACCCTTTCCACCTCAGGACATATAAGGACTAATTATTAAAATTCTACAGCACGTCAAATTATATTTTCTTTGCCCTAGGGCCTAGCCGGTTTGGCTCAGTGGATAGAGCATCAGCCTATGGACCAAAGAGTCTCAGGTTCAATTCTGGTCAAGGGCACGCACCTTGGTTGCAGGCTCCTCCCTGGCCCGGGCCCTGGTCAGGGTTCATGCAGGAGGTAACCAATCAATGTGTTTCTCTCACATTGATGCCTCTCTCTATCTTTCCGTCTCTTTTCCACTCTCCCTAAAAATTAGTGGATTAACAAAAAACAAAATATATGTTCTTTACCAAAATTTATGTTCTTTATATATGTTCTGACAAAAATAGGTATAGTTTTGATTCATTCACACTGGACAGCTATTATTGTGTTGGCTGTTGTCATTTTACTTGACAATCTAAGACGGGTGGGTAACCTTTGTTTCTGCCAATAACCCCTAATGCCTTGGCAGGGCAAGACCAAATGATTTTGTGGGCCTTATATGTCCCATGGGGCTGGATGTTCTCCATCCCTGACCTAAGGGAAAAAGAGGTCAGTGTCCCTAATTAAATAGTCAGGTATTGCATGTTCGAAAAGTTCTTGTGGCACACCCACTGAAAATCGCTGGGTTAGAGGAGGGGTTGATTGGAGTCAGGGAGACCACCTGAGGAGACTTCAATGGTTGTCTAGATTAGAGATAATGAGGACAAGAATTAAGGTATTAGCAGTGGTGAGGAAAGAACAGAATAAGGAAATATGTAGATGATAAAATGGACAGGTATTCTGAATGATTACATGTGGTGAATTAAGGAGAATGAAAATCCAAGTCCCATTCCAAGTTTCTGGTTAATGAAATGTGTGTTGGGGCCATTAACCAGAATACAGGCACACTTAGGGTGAATGATAATAATTCCATTGGGAACCTGCACAGCTGATGAGCCTCTGGAATGCTATATGAAAATGTCCAGTAGATTGTTGAATAAAATAATCTGGACTGAACAGGAAGATCTGGACTAGAAACAGACACATAAGAGTTATCAAGACATAGATGTTAAGTGCAGAGGCTTCCCTGAGGTCTAAAGTCCTGATTCTTTCTTCTAATAGAGCTCCTAGTATTTCCTTTTAGTGATTTGAATATGGGAGATATCAAATAAATGGGCAAATTATAAATGAATCAAATTGAAAATTTAAGAGTGACTCATATGAATACTTAAAATAGTACCTCCACTATTGTTAAAACTTGTTAAAATAGTACCTCCACTATTATCACTGAATTTCCCCATCTATCTTCTTCATCCTATATAATAAAAGGGTAATATGCAAATCAACTGAATGGCAGAACAACCAGTCACTATGACGTGCACTGACCACCAGGGGGCAGATGCTCAACACAGGAGCTGCCCGCTGGTGGTCAGTGCACTCCCACAGGGGGAGCACTGCTCAGCCAGAAGCCCAGAAGTCAGGCTCACAGCTGGTGAGTGCAGTGGCAGTGGCGGGAGCCTTTCCTGCCTCTGTTGCAGGCTGGTGGTAAGGAGCGAGGGGTCTTGGACTGTAAGAGCCCAACTGCGGAGGGCCACAATGGGTTCTTAAACTGGACTGGAGGGCCGGAACAAAAGCATGGATGGAGTGTTTGTGTGAACTAATATAAATTCAAAGTAATCATCATTACATAAAAGATTACGGTCTTTTTTTTTTAAATAGTTTTATTCATTTCAAATGGGCCGGATCCAGCCCGCGGGCCGTAGTTTGCCCACGGCTGGCCTAAGCCATCAGTTAGACATAGCCTGAGGGCTCCTGGGCTGAGAGACGCCCCCAACCCCCCACAAGTGCACAAATCTCATGCACTGGGTCTCTGTTAGATTATAAATCTCTTAAAGGAAAGGACTATAATGGGAAGTGAATATGCTATACTACTTATATTAGTCTGACTAGCCATAGAATAGAACTAAAATAATAATGTACTATAAAAAAAGCTTATAAAAGAATTTATAACAAAGCTACCATGTTAATCTTCATAAATGTTAAGGCCAGTTTGTTACGCTAGTAACCATGATTTAACATGACCAATCTAGTGATCAAAATTTATATTATGTAATCTCTGGTCAAATTATCATTACTTTAACAACCTATTAAAGCAACACTAACACTGGAAGTTAAACTGCAAAGGTCTGGTTGACACATGTTGAAAAATAACATCAGAACAGAACGAATGAGCAAGAATAAGGACTGCATGTCACCAGAAATTCCACCAACCTTCTTCCCTTGATCTCTTTGTTCTATTTTCTCTCTCCCTCCACTGAGATGTTAAGATGGATTTTTCAGAAATGAGTCTTCCATCTTCTTAAGTAACTGGCATTTGAATAAACCTCTTTCCTTCTCACCAGTATTGGCCTCATGAGTTTGGCTTTTGTGGCAGCAAGTATTTGAGCCCCTTGGGTCTTCTATTCTCTGTTTCAGGACCATGTCTTATTCATCAAATCCTCAGTTCCTGGAATAGTTGTCTCTTTTTTTAAAATTATGTTTTCATTTATTTAAGAGAGAGGGAGAGAGAGAGAGGGATAGAAGCATCAATGATGAGAGAGAATCATTGATCAGCTGCCTCCTGCACGCCCCCTATTGAGGATTGAGTCTGCAACCCAATATGTGCCCTGATCAAGAATTGAACTATAACCACTGAACCACATGAGCTGGGCCTGGATTAGTTCTTAATAGAAATGCCCACACAATAAATGTGTGTTGAATGAGTGAACAAATAAAGTTTAGTCAGAAAATGTAAGAAAAAAAACTCCCTGGACTGAAGCAATGCATGAAGATATTCAAGTGAGTCCAGATAACAGTTTTTAAAAATATTTCCTGATTAACTTTCAAAAATGCATTTTGGGCACAGCCTGCATGGCTCAGTGATTGAGCATCAACCTATAAACCAGGAGGTCATGGTTTGATTCCCGGTCAGGGCACATACTCGGGTTGTGGGCTTGACCCCCAGTGGGGGGCGTACAGGCAGCAGCCGATCAATGATTCTCTCTTATCATTGATGTTTCTATCTCTCTTCCTCTCTGAAATCAATAAAAATATGTTTTAAAAAATGCAATTTGGAAGAAAACTTGAAA
>NW_006299520.1:1051673-1052474 GCF_000327345.1 Myotis davidii
AGAACCTAGAAGTTCAAATGTGAGTGTGTCTATGGATTACACTTTGCAAGTAGATTTTCTAGGGCTTAGAGGACCTGGATATATAATAAGAAATCAATATGATGGTGATAATAATGTATTATTTAGTTTAATTTTGTTCATTTACAGGTGAGGAAACTAAATTATAGAGAACTATGAAACATATCCAAGGCCACACAGGTAGGAAGAGGTAGAGAAAGAATTAAAAACTAGATCTGTTTGCTTCTAGAACTATTTATGAAGTTATGCATTTGACAGATATTTACTGAGCACCTATTAAGTGCTAGGTACTGAGGTAAAATGTTAAACAAAACAGATGTGTTCCAGCTCTCAGGGAATTTACACTCTAATCTGGCAGAAAGACAGTTTAATTATATAAAAGTATATAATTGTAGCAAATGCTATGAAGAAAATGTACAGGAAGACATTAGAGCACTTTTAATGCTTGTAAAGAATTACCACGCTCTAGCCGGTTTGACTCAGTGGATAGAGAGTCAGCCTGCAGACTGAAGGGTCCCAGCTTGGATTCCGGTCAAGGGCACATGCCCGGGTTGTAGGCTTGATCCCCAGTAGGGGGCGTGCAGGAGGCAGCTGATCAATAATTCTCTCTCATTGTTGATGTTTCTATCTCTTCCTTTCCTGTACGCACCCTCTGGTGGGATTGAACCTGCCACCTTTTGATATATAGGACAACACTCCAACCAACTGGGCCACACCAGCCCGTGCAGGTTTAAAATGTAAAAAACAATTCCTTAACATATATAGGATAATTTTAAATATGAT
>NW_006299520.1:1053157-1054196 GCF_000327345.1 Myotis davidii
TCTATTTCTCTCTCCTTCTCCCTTCCTCTCTGAAATCAATAAAAATATATTTTTTTAAAAAAAATAACTCATGAAGGTAAAACAAAGTCAAAATATAATTATAACCTGGGGGAAAATTGCAACTCAGAGACAAATGGCTAATTTCCTTAACACATAAAGAACTCAAATTAATCACTAAGAAAAAGGCTAATAACCCAATAGCACACTAGCTAAGGATATATATGTTAATTATACAAGTGGCTGTAACATAAAAAGAAGCTCAACCTCATTTAGAATGAGATATAAAAATTGACAATTACTACTTTTCACCCATTATATTGGCCAAGATAAGAACTGATAACACTGTGTTGACTCAGGGGTTGCAGTGAGGGGAAATTAATATTCTCAAACATTTTTGGTGAAAAGATAAATTGACCCAACTCCAGTTGAAAGCAATTTGGCAATCTATCAACAGCAAAAATGCAAACCTTTTTGATTCCAGTGATTGATCCTAAAAACAATTATTTTTGCAAGTGAAAAATAAGGAGTGCATAAATGTATCCACTGTAGCATTGTTTTTAATAGAAAAATATAGAAAACAACATAACTACTGATTAATAGGGGTCAAGTTGAATAAATTGTAGCAGTTCTATACTATGGGATAGAACTTAAGAATAAAATTGGTCTTTATGTACTGACATAATCTATAATTTGCAACGAAAATTTAAGTAAAATATGCAAGATGCAAAACATTGTGTGTAACAAGGTACCTAACATTGTGCAAAAATATTTTTTCATAAATACTTTTTGTAAACATAGAATATCCCTGGATGAGAACAATAACAGGAGTTACCTCTGGAGAAAGATACTGGGTGGCTGGGTTACAGTTTCCCTATATTCCCTTTGCACCTTACATTGTGAGTATATTACTCATTAAAAATTAATTTAAAAATTTTAATTTCCATCAATAGCTTACTGGTTTTTAAAGTGATAGAATCAGACTTAGAGGAGACTCTAAAGGTTTCCTCATCCAGTCTGCAGGCAATGTTTTTACTACAAG
>NW_006299520.1:1054601-1055595 GCF_000327345.1 Myotis davidii
TTTTTTTTGCGGGGCAGGGGGGGGGGAGATGGGGGGCTGGGAGGGGGATGCCTTCTACACTGTGGTTCTCTGAACTGATTTTGACATTCCAGAGTGGCCAGACTAGCAGAGAAGAGATATATTTTGTTCTGGATTATATAATGTTATTAACACAGCCTAATATTTGTTAATTTTGTTAGCAACATTGTGAAATGGCTCAAGTTGGGAAAAAGGACAACCCACATATTGGGAAAAAGTATTTGCAAGTCATATAGCTGATAAGAGACTTGTATCCAGGTAAAGAACACTTGAAACTCAATAATAAACAGACAAAAACCCAATTAAAAGATAGACACTAAGTTTGAATAGATAGGATATATAGTAGGTCAATAAGCACATGGAAATATGCTCAATGTCATTAGTCATTAGGGAAATGAAAATCAAAACTATGAAAAACCACTTTCTGTCCGCTAGGAGAACTATAGTAAGATAGACAATAGCAGGTCGTTGGAGAGGAGGTGGAGAAATTGGACTCCTCCTATGTTGCTATTGGGATTGTAAAATGGTGAAGCCACTTTGGAAATAACCTGACAGATCCTCAGAAACTTAAATAAGAGAAATAAAAGAGTTACCCTAAAACCCGGCAATGCTTCTGTGAGGTATTTGCCTGAAAAATGAAAACATATATCCACAGAGATTTGCACATAAATATTCATAGCAGCATTATTCATAACAGCAAAAAAAAGGGGAAACAACCCAAATGTCCATAAACTAATGAGTGAATAGTATGCTCATATAATAGACTATTATTTGGCCTGAAAGAGAAATGAGTACTGATACATTCTACAATATGAATGAACCTTGGAAACATTATGCTAAAAAGCCAGCCACAAAATAATACACGGCGTATGATTCCGTTTATATGAAATGTCCAAAATCCCAAATTGGCAAATCTTTACAGACAAAAATTAGATTAGTGATTGCCAGATAATGGAGAGAAGGAGAATGAGGAATG
>NW_006299520.1:1055648-1057349 GCF_000327345.1 Myotis davidii
CTATAATTTGCAAAGAAAATTTAAGTAAAATATGCAAGATGCAAAACATTGTGTGTAACAAGGTACCTAACATTGTGCAAAAATATTTTTTCATAAATACTTTTTGTAAACATAGAATATCCCTGGATGAGAACAATAACAGGAGTTACCTCTGGAGAAAGATACTGGGTGGCTGGGTTACAGTTTCCCTATATTCCCTTTGCACCTTACATTGTGAGTATATTACTCATTAAAAATTAATTTAAAAATTTTAATTTCCATCAATAGCTTACTGGTTTTTAAAGTGATAGAATCAGACTTAGAGGAGACTCTGGAGGTTTCCTCATCCACATCCAGTCTGCAGGCAATGTTTTTACTACAAGAGCAGCACATGGCCTTTTACTTTCTTGAACATTTTATTAATGTGAATCTACTCCTGTTGAAACAGCTTATTCTACTTTGGGGCAGTTCTAATTCATTTCTTCATTGATCAGTTTACTATTTATTAAATACTTAGTATGTATTTGGCTTTGTGTGACTGTTGTAATTTCATGATATAGAGCCCAAAATAGTATGTCTCTTTCTTTAGCATCCATTTATTTTACTTTTGTTTTCCAGAGGAGTACTCGAGAATCCTTTAGTAACTGGAGAATCCTTATTCTCTGATAAGTATTCTCTGCTCCCTATTCTAAGAAATATGGGATGGTTTTCAGATCCTTATTTAACCTTGAAAGATTTCACCTCTTTTTTTTGCGGGGCAGGGGGGGTGGAGATGGGGGGCTGGGAGGGGGATGCCTTGTAAAATGGTGAAGCCACTTTGGAAATAACCTGACAGATCCTCAGAAACTTAAATAAGAGAAATAAAAGAGTTACCCTAAAACCCGGCAATGCTTCTGTGAGGTATTTGCCTGAAAAATGAAAACATATATCCACAGAGATTTGCACATAAATATTCATAGCAGCATTATTCATAACAGCAAAAAAAAGGGGAAACAACCCAAATGTCCATAAACTAATGAGTGAATAGTATGCTCATATAATAGACTATTATTTGGCCTGAAAGAGAAATGAGTACTGATACATTCTACAATATGAATGAACCTTGGAAACATTATGCTAAAAAGCCAGCCACAAAATAATACACGGCGTATGATTCCGTTTATATGAAATGTCCAAAATCCCAAATTGGCAAATCTTTACAGACAAAAATTAGATTAGTGATTGCCAGATAATGGAGAGAAGGAGAATGGGGGATGACTGCTAGTGAGTTTGAGGTTCCTTTTTGGGGTGATGAAAATGTTCTAAAATTTTATTGTGATGATAGTTGCATAACTGTTAATGTACTAGCATTTTAGTAAGAACTAAACGATATTTAAAAGCAAGCCCTGCAGATATGTTGAGGAAGAGTGTTGTTGGGGAAGGGAAAGAAAAGCCAAGAACAAAGGCCCCAGAGGAAAGGCACGCCTGCTTTATACTAGGAACTGGAGACCTGGTGGCGGAGAGGAAGGGTTATGGGGGGCGAGGGAGGGGGGACGGAGAAACTGCAGCGGAAGAGATCAAAGAGAGACCCATGGCCCAGACCAAGTAGGATCTTTCAACCCCTTTAAGAGTTTGTTTTTTACTCTAGTGAGATGGAAAGTCATTAAGGAGTTTGAGTAGAAGACTTTTGTGTTATGAACTTTTAAGGATCCCTTTGGGATGCCGTATTGCATAAATAAATTG
>NW_006299520.1:1057632-1059585 GCF_000327345.1 Myotis davidii
TGCACTTCAAAAATATCCTAAAGAAAAGGATCCGTTTGTATGAAATGTCCAGAATAGGTCAATCCAGAGACACAGAAAGTAGGTGAGTAGTTGCCAGGAACTAAGGGTTGGGGAAAATGGGGAGTCATGCTATGAGTTTGAGGTTCCTTTTTGGGGTGATGAAAATGTTCTAAAATTTTATTGTGATGATAGTTGCATAACTGTTAATGTACTAGCATTTTAGTAAGAACTAAACGATATTTAAAAGCAAGCCCTGCAGATATGTTGAGGAAGAGTGTTGTTGGGGAAGGGAAAGAAAAGCCAAGAACAAAGGCCCCTGCTTTATACTAGGAACTGGAGACCTGGTGGTGGAGAGGAAGGGTTATGGGGGGCGGGGGAGGGGGGACGGAGAAACTGCAGCGGAAGAGATCAAAGAGAGACCCATGGCCCAGACCAAGTAGGATCTTTCAACCCCTTTAAGAGTTTGTTTTTTACTCTAGTGAGATGGAAAGTCATTAAGGAGTTTGAGTAGAAGACTTTTGTGTTATGAACTTTTAAGGATCCCTTTGGGATGCCGTATTGCATAAATAAATTGAAGAGGAGACAAGGGCTAAAGTCGGTAAACCAGCTAGAAGGCTACTGCAGTGATCTAGACAAGAGGTGACAGAAGTGTGGTCCTGGGCAGTAGCAATGGCAGCGATGGGAACTATGCTTCTGGACATGTGTTTTAAGATAGAGCTGAACGTATGATTTACTATTAACCAGCACATTTTACAACTCTAAGGCAGCAAATAAGCAAATAGGAAGTTCAATGGAATTGATTCCAAATAACCTTTGTAAATTGTACTTATTGTTTAATAATTTTAAACACCAAAACATTTTATTAAAAGGTAGGAACCCTTTTGTTCCACCTGAGTGGCCAAATGAGGTGGTCAGTAGTATGAATCTGTTGCTTATAAAGGGACATGGGCTTTGAAGCTGAGTAGACCTATGCTTGCTGGCATCCCGTGCTCTCATTTCTGAGCTGTGCAACTCAGGCAGGCAACTCAGAGCCTCTTTGTTCTCATGTGTAGGATCATGATGGTGATTAAATGAAAGAATGTGTATAAAGGGACCAGCTTAGTGCCTGGCACATAATAAATGCACACTCTAATCAGTACATTTCTTTTCCCCTTTCCAATATGCAGTCCTCACTTTAAGTCATTGATAGGTTCTGCACCTGTAAGTGAAATTACATGTAACAAAACCAATCTTACCATAGGGCAATCAATATTACAAGAGTTAAGTTCCCATGGATCTCATCTTTATAACAAAATGACGTTGAGTGAAACAACATTCATCAAGGGCCCGCTATAGCTCTCCAGCTCTGCCCAAAACACATTAGAAAATCCAAATCTTAAATGTGCCTTATGTCACTTTTATAATTAAAGAAAAAATGCATTTCAGAAACAGGAGAATAGAAGATAAATATTTTCATGATGCACTTTTCTAGGGAAAATGTTTGCATCTGATAAGAACTATCCTATCTAGTTTATTATCAAAACTAACCATTTTATTAGGATTTTGCATTAAAATAGACTTGCTGTTTTCTAATGTCTCACAAGTGGAGCTGTCTTCAAAAAATTTTATAGAGTTTCATTAAGTTTATTCCTCTTGAATAAATATCCTCTTCCTGAATACCAAGATTTCAGAAAGGTGAAACAAAGTTTAAGGGACTTGCTGTGCATTTGAGAAGTTCAGCTGGTGATTTTACATTCTGGGAACAAATTAAGAAAATATGCCAGCCATCACTTTAAAAAATCCAACCCCTAACATGCAGACCTCAACAATTTCCTCTTACATTTATGTGCACACTGCATTCAGATCTCTCCCCAACCCCCCCCTCCACCACACACACACACACACACACACACACACACACACCATACACACATACACACACACACACACACACACACACACCATACACACACC
>NW_006299520.1:1059612-1070759 GCF_000327345.1 Myotis davidii
ACTCTCTGAGGAAATTTAACTCTTATATTCAAAACCATTTTATTTGTCTCAGATCTGGCTTTTTTAGACTGTCAGAACTTCTTATTTCATACTTTTCCTATCAAAATCTCCTGTTAACTATGTTGATGTTATGCCCAGATCAATTAATGGAAGAAGAAGAAATTAATTTATCTAGTATTTTTTTTTCCTTTACAAAATCAAAAGCTTGTTGGACAGATATTTTGCCCCAGTTTCTAATTTTTGGAACTCTATGCCTTGCTTTCAAGATTATTTTCCACCTGGTCCTTTCTTGACTAATTCTACCCATTTCCTGCTGCGATGGTAGTTCCCACTGTAACCAGAGAATCTGCTAGCTCCCGATCCACATGACTCACCCACTCCTTCCTTTTAGTCATTTTCCTGACAATATTCTAGCCTGAATTCCTTGTCGTGTCTCTACTTTATGCCACTTCCTTTCTTATTTCAAAACATTTCTCAAAACTCCATGTGACCTGATCCGAGTAGTTCCAATAACCTTCTAGAATATGTGGATCTATATTAAAAAGTGATGCTAGTAAGCCCCTTATCACACCAACAGATAGATGATGATTCCAGCACAGAATTCTGGGGCTGAAGGATCCTAGAAGTTATCTGTGTAACCCCCTCACTTTCCAGATGAAGAGCACCGAGCTCTAGGGAGCTCACCTTGCTCAGGACCAGAGCTCCGGAGCTCCTGACTCCTAGCCCGGTGTTCTTTCTACCACTTCATGCTCTATTTTGTAGTTGCCTCCTTCCCTCACTACAATTCTTCTAATCTGGTTGCTAACACAACTCGAACAGTCGTGTGATAATTCTACCAGAGTGTCTATCTTTCATCTCTTAGTCTATTAATATTTGAAAGTTACTTAACCCGTTTGTCTCATTTCTTCATTTGAAATGAGAAGAGTGGTAAGAGTGGTACAGTAGTACCTACCTTATGTGGTTATTGTGAGGTTTTAATGGGATGATCCATTTACCTGGCATATGGGAGATGGTCAATAAATGTTAGTGGTGGCAGTGATGATAATGTATATAGTGAGTATAAAATATTTGTGCTGTGTTGATTTTGTTTGTTCTTTGGGGTCGTGTCCTGGTTTCTCTTTTACCTTTTCCCCCCCTTTTAGTCCTCACTCTAGTCTAGGACATGCTCACTGATTTTTAAAGAGAGGAATTGAACTGGCAATCTTTGGTGCATGGGACTATGACCAACCAACTGAGCCACACCAGTCAGGGCCAATTTACTCTCTTTCTATGGGAACTCTCACAAATGGCAATTTACACCCTTACTTTCAGTCCAGAACAGAAGAAACCATCCATACTAGACCACAAAGCAGGGAGCAGGGGTGGGCCACCGGGCAGAGATGATAATGGAACAGTAAGTGAGACTTGGTTCTCATCTTCAAACGACAAGAAATTTAGTGGGCAAGTCACATCTAAAACCGCAAAAATAAAGTTTAATTAAGTGGCTTAAAGTGCAGCAGCTGATTGGAGAATAAGTTGCTGACCCTAGACTTGAGCGCTCAGGGAAGACTTCTGATGACACGGGACTTGTGCCAAGGCCTGGCGCCTCGGTTAGTGGAGAGAACAGCATGGACTTCAGACAGCAGGCACGGGAATGCTCTGCACACACAGAGGAGAGTGGAGTGGCGAAAACATGGCATCACCATCCATTTCCCACTTACTCGAATGCAAGGCTTTGGCTCCATCTCAGACCCTCCTTTCTCTCAGGTCAGCTACTCAGTCCTGCCCTTCAAAGTGTTTTGTCTGTCTTTTATTTCATTTGCATCACCATTTTCTGCATTCAGACTCTTGGCCCCCTCTCTCCTGAAGACTTGCTCAAATATCCTCTTGTCAGTTTGTCTCTAGTTTCTCCTGGCCTCTGCCCACTCCTGGAGCCAGCACCAGATACATCTTCCTGAAACACAGGACTGATGAATGTAACAACAGTTGCAATGCACTGAGCACTCTAGTAATCCAAGAGTAGTGTTATTTATCCCCTTTAAAATAAAGGTAAAGGCTCAGACTTAGAGAAGTTAAGTGACTTTTCGAAGTTAAGTGACTGGCCCAATGCTACACAACTGGTGGAAGTTAAATGGAGGATTGAAACCCACTTCATTTCGTCTTCAAGGTCCATGCATTACCCCAAACCACGTGGCCTGCATTACTTCAAATAACCCAAACGCTGAGAATAGTGACAGGTTATTTGCTTATGGTCCCCAATGTCTTTAATCCAGCACCCTTGCAAGCAGTCGCTCCTAAGCCACTCCTCACTAGACATAAACCCAAGCCCCTCTCCCAGATTACACCCCACCTGTACGTGTAAGCATGCACTTGCACATGTACACACACTATTTGTGCACCAAACACTTTATGACTTAGTAAGATTTGAATAATTACCAGAAGTTTCACAGTGACCACACACAGCCTTCTGCCAGTTCCTGGCTTCCCTTTGCTCTCTGTCCTATTGTAACATTAAATGCCCACCTACTCCAGTCTTGACTCTGCAATTAACCAAAAGTTCTCTCCCTTGCCCTGCACAGACCAGTGCTGCCCACACCCAGGCCACAGAGGGATCTCTGCTTTCACCCCAGGGGCAATGTCAATGAGCAGCATGTTCTCCCTCTTCCCACGTAGGAAAGAGCAGACCATTTTGCTAAGCTGAGAGGTATTTTTGTAGATGGGATTACAAGTATCGGAAAGCATCAGATTTCAGTCAAAAATATAAGCACTATCTGTATTCTGGGAGCCTTATCTTTAAATTTGTTTACTGGAAAAGTTCAAGAAGGAATATGCTAGGAGATATAAAGATGAATACGTTCCAGTTCTTTCCTACAAACGCTCAGTCTCATGGGGAGATAGACACGTCCACAGGTCATAACACTACAGTGTGGTATGTTCTACACCGAGAATAAGCACAGAGGAGATGCACTTAATCAAACCTGGAAGAAGTGGTATTCAAGTTGAGCTTAAAAGATACATGGAGTTAATAAGACACGTAGGGATCAGAAGCACATTCAAGGCAGAGAAAATAGCACAACGGCAAGGAGGAGTAACATGTTTTGTATTGGGAAGGAGCATTCAGTTGTTTAGAAGAAAACATGGGTGTAGAATATGGAAGGGTCAGGTCTTGGAGGACCTTGTTTGCCATGCTAGAGCAGTTGGACAATGACAGAGGACATGGAGAGACAAGCATTGTAAGCAAGGCAATGGCGTGGATAGACTTGAGAGAGGCAAGCTGGGGATTAGGGAGGCCTGGAGGCTAATACAGTTGGGCAGATTGAAATAGACTTGGCACCGAAGAACAAAGCAGAGAAATGTCCAAGAGGCAGGCTTTGGTAATAGACTGGATGTGGGGACTGATGGAAGGAACACGGCCAGGATGATTTAGGGGTCCAGTGTATGCTAGTGCCATCACTAACCCTGGGAACACACGTTCCCCGACCCTGATTCTTCCATTGAAGAGAAAGAGGATGAGCATAGTCTTGAGCATGCTGAGTCTTAAGTGCCCATGGACATGATAATGCAGAAGCATTCACTGTCCACTCTCTCACTTCCTTTAGGACCTTATGCAGATGTTAACTTCTCACTGAAGACCTCCCTGCACACCACTAACCCCAGCAATGAACATCACCTCCTACCTTCCATGCTGTATTCACCATAGCAGGTATCACGACCTAACATATTTATTATTTTCTAGTTATATTTTTTAGTTATCTGCCTTTTCTCGCTAACATGTAAGCTCATGGAGGATTTTTTTTGTCTATTATTTATACTACTATGTCCCTAGTATCTAGAAGAATGCGTGACCCATTGTAGTAGGTCAATAAATGTTTGAGAAACGAAGGAATATCAGTGCCGGTAGTTGATTTCATAAGCTGTTCAGGGATAGCTAGAAATAATAACCTCTATGAGTGTCTCCTGCTATTACTTCTAACCCACTCTATGTGCCTCTTCCTTCCTTCCCTCTCCTCTCAAAAAGAGCTTCCCATCTTACTATCCTAATTATTCAGTTTTGTGATTTCACAACAACTGCGGTTGTGATTCCTGGCAAAATAAAAACCTCTGGGAATCTATCCTATAGTTTCCTAAGTGTACAAACAGGGTCAACTCTTGGTTAATTTTCCACCGCAGGGGCATATTGAATTTAAATAAACAAGGAAGTGTGCTGTGTTTGGAATCTGAGACATCGGTCTGAAAGCTTTCCATCACAACCAGTGGAAAGGAGGAGCCCATTGAAGCCAAATGTGAAAATTATCTTTTAAATCATGGAATAGCTAAAAGGCTATATGATTTTTTGCCTCTTTACTTGTGCTTGTTTCTTTCAGCTGTTTTCAGAAGATGTGGAATTCCTTTTTCCGAAATGAATGCGTGTGCCTGTGCAAATTGATTTCATGTCCTCCTGGCCACCCTGTGACCCTCTTGACCCCCTGCCTGGCTTGTCTCGATTGCTTTCTAATGGCGGTCCTTGCCTCCCATCTCTGTCTCCCCACCAACCAGTATTCATACTGTTTCCAAAAGGATATTTTTGGCATATGACCAATTATGTTACCTTATACCTGCATTGATTTTATGGAAATTATCTTCATACGTGTTGATCTTAACTAGAACATGAACTCTTAGAAGGCTAGTATCACTTTATACCAGTGACTAGTATGGCACCTGTCACATTATAACTCTGATAAAACAATCTTGTTTTCCATTTTCTATGGAATAGAGTACAAACTCACGTAAGTGTTATTCCACGTCCTCTATAATTTCACTTAACCTGCTTAAAAAAAAAAGCTCCTCCTATTTTATGCCTTCCATACTACCCAGTATATAAATAGAGTAATCTTGGGAATGAGAGACATTTGGCAAATCTAGGACTTTCTGGTTTGTTTGTTTATTGTAATCACCAAGTAGCCTGGATAACAGATATCCCTCTCCCCATTTTTGGCATTCATGTCCTTAATTGAATTTCCCCTGGCCTTGAACTTCACTCCACCCTGAGCCATGATGAAGCACATTTGGACATTGCTTGATAATTTTAAAAGTTGAAAAATGTTTGCTTTCAGCCATGACAAACCCCTCCAATCAAATTGGTCTCATAAGGTGAGCCTGCCCTTACTGCTGCATACTTGCCCTTTCTTTAGCTCATGGTGAATGTTCATGTTTGTACTAGAGTCATGTTGCTCCCTTTGCCTTGCATTCTACCCCTGACCCAACTATTCCTTTCCTGGTAAAACATGTCCAAACCCTATTCATCTTTTCAACACAATTAAATACCTGACTCCTTTTTACATACTTTACTACTCCCCCTATTAGCAATAATTCCTTCATCTTTTGTGTTTAGGGCATTAACTATATATTTTTATTGTGTTTTTTAATCTTATCTCTCAATTTGTTCTGAGCTCTGGTGGAGAAGAAAGGGCTACTTCTTGGGATCCCTTCAATCTTGTCTTTTCTCCTTTGTTTACTCATCTTTTAGAGCTGAGACCATGTCAGATCCAATGTGTATCTAATGCATGCATCTGGCTCAAGGATGAGCACATGGTAGGTGCTTAATATGTGCTCCTTGGATTGAATTAACAAAATATGCATATGAGGACTTTAAAGCTGTGCTGAAGTAGAGAAATTATGGGTTGTCCTGCTGATGTAATGAGCAGCAGTGTTTTCTTGTGCCATTTCTTTTTCACTTCTGTATTAAGTAGCATCGGCGAGCCAGTTACTCTGCAGCAATCTGTGTGTGCAGTAATTGACAGGTGTCCAATTAACAACCGATCTGTGCAGTTCTTGGGTGCAGAGAACTATGGATCTGACTCAATCCTGAAGGCCCCAGGTTTTACCAACTTGTGGGCACAGAAGAGACCACATTAACATTAATATAGGGTGGACAAAAGTAGGCTTACAGTTGTACTATAAAGAAATAATACATTATTCTTGATTTATTATTTATTAATTAAACTGTGTACTCACAACTGTAAACCTACTTTTGCCCACCCCTGTATTTGAATTTCACCAGCGTCTGGTCCCCACCTGTCACTAGGGATCCAGCCTCCTCATGCTATTTTGTGTATTCTCCAAAAGGTTGGATGTCACAAGTACTCAGGAATGAATCCAATTTGTGTTCTTTTGATCTAACCATCTCAAAAGCACCTTAACCTCTTTTTCTGCTGCCACTGCCTTGCATAAAACACGTGCATAGATGTTGAGGATGCTGACTCCCAGTGCTCTCAAATTCTCTAATCCTTGAGTTGTCAGAGCAGTGCTGGGTCCTGCACTGCCTTTTGTCACTAGGGAAACCATAGAGAGAGAAGAGCTGGGGCCAGAAGGTTGTCTGCACTTCGGAGAATGGTTACACCTTGTGAATGGGGAGGAGAGAGAGGGAGGAAGATGACCGGTGAGAGACCAAATCAACAGAAGTTTCCAGAGCTGGTTTGGCAGAAAAGCTCAAGCATGTCGAAAACTAATTTCTTTTTCTTTAGCAATTTGTTTTTAAGGATGTCATCAAGAGACCCCATAAAGATTTATCTTATGGATGTTTATTCCCACATTGTTTATATGAGTCACTTCCCGAGAGCAATTTCGATCAAGTGGTGGAGTAGAGGTCAGGCCACAGTGCTGAGCGAGTGAGGAGGAGATAGAGGCAGTGAAATAGAGGAGAAAAGTGTGACAGAACCTTGAGGAGAAGGGCAAAAGTCCCCAGTCAGACAAAAGGGAATCCAATGTGACTGAGCAGAGTGAACGAGGGGTGAACAGAGGTGAGGATGGAGCAGGGTTGCTCAGGACTTCATAAGCCAGGGACAAGGGGCTCAGTAAACAGGTTATAACCCAGCAGTCAGCTCAGGTTTTACTACAGCCATATTTTTCCTAGTTACCCCCATAGCCCTGCAATAAACAAGGATGCAGATGGCCCCATGTTTCAGGTTATTCTCTCTGGAGAAAGTTCCCGAGTTAGAATGACTGAATAAAAGATGTGAAAGATGTGTTTTTGTTTCCCTTAAAGGTGATTTGCAGCAGCACTATTCACAATCGCTAAAAGATGGACACAAACCAAATGTCTATAAATGGATGAGTGGATAAACGAATTGAGGAACATACATATATACCATGAAATGTATAAAAAGGAATGAAGTGCTGATACATGCTACAAGGAGATAAGCCTCCAAAAAGTTATGCTAAGTGAGGCCAGACAGGAACAGATGAGATATTTATGACATCATTGATATGAAATACCCAGAATCGGTGAATCCATAGAAACAGAGAGCAGACTAGTAATTGTCAAGAGCTGGTGGGGGAAGAGGCAAATGGAAAAACTGTTTAAAGGTTTCAGGACTTTCCTCTGGGAAGATGAAAATGTTTGACACTCCATATACGTGGTGGTTCCACAACACTGTGAATGCACTAACCTGTCAGAATTATACACTTGAAATGGTTCATTTTATTTTATGTGAATTCTACCTCGATAAATAAAAATTTTAAAGTAATCTATGTTTTCAATAGTGCTTTCTAAAAGGGTGGTCACAACTTACCCTAGTGCCAGCAAAGTACAAGAGTTCCAGTTTTTCCTGGCCAGTCTGGCTCAGCCATTGAGCGTTGACCCATGAACCAGGAGGTCATGGTTCAATTCTCTGTCAGGGCAGATGCCTGGTTTGCAGGCTTGATCCCCAGTGAATTGGTGCAGGAGGCATCACTTGATGAGTCTCTCTCATCATTGATTTCTCTCTCTCTCTCTCTCTCTCTCTTCCTTTCTCCCTGAAATCAATTAAAGAACACATATTTAAAATAAAGAGTTCCAGTTCCACCATATATACCTGCCTGTATATTTGCAAATAACATTTCAGTTATAAATTCCCATTTCTTTGGTTATTTGTGTCTCAGTCACATTTCCTCTTCTTAAAATTGTCTAATTTTGTCTTTTATTTATTTATTAGGATTTATGCTTCTGTTATCATTTTGTACATGCCTTGTAAAATAAACATATCATCTCCCTTTCTATTCTATTTGTTGTGCATATTTTCACAATCTGTCTGCCTTTTTTAAAAGTCTAAATTTTTTAAAACATTTGTATCCTACTAAGCCTGTTTATCTTTTTCCATTTTGATTTCTTCTTTTACCTCTAGGTGGAGAGATTAATTCTTTTCAAGTGGTCTGACTCAATAGCTAATTCTATTTTTTTCCAGCTTTTATATAGTTTGATCTCTCAAAGAATTTATTTTTAATAGTTGTAGGTTTTAATAAGGGTTTCTATCAGCAAATGAGTTCCAATTTTTTTCTTCTTACCCAAATCATATAATTTTAAGCATGGTTTCTCCAAATTGAGAAACATGCAGACCACTTGTAAAGGGAAAAAATTGTCTTAGGTTGTTAATGATGACTTAAATTGTTTTTATTATGCTGTTTTCTGTTATGAATTGAATTGTGTCCCCCTGAATTTATATATTGAAGTCCTAACCCCTAGTACTTCTGGATGTGACCTTATTTGGATAGAGAGCTGTTACAGATGCAATTAGTTAAGAAGAAGTCATGCTGGAGAAGGGCGGGTCCCAGATCCAATATGACTGATGTTCTTACAGAAAGGGGAAATTTGGACACAGACATTCATGCAGGGAGAACACCGTGTGAAGACTGGAGTGATGCTGTCATCGCCCAGGAACTACCAGAAGCTGGGAGAGACCTGGAACAGAGCCTTGCCTGGTGCCTTCAAGGTGAGCACGGCCCTGCTGACACCTTGATTTTGCACTTCTAACCTACAGATTGTGCAATATTAAGTGTCTGTTGTTTAAGGCATCCAGTGTGTGGTATGTTGTTATGGCTGCTCTAGCAAAAGAACACATTTACACATGTACAAATTAATACTCATTATACGCTCCATAAACCTACCATTCTTTTACAGTGACCAAAGCAAAAGAAATTTACAAAATCTGTTTAAAACGATAAAATCAGCAAGCTTGAAGTGAACTGCATTAAGTTAGTGAGACAATTGGTATAATTTTGCTGCAACTTCATCATGGCTCCCAATATGCTCATGTTCTGGACTATATAGGGGGAATTAACGTATAGGGGGAATTCAGTAACCTTGCTCTACCCCCGAATGGTCCTTCATACAATGCTTGTGACATCACTTAGTGTTTACTTGGCCTATTAAGTTTTCACCTGTTCCCTTTTCAGTAATTCTCAATAATATATGAACACAAGTGCAAACCTGGGCCCGGAATTACGTCTTAGTTCTTGGTTACAGGGTGGTCATTTAAATAATGCAGGTTATGCTCATGCTGATTACTTTAAGATGACCATGAAAATGAAAACACAACATAAAGCGTTCTCACGGGAACCTTGCAGACCCCTAAGAACACACGGACAAACTCAGCACACAGAGACCTCAGTCTGAGAAAAGGGTAATTCTGAGCAGCCCTCTGATCCGGTGATATTGGCACTGGGAACAGCTCATCGTACAAGCTTTCTTCTTAGTTAATGAGCTAGATCATTGGAACAAAGATGCTTTGCCGGTGACCTCACTTGTTTGCTTTTCTGTGTTATTCGTGTCCTCTTCCCCTCTCGAAAAATCCTGAAGATGTTCGATCACCCAAAGCCAGCTTCCTTGCTGCTGCTAAGAATGGGAGCTGGGAGTGTTCCCATGACCTAGTGCGAAGGCTTTTTAAAAAATAATTTCAGCTCAGCCAAGCATGCGAGTTGAAAACAAATCAAGCAAAGACCAACAGGAAAGGATGGATTTGCCTGAGCATTTACTGAAAGAAAAAAAAAAGTAATCCCCAAAATGGAAATCTAGGCTGCTGTGGTCTTACTTCCCAACATGCCCAGAGTAGGAACCGGAAAGCCAGCAAACCACTTCTCACGCTCTATAATTTGGAAGAGAAGAGAACTTGATTTCACAGTGTTTGGACACCTTTGCTCAACTATAGTATAAGCACATTTTTTTCTTCAGACTTCTGGGAAAAATTGCACTTCTCTAAAATAAGTGCAATATTTTGCTCAAACCAGAGCCCCCAAAAATTGGCTTGAAAATTTATTCAAGGTTTCTTGTAGAAATCAGTACCACCATCATTAAAACATTCTAGATTAAATTTACCAGTGTTTGCTAGTGGATAAGCAGACATGGAACATGCTGACTGATTCCTCTGTTCAGTGCCACATCCTGGGGCAGGATGAGAGAAGGGGTTCTACAAGCTTGGGAGCGCTCAGTTGGGTCACTTCCCAAGACAGCTTGGAGGTCAAGGTGATTCAGCCAATTTCATGGCCTCAATAGTGGGAAGCCTGAAAAGAGGATGTGGCACAAGGAAAGAAATCTAGATTTGAATCCTGAAAGACCTTAGATAGACAAGTTATTACATTTTCTTAGCCCTTGTTTTCACACGGGTACCTTGAAGAAATTGACCTGCCTTATAAGATATTGTAAAAATTAATTGAAATAAAATATTTGTACAGAGCTTCTGCTTGAGACACATGCAGACATGTACACAACACACACACACACACACACACCAACACATATAGACACACACACAAGTAATAAACAGAGCCATTTGACATTGCTAGCATTGTCTATTTTTGATGTACAAAAATGGCAATTTTGAATGTTTTAAACTAATATGTAGATAAAGAATTATGGGCAGTGACAAAAAAAGTAAGAATCTCTACTTCATTGGTCTAAAGAAAGCACACATCTAAACAAGAGGCATATGGATGCTGTGCCATCAACTCTTCAAAAAAATGATTTCCGAGCTTAAAAAAGGGATATATACTCAACTTTCCAGGGCAAATTAAAAATACACCTTAATGGCCAAAATCCTCAACAAAATCCTAGCAAATCGGATCCAGCAGTACATCAAAAAGATCATACACCATGACCAAGTAGGGTTTATCCCAGGGATGCAAGGATGGCACAGTATCCGCAAATCAATAAACGTGATACATCACACAAACAAATTGAAAGAAAATAACCACATGGTCATATCAATTGATGCAGAAAGAGCATTTGACAAAATCAAGCACCCATTTTTGATAAAAACTCTCAGTAAGATGGGAGTAGAAGGATCATACCTCAACATAATAAAAGCCATTTATGACAGGCCCACAGCCAGCATCATACTCAATGGACAAAAACTAACACCATTCCCCCTAAGAACAAG
>NW_006299520.1:1072361-1076606 GCF_000327345.1 Myotis davidii
TGAAAATGGACAGATCCAAAGACTGAGAAACAGCGATCAGGCTATCAATCCCCAGAAGGAAAGTAGGGGAGGGCGGGGGTAAGGGGAAGAGATCAACCGAAGGACTTGTATACATGTATATAAGCCAAACCAATGGACATGGACAACAGCGGGATGGGAGCATGAGTGTGTGTGCGGGGGGAGGTTGAGGGTTAATAGGGGGGAGGGGGATAAGGAAACATTTGTAACACCTTAACTAATAATAAAAAAAAAATTTTAAAAAAATACACCTTAATGTTTTTTATTTTCTTAATTAACCCTGAGGCATTGTCTAATGTTGATGCCAGGATATGAGTCATAATATTTTGCTCATTAGTCTTTGTTTGCCATCACACTGGAATGAGCCAGCCCCAAGACGTGCATGATTACAGCTGTTTTTCAGAGTTTCAGACTTGTAATGAGCAATGTTCTATCAAGTTGCCACCCCCACATTGTCCTGGAAAAGAACTTGCCACCCCGGGTTTTGCCTCCTGATAAATGGTTTGGATGTTGACTTTTCAAATAGGTGACTTTCTTACCCTGTGGCTGAATGGATTCCGGTGGCTCTGTCCAGTGAGGAGACAGGATGACCACTAACAGGAACTGGGTGAAATGGTGAAAATTCAGGTCAGGAGTGGTTTCTTTACCACAGCCAGTAGGACTAGAATGAGGTCAGGAGATCAGTTCAGTGCCTGTATTGAATTCTTACCCTTTGGGCTTAAAAAAAGAAAAGAAATGGGGATGGCAAACTGTCAGTGAGAACTCCAGGGTGGTTTACACCCCAATTTCCATTAACTTCGTGGGTTCTCAGGAGTTAGGACTTCAGGGAAACCCTCCAACAGTTTACCAGAGATCCGATGCATTGCTCAATGTCTGTATGGTAAAAATTATATGCTGTGGAGGAGAAGCCATAAGTGGAGGGCACTCATCCCACAGCAGAGCAGTGCCAACTGTAGTTGGTAGCACCACAGTGGTTTCCAGTAACCTAAAGAAAAATATTACGTTAAACTGTGTCCCTAATGTGACATCTTCTTCAAAACAGAAACAGTAAACCATTTGACTCAATAGCAATACTTCAAATCTTCTAAGGGGATCTTGATGAACCTTTCATTATTTTTACTTGTTTTTAATTGCTTGGTTTTCTTCTGGTTGGTTTACTGTTGGTGATTTTATAGAGAATAGGATCTGGGTGACAAGCCCTCTTTATTTTGACTTGGAATGTTTTTCTGTCCAAAGTTTGAACTCTGCCCCAGTAATTATTTAGGACTGGTCTACCCAAAGGCTGGTTAGGAGTGTTGTGTGCAAACACAACATGCCAAATATAGGGCAGTAGCCACTTTGGAAAGTTATTTTTGATCTGGACCTATTTGGCCCCGTGTGACAGAATCTGTATTAGGAAATACATGATCAAGTTCAGAATTATGCAGCACAATTAGGTACATACTTCATTTCCACGATGCCTACTTGGTGATTATTGTGAGGTGTTTTAGTGTATATCAGCAGATGGAAAATACTGGAGTGACACTGTAGGAAATCGTGAGTCTGGGCCAACTCTCATATTCTCCCAGCTTGGTTGTTGGGGCCAGTTGTTTGCTGGTCTAGGACTCGGAAAACAAACAAGTTACTGAGTCATGACTATATATTGTTAACAACAAGCAGAAAGTGACTTGGCTAGCTTTTGTCCCCTGCTCGATTGATGGTGCTGACCTAGTGTTACATAAAGATCTTTTGACACTTTCAGTCTTGAGTGTTGACCTCTAGTCTTGGTTTTCTTCTGTGAGATAGATTTCAGTTTTATCTTCCAAATTTTTTTATTTTACTTTTTTGGTTGAGAAACACAATAGGATAGTGGGGAAGCCCATGGGCTTTGTTGTCAGAAAGTGCTAGGTTTAAATCCAGTGCCTACCATTTATTGGTTTTAAGAAGTGTGTCTTAACTTCTCTGAATTTTGGTTTGATTATCTGTAGGAAGGAAATGATAATAAAAATGTGGTTAAGTATAGTTACATAAATAAAATAAGATTATGTAGCCGATTTACTAAATAAATATTAGCTTTTTTTTATCATCTATTTTCTCAATTAGTTTCTATATTAGTGTGTATAATGTAGCACAATTGTACAGGGGCAAATTAGCCAAATGGAAAATTCCTTAGCTTATAAGTGATTGATTTAGGGAATTTTTTGGGGGAGAACTGTTAACTTTGATTACTGCCTCTCCCTTTTTGTCCATTCTGCTCTACCTTTTATATTCTAACAGGAGGATTAGCCAACCCTCTTGAAGAGTGAGATGCAGCTGCAGAATTCTGGGGGAGTTAGTGATGTTCTCAGGGCATTCCATGCCCACAAACTCCTGTCCGGGAGTGGCTTCTTCCTCATTCATCACCCTGCTTGTATTGGTCACCCTCACACCGTCCTGGCCACTTAATTTCGCCAGGACCCTTGAACCAAAGGCAGCTGTTCATAGGCTTGCCAGAAAACTTAACGCTGCAGGAGCAATCCTGCATTACAGAAAATCTAAACGAATCCATAAGATTCTCTCTTAGAGCACAGCAGGTCTTCAAATAATGTGGTTTTCTGGTTTCCTCAACGCCATTTTACTACCATGTTGATGCGATTGCCATAGGAACTTAACTCTCGCTCGTGTCAAATAGCCGGTGGGAAAACTGGTTTTGTTAGCTGTCATTTTGCGTACAGTCTCAGAACCTATCAACGATGTTAAATGAGGACTTAACTTCGCATGTCAGAGAGAGCTGAGAGAGAGAAGGGAGGCTGGAAAACTTACAACTAAGAAGAGAATAAGTAGACACTTGAAAACCATAAATAAAGAGACTATGAAAGAATGCAAACTGGGAGAGTCAGGAATTGATATCGGCAGCAGAGAGTTAAGCAGGAGCAAAGAAACAGAGAGAGAAGAGAGAGAGTCCAGCAGTGTCTCCTGGTTAGTGACTGGCTTTGGTGGGACTATCACTAGAGCTGCTACTGGACAACTAGAATTGCCACCCAACTTGGAAAGCCTAGAGGGCTGCAGAAATGACCATAAATATTTTAAAGGTAACGGGGTCTCCACGAGTCCCTTCCAGTATTCCCAGAGAGTGACCACTGTGTCAGTCTCCCGGCAAAGCTGAGCCTTACAGGTGACTAAGTTCTGACTTCCTGCTCTCCCTTTCCTTCCTTTATCTTGGGCTGGCAGATGACCTGTTACCACTTCTGGCCTCTGTGTCCAAGCATCCTGGTAGCACGTGCAGCTAACCACACCCGTCACTCCTTCAGCCGCCTTTCAGGCTGGCCTTGATTGTCAAACCCAATGCACCAGGGGCTCAAAGATAAAGACCGGTGGGGAGGAAGGTCAAGGGGAAGATTGCTCTGAATGCATTAAAACAAGAAAGAGCATCACCCAGGAAACAGCTTGTTCATCCCTACACCTGCCTCATACACCATTTCCTCTATTAAAATGCTCTTTGCTTCTCTCTGCCAGTCCCAGCCCCTCACCAAATCCCTGCAGAGCCTAATGAAAGTTCACTTCCTTCTAACAGTGTTTTACAGTCCACAGACTGCCACCTGATCTGTCCTAGCTCTTGGTTATTTCTGTTGTCCGATATTAGAATGCGTACGAGAAATACTGCTTGGTAAAACGGATGCTGCCAACTTGTTTTGTCTTTAAAAGGTTACATCTTCTATTTCTTAAATGTCTTCTAAAACTTTAAGTACTATGCTTCATGCATAATTTATGCTCAACAAATACTGACTAATGTTCAGTAGCAACCAGTAACAACAGCAATGACTGACAATGGTAAGTGTGGAGAACCTGCTATATGTCAGAGAAGGTGCTGCTGCTTATGTTATCTCTGTTCTTCATATTGATAGTTTACAGGGGAGGGAAATGAAACTCAGAAAGGTTAAGTCAATTTTTCCAAAGTCACACAGCTTTTAAGTACAGTGGGGCCGTGACTTACGAGTGTCCCGACTAACGAGTTTTTTGAGATACCAGCTGTCTCTCAGCCGATTTTTTGCATTGAGTTGATAGAGTAATTTGAGTTAATGAGCTCCTTAATGAGCTCCTTAACGAGCTGGGTCTCGGAAGGAATAACGAATTAAACTTGTAAGTCAAGGCCCCACTGTATATTTTTATTGATTTTAGAGAGAGAGGAAGACAGAGGGAGAGAGAGGAACATTGATCAGTTGCCTTCTGTATGTGCCCCAGCCTGAAACCTAATCTACAACCCAGATA
>NW_006299520.1:1080292-1094309 GCF_000327345.1 Myotis davidii
CTGAAATGAGCAAAATGATAATGCAGGTTTTTCAGTACTTGTTTCATAAAATTATGTATTTAATACTCATGTTTTATTATTTCAAACATGTTCAGAATTTATAATACCAAAGAAATTATTGAAATTCAGTAAATGCATTTTAAATTTAAAAATTTATAAACATATTATAGAACATAAAATAATTAACACTTGTCAAGTATTATTATCTTTGTAAAATAAAGTTTCAAAATAAATTGTTAAAATAAGGTATTTTTAAAATATAAATTATTTTCATATTCTTTAATTTTACCATTTATAAATGAAGGTTTCTTACACAGAATTTCCTGTACTAATTTCAACATTCTTATTTTTATATCCTACATTTGGGGAGCGATCCTCCACTTTGCTATCATGAATTTGGAGACCAATTTAATAATTTGTCTCCATTAATTGTATGAGGTCAGTAAAGAGGAATAATAATAAAATAATTTGAAAAAATTATTTGCATTTTTAATTTTATTTCATTTCCTGGGTTATTTATTATTATAATGTCACTATGACCACTTTATAATATTTTTTTTAATCAAAAGAAAGAGGTGGAATTACGGGTGGTGCCCAGTGTAGTTCAAGGAAGTGTTCACTGTATACGAATGTCGCCCATCACTTGGGACAGCAGAAAGTAGGTTGGAATATATGTTTACTTAGATCTCACCCCTAAGTCATCTTTGACCACTACTGGTTCCTGATTAATGCCTAAGTTTGGGGGCTTGGGGGTTGGTCATCTTAATTTTTGGAATAGTGCCCTGCCTCCATGTGAATCAACTGACTAGATTCTACAGTAAGATAATGAGTAGTGACAGAGCAAATGGTTTCAAAACCATTTATTTAATCTGGATATGACCAAATACCCTGGGAGCAAATGAAATATTAGGATGAATGTCTCCATTTCTACTAGTTATGAAATGTACTTGCCTCTTCAAGCTGAAAGAACTTGGAAGTCAGCCAAAAACTCGCAGGTGTAGGACTTTCCAAAATGTGTAAAGCATTGGAAGAAAAAGAGATAAAATTCTATCTTTAACCTCCTGCTTAATCAGTTTCATCAACATCCATGTTTGTACAAGAAGGGGTGAGATCTGCTTAATCATTTGTGCTTGTCAATGTTTTGGAAATTTTTGAAAGAAATTTGGTTTTTGGAAAAAATTGGCATGTATTCTAAACAATGCTTTGCCAGGCGAATGGCTCATTTCCTACATCTGGATTATATTATCTCATTTAGGGTTGGATTCATGGTTAAAATAGTTCTAGTGGCAGCAAAATGATTAAATGGGTTCTCAAATTGAAATAAACTAGTAGTTCTTTTGGGGACCTCCTGGGGGAAGTTTTCCCAGCCTACAGTCCTGTCTAGTTCTGTTTGTATCTTCATCTAGATATCAGGCACAGACTCACTCAGATTCTTGGCCACTCCCTAATAAATCGGAGTAAATGCAAAAAGACAGTGCTTGACCCTTTGTTGCTTCAGAAAAATGCCACTTTCTTTCTAACCTACCTCCCTTCCTCCCTACATTTTCTCCTTCTTTCCTTGCTTTCCTTCTCTTTCCTCCTCCCTTTCTAGCCTCCCTCCCGGTGTCTCCCTCCTTCCCTCTGCCCTCTTTTCCTTCCTTCCTATGTCAGAGGGTAAATTATAAGTTCCCTGTTGCTTAGCCAATTTTAAAGGTAAAGTTCCCACCAAAAGTACATACTATATTTAAGGTCATTAGGCAAGGTGTGAAGCCTTTGTTTTTATGTATAAACTTTTACTTTGGACAAAAGAATGTGCTATCCTTGGTCTGTCCTTGAGCAGAAAGTAGTGCAAACAACAAAGGGATAAGAAATCATATGCCAACATTGGACTCTATAAGACCAATTTAACGAGGTTCAAATGATCTCCCTCCAGCCTCCCACCCCCAACTGAAGGTCTCTACAGACTCCTCAGCGACAGAGGCAACAGTGCTCGTGCTGATCACCTTTCTGTTGTAGACTCTTGCTGTCTCTGGTCCTTCCCAGTCCCCTCATCTACCGCCAGAGAACAAGATTGCCTCACCGAGGCGGAGAGGTAACAGCCCACTCCTCTTGTTTTTCTAATTTAGTATAGTTTCTCCATTTAATGGTCATGAGTGTGTGCTTCTTTCTAGCACTATTTGCAAGCCTTTTATCACCTTTCCTTGAGATCAACACATGGGCAGAAGAGAAATCTGAACTCCTGGGGAATAGACCCCAGCATATGCAAGCCTGCTTTATTCTACAAGCAAACTTCCAACTGGATTCTGGAACTTTAAATCTCATATAAAGCCATTAAGTTGTGGGGTCCCTGGTATGGTGGAGTATACAATATTTCTCTAAGAAAATGAAGTGGCTAACTGATAACTTCACCTGCAGGTAAAAAGGTGGCTCATAATTTCTCCTTTGTACATGTGTAATGTTACTTTAGCTGGCAGAATAAGCTTTGGCAGATCATATACTTATATGTTAAGAAGTAGTTTTTTGGGGGCTATGGAGGAGAGTAATACATAGTATCCTGGACTATCCTATTCAGAAAGCTGAGATTCAAATCCTAGCATCAATGTTCTCTCTTTGTGTGATTTTGAGAAAGTTTCTCAATATCTTTGAACCTGTTTTCTAATCTATATTTATAAAAGGCTAATATGCATAGTGTCTCCTTGGGAGTTTGATCGCTTGCTATGATGGGTGCTGATCATCAAGGGGCAGTGCAGAATGAAGGAAGGCCCCAGCCAGCAGCCAGAAGGCGCTGATCGATGCTGATAGACCCTGATTGCCAGCCAGGCCTAGGGACCCTATGCTGATAGACCCTGGTCACCAGCCAGGCCTAGGGACCCTACCTGTTCACGAATTTCATGCACCAGGCATCTAGTGTAATATAAAGGGATTAGGCTAGAGAATCTCTGGAGGTCCTTTTGAGATCTATAAATTTATGTTGTGCCCAAGTAACATTCTTGTGTATTCCAAAGCAAGCCTTATCTCTGTTACTTGAATACTGGGTTGGAAAATCTTCTCCAAATGGCTTAAAATATCTTAGAAAAATAATCTTTTAAATTAAAAATATGATAGAGAATTAATGGCTTTATTTTTTTTTCCTTGTAATAATTTTCAATGAAAATTGAACTGTAAGGAATAGTTAAAATCAGTTGGCTTTTAACAATGGTAGCATGGTGCAACAGATCATTTTCGGGCAAATTTTGGAAGTTCAAAAACAACAAATATTGGACTTACATTATTAGATGAAGATGATTCTTTCTCAGGGGAGATTCTAAATCACAACTCAGGCAAAGCAGAGGATTAAGACATGAGATAGTCCCAGCAAGAAAACCGTAGATAAGCACCTTGAACCTGATCTTTATTTGAACCCATTTATTTATTCATTTGTTCGCCCATTCAACACATTTTAACTGAGTACCTAACATGTGGCAAGCTTGCATAAAATATCTGGGGATATAAAGATGAGTAAGAAACATTTTGCATTCAGTCTGAAGTACATCAGAAAGACACTTCTAATGAATGCCTTTTAAAGGCTACTGATATAGGTAGATATTTTATAGGTAGATATATTACACAGTGTGCATACATCTTATTTAGCAAAATGTTGGAGAAAGGAACCACTTATTGTCTTTCTGTGCTAATATTTAGTTTTGCTTGAAAGGCAAATCAAGTTGGAATGCATAGCTAATTCTTTCCAAGCATTTATGAGCTTAATGATTCTTTAATATATTTTTACAATAATATTTCTTTAATCTTGTGCCTCAGAACTCTGGGATTGCCAATTTGATCTTTTAGTGTATCACTTATGTAGCATAAGCTGAGTGTTAATTTATTAGTTGAACTCAATGATCTCTTGCCTTGCACTTCAATAAAATTAAAACTACATTTAAATATTTTATATCAAGTGAAATTTTACACCCTTAGTCAAAATTATTAATGTCTTATAGTTTTCAAATCTTAAGTAATCATAGTGCAGTTTCATTTTTTAAACCAAGAATACTTGTAAACACGTAAAAATTAAGGCTGTCACTAAAGAAAATTTAGTATACCATGGTTAGATTTCTGATTCTCTAAAATAAATGAACCATCAAAAGGATAGATTTAAAAAGTAAAATAATCTTTAAAATGTCACATTTAAAATTCACAAATGTTGCTGAGATGCCTCCATGTGTATGTGTTAGTCAGAATAGGGAATTACACTTTCAGATCTTTCCCCTACAACTATGGACCATGCTGTTTAAGAAGCATTCAAGGTTTGGAGCAATGAGACCCAACTCAATTTTCCTAGTTTTCTGGGATGCTGCTGACATCATGATCTTCTTTGGAAGCTAAGGTAATAATGATGCAAAGATTGTCTTTTTTTTTCCCTGCCTCAGATGTATTTGTACAAATAGCACAGGAGGACACCAGCCTCATGCAGACAAACAGCCCAGGGGTCACACTAGTCCTTGCTAATATGCAAATTGTCCCCTCCGGAGTTTGACCAGGAGTTTGATCACTTGCTATGATGTGCACTGACCACCAGGGGGTGGCATGAAACATTGGCAGGCAACCAGCAGTGGCAGTGGGCACTGAGGGAGTGAAGGAAGGAGGAGGCAGGGAAGCTGGGAGGCAGGGAGGTGGGGAACCTAATCAGCCTTGATCGCTGATCAAGGGTGCAGCCTAGGGACCCTACCCATGCATGAATTTCATGCACTGAGCCTCTAGTTTTTCAACATACTCCACCCGAAGTGATAGGTTCTGTTCTTGATATAGGTTTTGTTCTTGACAATTTTCCCAGTTATTATCTGAGATTTTTTTCCCTTTGAAAGGATGGCATTTTTTAAATCCTCACCTGAGGATGTTTTTCATTGATTCTAGAAAGAGATAAACGGAGAGGTAAAGAGAGAAACATTTATGTGAGAGAGAAACATCAATTGGTTGCCTCCCATACATGCTCTGATTGAAAATCAAACCCGAAATGTGGGTATGTGTCCTGACTAGGAATGGAACTGTGACCCTTAGGTGCATGGGACAATGCTCTAACCAACTGAGTCACACTGGCCAGGGCTGAATTTTTTTCCTTTTGATAATGTGGAGATTTCTCCCCTATTTGGTGGGTTCTTTGGACAGCTGGCTCATGCCTTTCCTCCTAGTGAGGGTCAGGGAGGCGATGTTCACTTTGATGATGATAAAGTTTGGAAAATAACTCTAAAGGTAAAAGTGAATGTTCTTCCATTAGGATTGGTGTAATCCTCATTCCTGAACCTGTGTAATCATTGACCTTGAAGAGTGGTCAAAATTACAGAAATAACCCATTTAGGAGACAATTGCTTTTTATCCATTATATATATATATATAGTCAAAACATTGAGTTTTCTATCTCATACTCCCAAACAGCAATTAAGGCAATACAACAGAATCAACTAAAATACTTAAATAAATAAATAAATAAATATTGATTTCAGAGAGGAAGGGAGAGGGAGAGAGAGATAGAAACATCAATGATGAAAGAGAATCATTGATTGGCTGCCTCCTTCACGCCCAAACGTGGGGTTCGAGCCCGTAACCCGGGCATGTGCCCTTGGCCAGAATCAAACCCAGGACCTTTCAGTCTGCAAGCCAGCACTTCTATTCACTGAGCCAAACTGGCTAGGGCAACTAAAATGCTTTTGAGGTCTTGGGAAGTTGAGCTGACATCACAGAGATGGTGTGGTAACACTGTAAAGTTTGACTTGACCCAGTTTTTTTCCCCCTGTGGTTGAACATATACAAAGTTTACCAACTGCTGAATATTTAAACATCAGGGAGGTGGAATAATTGATAGTGATTCACAAATAAAGCATGTGGTCACATATTAAGACATAAAACGACCTTTATTTCATGCTTTGCTGCTTTATATTATATTTCTACTCTTCACTAACATGTTGACTAAATATTATATAAAGAGGTAGTCAACACAGGCATTAAATATCTATCTACATTCTCTCTACTTTTTTATTAGAAAAAAAAAAGTGTCACTTGGAACCTGAGCTGCCATAGAAAATATGTCCCTCATAGGAATGTAATGATCATTTAAAAAGCTGGCTGGAAAAGCTCCCCAAATGTGGGATTAGGAGGGTGTGTGTGCTTACACCAACTATATGCTAATACTTTTGTTTGCCAAGTACTTTCTGCCGGAAGGCTTGCCAGACTCCATAAGAATTACTGTTGACACGTTTGTTTTTTTATGCAAATGTTGCTACTTACTTTAAAACAACCTAAAGCCTCAAGCCTGAATTGCCCTCATGTGTCCATGATTGCTTGCAACTCATAAATTCTTTTTATAGTGCCAAAATAAACTTTGGTTAAACTCCATTATAATTCAGATTTTAATCTTTTGTAGTTAGTGTACATTAAGCATTAACTATTTGCCAGGTGCTTTGGATACTAATAATATAAACAACAACAAAAGCCAATCTAAGCAATGCATATGCAATTTACATAATCTAATTAATGGCATCATATTTATATATCTATATATAATATATCCATGAAGATATACATTAAATTACATAAGAAGATTCAGTAAGTCAGTACTGGTTGCCAGTGGAAAATGTATTAATTACCATTTTCCCATTTTATTCCTCAGATTGTCAACTGGTATCAGTCAGGATACAACCAGGAACCAGAAACCACTGAGATATTAAACAGACAATTAAGTTCCACAAGTGATAGAAGAACTAGGAAGATAAACAGAAAAGACTGACCTGATCTAGAAATTAGCAACACCAAAAGCCCCAGGATTACAATTCAGATTTAATCTTTTGTAGTTAGTGTACAGTAAGCATTTTGCAGCTCAGCTTTCCCCACCCTTCTCCTTGTTTCTGATGCTCCAGCACACGTTTCTTTCTGTTCCCTGGACAGAAACTTGTTTCCACTCAGAGCCCCTCTAGTCCCTACACAGGGAACGGGTGACGAAGCCTGAGTGATGTGGGAAGGGAGAGCTGCAACTCATGATGGGGCTGCCCCCGGGGAGCTGAGCTGGAGACAGCCGGGGCTCCCAAGGAAGAGAGGGAGGCACACGAAAGTCCCGGTTCCCCTGCGTTCTCATGCCTCCGTGCTGCCCACTGGCTGAACTTACCAGTTGGCAGGAGGTCCCAGGAAGACTAGTTAGTAGTAGTTTGGGTTGGAGATGGGAAAGTAAGAACTTCAACTTCACATTAAAATGAACCAGTGACACAGGGAGATGCAGGGCAGTAATTTGAGGGTAAGAATTAGGAATAAGCCCTAATATATGATCTGAAGACTTTTTCCTACTGCATTTTAATCTAGACATCAACCTAGAATGCTACTGGTTATTCCGTTTTTTAAAAGAATTCAGAGACAATTTGGAGCAAATCAAGAGACTGTGTTGGGTCATTATTTTCTTACTTCAGATCCCCCCAAAAAGGGGGATCATTTAATGGCCCAAATCCAGAGAAAGGTAATCAAGGCTTCACACTTTGATGCCATTATGCAGTTACAAGGGAAATAATTGTTTCTTTATGGACACATAAGTAAAATTTGGGGGTTGATATCTACTTTGGAAGGTATGCAGTGGAATAGCCTGGAAAACAAACCCCAAATTGACATTTTGCAAATTTTGCATCTCAGCTTTCCCCACGCTTCTCCTTGTTTCTGATGTTCCAGTACATGTTTCTTTCTGTTCCCTGGACAGAAGCTTGTTTCCACCCAGAGCCTTTGTGCCTCCCATTTCTTCTGCCTGGACTCATACCCTGCTCCCAGATGTTCGCATGGCTGAGCCTCCCTTGTCATTCAGCTCTCACTTTTATAGTAAATATATCTCCTTGGAGAGATCTTCCTTGACATTCAACTAAGAGTGTTCATCCTCTCAGCCCTGTCTCCAATAATTCTATAGCAGCACTTAATTTTATATAACTAATAACATTCATAGCTATACCAAATTACCTTTCTCCAGTGTCTACTTTCTCCTTATTCTAATATGTAAGAGTCCTTGTCAATATTGTTCATGTAATATTTCCTGGCCTACAAGAGTGCCTTGCACAATAGTTTTCCTGAGTGCTATATAGGTTAGTTATTTGAATTAATGAAAAATATCAGATGTCTATTAAGTTTATTAAGATGTTGTAAATGCTCTCCAATCATTATGTCATTTAATCCTCATATCCTATATAATAAAGAGATGATATGCAAATTGACTCTCACACCCTCACATAAGATGGCCACCACAATATGGCTGGCAGGAGAGGGCAGTGGTGGGAGATCAGGCCAGCAGGGGAGGGCAGTTGGGGGCAATCGGGCTGGCAGGGGAGCAGTTAGGTGTCAATCAGGCTGGCAAGGGAGTAGTTGGGGGTGATCAGGCTGGCAGGCAGAAGTGGTTAGGGGCAATCAGGTGGGCAGGCAGGTGAGCGGTTGGAAGCCAGCAGTTGCAGATTGTGAGAGGGATGTCCAACTGCTGGTTTAGGCCTGATTCCACAGGGATCAGGCCAGCAGGGGAGGTCAGTTGGGGGTGGACCAAGCCCACAGGGATTGGGCCTACACCGGCAGTCAGACATCCCCTGGGGGTCCCAGATTGGAGAGGGTGCAGGCTGGGCTGAGGGACACCCACCCCAGTGCATGAATTTCATGCACCTGGCATCTAGTCTACATATATAAAAGTCTAAGCAACTGAATGACCGATGGAGCAGTGAATTCCTTTCTATAATTTTCTGAAATTAACTAACTAGAGCATATAGAAAAATTTAAATTATTAACCTCTTTAATGCATAGCATTATTAAGATGTATTTTCTGCAGTTTTGAGTTTATTCTTAATTTTTTTATTAATTCAATGAAGAAAGGCAAGCTGTGGAAGACAGGTTACCCCAATGCATTAAATATGCCTTTTTTGTTTTGTTTTGATTTCAAGAAAAACGATTTTAAATATATAATGTTACATGCAATATGCATTAATATTTCAAGAAAAATGATTTTAACTATAATAATATTACATGCCTTTTTTGGAATTGATAGCATGGAAAGTTTTCCTAGTGTAGAAAGTGCTATTTTTAAAAACCTTAAAGATTGACTATCATGAAAATAAATCAACTTTAAGGACATATAATAGGGGTTATCTAAAAAAAATCTTGGGGTATTATGGTACTTTTTTCTTCTTCTAGATTTTTCCCCCGTTTTCCAATCATTGTGCAATAAGTTTGTTACTTTTTTTTATATTACTATTTTAAATCAGAAAATCGATTTTAAAATGTGTAACAACTTCTACTTTAGTGAATTAAGGTAACAAGGTGAGGCTAGGCTATGTTAAAAATAGACTTTGTGCTTCGTTGTTTAAATATTAGGAATCTTTAAATATACTTAAATTGCTTGTTGTTAAAACCACAAAGGCCCTATTTCTCTCACTTGTTTATATTTCTATTATTCACTACCAAACAATCTGGATTTTTCCATTTCTAAACACATTTGGACAGTGCTCTATTGGAGTATTTGGTTAAATATGGCAAAGTGGACATTCAGTAATCACTGTTTTTAACGAAAGACAATACAATTAAAATTCATTGTGAAGTGAGCCTAGGAAATTAAAATTTGACTTTCAGATGTCATACTCAAGTAAGAACTAAAAAGAATTTCCTTTTTTTTCTTGCAGAGTCTACTTATTTCTTTTGGGGATCAATCCAGTATGAACTGAGTTCCTTAGCACTTGGCAGTTGGCACCTGGGGATTAGGCCATGAGTGACTGTATATAAGGAGGTTGGGGGAGGGGGCACTCTTACACCTTCTCTAGGGTGTAAATATTGTGGAGGAAAAAGGGGTTCTATGGAAAGTAACTTCACTGGGTGATCCAATTATAAACTCCTATCTGGGCAGGTCATGGTAGGTAGTCATGGCCCGGCATATAACTTCTTCAGTAAAAGTTTATCTTTGCCTTAAGCAAACCCTGTGGGGCACTCTTACACCTTCTCTAGGGTGTAAATATTGTGGAGGAAAAAGGGGTTCTATGGAAAGTAACTTCACTGGGTGATCCAATTATAGACTCCTATCTAGGCAGGTCATGGTAGGTAGTCACGGCCCAGGCATATAACTTCTTTTTTTTTTTTTTTTTTTTTTTTTCTAGCCCACCCCAGGCCTTCACCACCCTATTGTCTGTGTCCATGGGTTATGCATATATTCATATAAGTTCTTTGATTGATCACTTCCCATCCACCCACCCTTCCCCACCTTCCCAATGAGATTCCGCAGTCTGTTCTATGCTTCTATGTCTCTGGATCTATTTTGTTCAACAGTTTATTTTGTTCATTAGATTTCACATATGAGTAGATCATGTGATACTTGCCTTTCTCTGACTGGCTTATTTCACTTAGCATGATACTCTCCAGAAGATCCCTCTTCAAAAGCATGATCACCTCAAGAAAGCAAAGACTCTGAACTATCCTGTAATCTGATCCCCACCCTGCTTTCTCCCATCTTCATGTAACTTTTTTACTTTCTCTTTTTAATCTCAAATGCATAAAAGAAACTGCAAAACTGTTCTTCTCCAGAGCATTTAAGATCTTGCTCCCCAGTACATGCCCTCAGTTTTGGCTCAAACCCATAAAAATTCTCTACAGGTTTGGACGTTTCTTATGTTGACAATATGACTGAGTGTTTAAATTCTTGTTTGGTTCTTTTTTTAAGAATATGTAAGCCCTCTCCTTGGGATTACAGGGAAGAAAATCAGAAACTAGGACAAAGCAACCATCAGAGGGTGTTTACAAAAATCATTATTCCAGGCAGTCGCACAGAATCAAATCACTTACCTTTAGGAAAACAAAGATAATATTAAGTGTCATTCGTCTTCAACATTGATAATTTACAACACTCTAAACTGAAGGCAAAATTTTTGTCTTAAAGATTCTTTGACTTACAGAATTTTCATAATTTCCACCTAACTCAGATGGCCCATTGTTCCTATTATTCCTAATCTGGAATGCCCCTGTCCTTTACTCAAAGGTTGTTCATGCATGTTTTGGTTCTCTCTTGGGGGATGTTTTCAATTTAGAGGCTGATGATGACATATGTTTTAAAAAGTCCCATATTGCTTAGGTCTGAATCAGCAGGAGATACACATTCCTAAATAGTCCACAGTTTTGTTTGCTCATTCTACAGGTTTTCCAATTTCCCAGTGAGTAGTTAGGGCTTTAGAACTATTTGTAAAAGCCAACTCAGGCTCATTGTGTTAAAGGTATTATCTGAAACCAAAAACACTTCACCAGTGAAAACCAGAAGCCTGACTTTCATCTTAACAATCAACCACCTGAGATAAGGGCTTGTGTGCACAAGCAGTTTGCCAGCACATTTCCATGTGATGACACATCCTGATCACCGGCTTAAAATTACTCCTCCATGAACAATAGCCTGGGGGCAAACAGTCTGATGTTTTTCTTAAGGAACCAATTTGTATTTTAATCAGGATTTTTTATTTACACTACTAAGAAAATTAACAGAATGTGTAACAGCATATTCTCATGAACCTTTCTGTGTTTTTCTTTTGCACGGTTTATGCTCCTAAATGAAATGAGAACCTCATAGATGCCAAAGATGTTTGATAATAGCATGTTTTTTTTAAGTTGAAAAACAGTGACATTTATTTATTTTCATTTCACATTAGAAATGTTTCTTTGGGGCCCAGCCAGCGTGGCTCAGTGGTTGCGCGTCGAGCTATGAACCGGGAGATCACAGTTTGATTCCCAGTCAGGGCACATGCCCAGGTTGCAGGCTTGATCCCCAATAGGGGGCGTGCAAAAGGCAGCTGATCAATGATTCTCTCTCATCATTGATGTTTCTATCTCTCTCTCCCTCTCCCTTCCTCTCTGAAATCAATAAAAATATTTTTAAAATGTTTCTTTGGGGGAGAGATAATGTTGTATGATTAAGAAAAAGGCTCTCATCTTATCCTTCATTTCATCTTTCTAGATGACCAGCATGGTATCCTACCTACTCGATGACTAATCAATATTTATTGATTTAATAAATTATAAGGCTCTAAAACAATCTAGTTTAAGTAGTAACATTTCTATAACTACATGGAAATTTATAAGTACAGTTAGCCCATTTAATTCTTTTCTCTCGTTTTCAAACATTAAACAAAATGTTACTTGTTTTAAACTTCTTCAAGGACTTCTTTTTTATTATCTAAGGAAACAGTAAAAGATTTTCAACGTTGCCCAGCCAAGTGTTGCTCAATGGTCAAGCATTGTCCCATGCAGCATGAGGTTGCTAGTTCGATTCCTGGTCAAGACACATGCCCGAGTTGTGGGCTCAATACCCAGTGGAGGTGCGCAGAAGGCAACCGATCAATCTTTCTCTCTCATCCATGTTTCTATCTCCCTCCCCCTTCTCTCTCTGAAATAACTAAAAGCATGTTTTTTAAAACAGAGGGAGGAGGAACCAGAATGGCAGCTTAGGTAAACACCAGTACTCGCATCTTCCCACAACCGCATCAAAATTACAACGGAAACCCAGAACAACCATCATTCAGAACCACCTAAAATCTGGCTAAATGGAAGTCATATAACCAGAGAATTAAAGAAGAAAGCACAGTGAGACTAGTAGGAGAGGCAGAGGCAGAGAAGGGGCTGGTCTGGCTCCCACATGTGGCATGGTTTTCATCAGGAGGGATATCTTGGCTGAGAAGGCCTCCCGTGAGGAGCAAGGGATCCCAGCTCCACACCAGGCCCCCAACTCAGGGCTCCAGTGCCAGGAAGAGAAGTCCCGGTAACTTCAGGCTGTAAAAAGCAGCGGATATTGTGGCTGAATGACATGGAGGCTGCTGGAGTTCCAGGCAGTTTCTCTTCAAGTACCACTGACAGACTTACCACAACTTGCTCTTGAAAAGATTCAGGGGAAGAAATAAATTATCTGGCATCAGAGCAAGATCTTGGGGGCAGCTTTCTCCCATACAGAAGTGCTGGGATCTCCCTCCAAACAGACTGGCAGGTACTATAGCTGAGTCTCCAGCAACCTGGCCCACGTTGTTCACCTCACCCTGGTGATTCCCTGAGATTCTGCCCCACCCAATTTGTAGCCCCACCCAAGCTGTTTGCAGTGTCTTTTTCATATGAATGGCTTGTCCTGGCACAGGCTTCAGACTTTCCTAAAAGCTCTTAAACAAGCAGCAGTTGGACTCAGTGCACCCCATATCTCTCAATAAGTGGCCCCAGGCCCAGAACTAGCAGAAGCTTGCCAAGGTTCACAGTATGGCCTCTCCTGGGCACCTCTAAGCCTAACATAATTAGAAGCCATCTGCAGATCACTCTGTAGGTCATGCTGGGACACCCCAGGCATGGCACAGGCAGCGGCTGACTTTACACCTCTGAGGAGGCCCCAGAGCCAGTGCACCTGGTGGACAGCTTTAGTCCATGCCTGATTACAACTCTACCACATCCATGAGCAACACACGCCCCATATCTCTCAATAAGTGGCCGCAGGCCCAGCACTAGCAGAAGCTTGCCAAGGTTCACAGCATGGCCTCTCCTGGGCACCTCTAAGCCCAACACAAGTAGAAGCCATCTGCAGATCACTCTGGAGGTCATGCTGGGACACCCCAGGCATGGCAGAGGCAATGGCTGACTTTACACCTCTGAGGAGACCCCAGAGCCAGTGCACCTGGTGGACAGCTTTAGTCCACACCTGATTACAACTCTACCACATCCATGAGCAACACACTCAAGGGGAAGACTTGGTGAGCACCAAAGCCCCACTGAAGCAAGCCCTGCTCCATAGGGGTGTCTCCTGCACAGCAGCTCTTCCTCTGTCACAGCTGATCTTCACAACCAATTGGCCTGGAGGTCAATTCCTCCCAGTGACTAACAGCAATGAAGGCTCAACTACAACAAGACTGTGCACACTGCCAACACCTAGAGTGCTCAGGTAAAGTGTCTGGGGAGGCTGAGCCACTGGGCCCCACAGGACACCTAGCACACAAAACCACTCTACCAACACAGGGGAAGCATAAAAAATGGGGAGACAAAGAATGCCCTGTGCTTCTCT
>NW_006299520.1:1094365-1096373 GCF_000327345.1 Myotis davidii
AATTACAGAAAGCTTCTTCTACCTGGTGAAAGAAATAGACATACAAGTCCAGGAAGCATAGAGAGTTCCAAGCAAGATGAACCCAAAGAGGCCTACATCAAGACATATCATAATTAAAATGCCAAAGGTTAAAGACAATGAGAGAATCTTAAAATCAGCAAGAGAAAAGCAACTAGTTATCTATAATATAGCTCCCATAGATTATCAGCTGATATCTCAACAGAAACTTTACAGGCCAGAGGGAGTGGCAAGACATAGTCAAAGTGATGGAAAGAAAGGACCTACAACCAAGATGACTCTACCCAGCAAAGCTATCATTTAGAATTGAAGGTCAGATAAAGAACTCCACAGACAAGAAAAAGCTAAGGGAGTTCATCACCGCCAAATCAGTATTATAAAAAATGTTGAAGGGTCTTCTTTAAGAAGAAGAAGAAGAAAAAAATAATAAAAAATATGAACACTAAAATGGCAATAAATACATATCTATCAATAATTAAATCTAAAAATCAAAATAAATGAACAAAGAATCTAATGAACAATATAAACTTATGAATAAAATAGAATCAGAGGCATGGAAACATGGAACAGACTTATGAATCTCAGAAGGGGAGAGTGGAGCAGGAAGAGATTAACCAAAGATATTATATGCATATATGCATTACCTATGGACACAGACAAGAGGGTGGTGCTGGTCTGGGGTGGGGCAGGATGTGGATGGAGGAGGGTAATGGGGGGAGGAGGGGGAAAGAGGGGATATCTGTAATACTCTCAACATAAATATTTTTTAAAATAATACATAAATAAAAAGAAAGAATGTTTATTGGTAAAAAAAAAAATGCTTTTTGATTAACTAATTTCCTATAAACCTAATACCCTAATAGATTAATCAAACTTTTGTATAAACTTTACTTACCCTGAAAATTAAATGTGCTACACAGAGAAGGCTTAAAACAAATCATTGTTTAGCATTGCTGAATGGGCCCAAATCTAATCTTAAACCGATAAGTATCTCTTTGGCTCTGTCTTGGATAAAAGCATAATAACCATCCCTCAACTCCCACTTTCAATCTCACATCCAGTTGTTTATATTTTATAGGCTTTTCTGGTTTTCTCTGAGGTACTGACTAATCTAGATTATAGAATTTTACCCACATTTTGGAGTACCCCTTTCCAACTGACCCTAAAGGTATATTCATGCTTCTTGTCTTTGTCTTAATATGTCCCTGATTTGAGTTTCTCTCTGACTCTCAATTGTTGAAATTAACTTGTATTTTCAATTATTCAACAAATCTGAAGATGGTGGCCCATAAATCTGTATTCATTTACATCTATGAGGGGCCAAAATGGCATTCTGATTTTATGGTATTAGATATTTGACGTTCTGAAAGGAATAATAGACTAGAGGTCCCTAGAGAACTATTCTCCTGATTTATTTTAATTTTTTACCAGAAGTACCTCTATTACTCAAAATAAAAAATAAAAAATTGAGGAACTTGAAACTGGCCATGTGTTTCCCCAGAGCCCTAATTTTCTTGGGTACTCTAATAAATGTGGGAACCAAGCAGCTCAGTTTTTAAGAAAATATCTGGGTCCTAGTCAGTTTGGCTCTGTGGTTAAAGCATCGGCCTATGGATTGAAGGGTCACCGGTTGGATTCCTAGTCAAGGGCACATACCTCAGTTGCAAATTCCCTATTGCAGACACAATGATTGGTTGCCTCCTGGTAGAAGCAAGTGCAGAAGGCAAACAATCGAAGTGTTTCTCTCTCACATTGCTGTTTCTCTCTCTTTCTCCCCCTCCTCTCTCCCTCCCACTCTCTCTAGAAATCAATGGAAAAGAAAAATATCCTCAGGTGGGAATTAAAAATATAAGAAGACCTTCGGTTGATCTCTTCCCCTTACCCCCGCCCTCCCCTACTTCCCTTCTGGGGATTGATCAACTGAAGGACTTGTATACATGTATATAAGCCAAACCAATGGACATGGACAACAGGGGGATGGGAGCATGAG
>NW_006299520.1:1096841-1150587 GCF_000327345.1 Myotis davidii
CCTTAACTAAATAAAAAAAAATATATAAGAAGAAAATATCTGAGAATGGATGGGGTAGATGCCATATTAGATGGTGGTTAAGAAGAAGTCTTGAGTCTACTGGCCTGGATTCATATGCTGGTAGTACCATTTGTTAACCATATGGCCTGAAATAGTATTTAACTTCCCTATGTCTCAGATTATTCAGATGTAAAGTGAAAACAGGCTTTTCAATAATACCTACTTCATAAGACTATTGTAAGGATTAAGTAAGATAATACCTTTTAAGTCTAGCATGTAGTAATCCCTCAATAGGTGTTAGCAATTATATTGCATCCCAATATATTTTATTTCAATATTAGAGGCCTGGTGCACAACATTCGTGCACTGGGAGGGGGTTCCTCAGCCTGGCCTGTGCCCTCTCACAGTCCTTAGCACAGAGGCAGGAGAGGCTCCTGCCACAGCCACTGAGCTCGCCAGCTATGAGCCCGGCTTCTGGCTGAGCGGCGCTCCCTCTGTGGGAGCACACTGACCACCAGGGGGCCACTCCTGCCCTGAGCGTCTGCCCCCTGGTGGTCAGTGCGTGTCATAGGAACCTGTTTTCTGCCGTTCCGTCAATTTGCATATTAGGGTTTATTATATAGGATATCCTTCTACCTCTGCCTGGACCTGTGAGGAACTCATGCAGGATCCCATGTTCGTTGAGAAGATGAGCTTTAAAATTCCAACCACACACTCAATTCTATCTAACATCAATGAAGCTTGGTTGTGGTCCAATTCCATGACCCTCAGGTAGACATGATATTTCCAAAGTAGTTGCTCTGGAGAAAATAAAGCTGAGAATTCACCAGGTTATAAACATTCTGGAAGTAAGACAGGTTTCTCTTTTTTTTTCTTATGGAAGTGCACTATCTTGATAGTCTTATCTGGAAAAGTAATAGTGGCTACTTTCCTAAAGAAGGAAAAGCATTTTTGCCAAATGAAATGAAAAATTTACTGTTCTCTGTTTCTTCCCACAGTATCCGTAAATATGCTGAGGCCGTTAATTTGACCAGCTGGTTTTTGAGACCCTGCTGAAATGAGAGATGCCCTCGTTTTACATTTCCCTCAAATTCTACCACAAACCACACTTCTTAGGAGAAAAAAAAAAGTCGCCATGTAAGCATGTTTACCTTCAACAGACCAGGAAGTTGAAACTTGTCCATAAATGATGACTCACCATTGTAGGTCTATAAAAGTAAAGGTGCTGGTCTATGGACAGACAGCAGCCTGCACGCACAGCCATTCAAGATGCACTCAGGTGTCCTGGCTGCCTTCCTCTTCTTGAGCTGGACTCCTTGTTGGTCCCTGCCCCTTCCCAACGATGAGGATGACGACGATCGGTCTGAGGAAGACTTCCAATATGCAGAGGTACAGTATCTTGCCAGTCCCAATGGTGCGAAATATATCATAAATGCCCTTCTCTTTTAAAAGCAGGGTATTTTGGTCTCTTTTCCAGCGCTACCTCCGATCATACTACCATCCCCTGAACCCCGCTGGCATCCTGAAGAAGACTGCAGCAAGCTCCATGGTTGACAGGCTTCGAGAAATGCAGTCTTTTTTTGGCTTAGAGGTGACTGGCAAACTTGACGATAAGACCTTAGACATCATGAAAAAGCCAAGATGTGGGGTCCCTGATGTGGGTGAATACAATGTTTTCCCTAGAACTCTCAAATGGTCCAAAATGAACTTAACCTACAGGTAAATCAATGGCTACGTCTCTTTAATTTTTGTTAGTTTTCATATAGTAGTAAATGTCTAATTTTCAGCATAAGCTACAGATGAAAATGTCTCATAACATCAATTAATGTTATCGTAACCAGCATTAATTTTTATTGGAAATTTCAAAGTATTTCTCTTAGATATGAATCAAAATAGAAATAAATTAAGTTTAATAAAATTTGCAAATATAGTGCATCAAGCATATTTATTATAACAATATTTACAAGAGAGAGTTCTACTCTTTCTACAAACTTTATAGAACTATTTCATCTATTAGGCTATAGCAATACAATTGTAAACTTTAGCATGCAATATAAGTTTTATTAAACATCTGAATACTTTACATGTAAAATGCCAAAAGGTCAGTTATTTGGAGATACTCATAATGTTTGATTGAATGCTTCATTTTAATTTTATATGACATCATAATAAGTTCTTTAAAATTTATTAAAGAACTTTTAGAGAATCGTTGCATTTTGAGTTGAAAAGCTATATTCTAAGAAAACATATTCTAAAATAGTTTTCACCTTCTAAAAATTTAATTGAAACGTTTTCTGTTGAATAGAATTGTGAATTATACCCCTGACATGACTCATTCTGAAGTGGAAAAGGCATTCAAAAAAGCCTTCAAAGTTTGGTCTGATGTGACACCTCTGAATTTTACCAGACTGCACAATGGCACTGCTGATATCATGATCTCTTTTGGAACTAAAGGTAACGATGCAGAATCACTTTTGAAATATTTGTATGTTCTGCTCCTTAATTGCCTCTTAGTTTTTAATTTCTTCTTTAAGTCATCCATTACTTTTTATGAAATTCAACAAAAATTCACTGAGCTGCTGTGTTAGGCACTACTGGGTATAATTAGATTCTTAACTCTTGCTTTTGTGCAGAGCATGGTGACTTCTACCCTTTTGATGGTCCCTCTGGTCTGCTGGCTCATGCTTTTCCTCCTGGGCCAAATTATGGAGGAGATGCCCATTTTGATGATGATGAAACTTGGACAAGTAGTTCCAAAGGTAATTTTTCTTATAAAGATGTAATTAATGATTACTAGGTTAGACCATTAATAAGAAGTTAAAAAGTATATACATTATACATAAAAATATGAATTATATTTGGTATTTGATTTTCCAAAAGTAAAAGCTTATCTTTTAGTTTCCACAAATGACATTTCTCTGACATTTCTATTTAACCAATGTGAAAAGCAAAAAATGAGCAAAATCTACTTAGTTTAGTGATTTGAGGGACACTAACTAACTTTGAAATAGGGCCAAAAATGTCTTTCTGTCAACCAAGGTGTTTTTACTGTGGATTACCTTTTTGTCTGTTAGAGAAATACAGTTTATTACAAATATACATCTAAAAACTATTAGAGCTGGATATATAGGTCATAGATGAATTGGATGTGAGTTGAAATAGTTTCTTTCCCACCCCCTGATAGAAATATTAATGGCACAACTCCAGTCAAATTTATGTTCCCTGTTATAAGAGTTACCTATTTCAGATTTGTCTATATCATTGATTTTATAAATACCATTAAGAAACCAAGAAAGTTCTTAGTGCAAATATAGCATGAAACGCACCAGATGAAAGTTGTATTTAACAGAGAAAAATAAAACTTAGCTTTGAATAAATCCAGTCAGAAGTTGAGTCTTCAAGGCTCAAGAGAATTGGAAATGTTTATTTCAGAAAGGAACGTACAAAAAAACAACAACACAAAACGCCACCAATTGTTACAACTAGGTCTTAACTTTGAAGCTGTATTGACCCTTAGTTGTGACAACTAAAAGTAGTCTTCATAGATAGCTAATTTTTATTATTCATTTAACATCAAAGTAGTATTTTTCCAAAGAGTAAAATTGGGCCTTGAATGATTAATGTCTCAACTCCAGTGCCTCCAATCTGTCTTTGGAAAGAAGGATAAGAATGTACATATTTATGTTCTGAATATTCCACAGGTAAGAATGGTTTTAGGAAGAAAAAAATAATATTTAGTATTTTTAAGATAGAAGATAGAGTCACAATAAGCCTCAGTTTTAGGTTTCTGAGTAAATTCTGGGTTTAAAATATTTAATTAATCCTGGTAAATCCACAAGTAAACCAGGATTAACTTTTCAGCTAAAGGCCAAGAATGGTATCCATTATTAGTCATTTCAATGACAAATTACTATCATTCAGATTATGTGAACTTTGCTTGCTCTTCTGGCCTGCAACATTTACTGAGCTAATTATCCATTTTCTTCATGCATAGGCTATGGTAGCAAAGGGAATTTAAGGTCAATCTGAAACCACTGGCTCCAGTTTTCGTGTATTCTTTTTCTTTTAAACTTTTTATCTTTTTATCTTCATGTATTCTTTTTCTTTTAAACTTTTTCCAATTTAAAATACCAGTATTACGAGGTGGAAAGAATGACTTAAAGAAAATAATGTAAATACAGAATCATAGTAGTCTTTTAAAGTAGAGGGGGGTTGGCCAATCATTTTACTAGTAAGGATTTCTGTTTCTTTAAAATCTAAGGTCTAGAGATATTCTGAAAAGGATTGTTTGTTTGGAATTTGTTCACAGTAGATTCTTAGACCCTCTTTAGTACACACTCCATCCCTGGTTACCATCCTCTTGGATGCTGCCTAGTATTTCAATTATGTTCTACATAGCATCCTATATACTAGTACAGGATGGGGCAAAAGTAAGTTTACAGTTGTTTGTATGGAAAAATAATACAATAATCCTATCTAATAATAGACAAACAGGGTAATTGACCGTACCTTTGCTATGCCTCCCATTGGCTAATCAGTGTGATATGCAAATTAATCACCAACAAAGATGGGGGTTAATTTGCATACATAGGCTCCAAGCATCGGAGCGAAGACTGAAGGCAAGCTGGAGCCACGAAGACGGAGGACAGAAGGCGGCTCCAGCCTGAGTGAAGGCCTGGGTCCCAGGTGCCAGAGGAAAACGAACTCCGCCAGAGCGAAGGCTTGGGCCCCGGGTGCCGGAGGCAAACCAGTGCCAGCAGCCATGGGAAAGGAAGGCCTGTTGCACGAATCTCTTCGTGCGACAGGCCTCTAGTTAATAAATAATAATACAAGAATAAACTCAGTGTTTCACATATATACTCACAACTGTAAACCTACCTTTGCCTCACCTGGTTTGAACCCCCATGTGACCCCCATGACTCCTTATTTAAGGTCATCACTGTTCACTCTCTTCACCTGACCCGAGAAAACCGAGAACAAGTCAGGATTGCTAGTAAATTCTTCTTATTACCAAGTGGTTGAGAGCAATCTGTTGATATTCTAATTATGTAAGCAACTATAATGGGAGCACTAACTTATTTATAAAGATTAATAAATAGTCTTTATATATAAGATTAATCTTGATTCTTCCTTCAAGCAACTGAACATTAATTTTAAAAAGTGAGTGAAATAGCAAAGAGAGAGGAACAATGACGTACAAAATAGATGAGGAAAATAACATTTCTTCCATTAACTGCTCATTGGAGGACCTTGTTTTCTAATTGTTTCCTTGTTTCCTTACAGGCTACAACTTGTTTCTTGTTGCTGCCCATGAGTTTGGCCACTCCTTAGGTCTCGACCACTCCAAGGACCCAGGGGCACTCATGTTTCCTGTCTATACCTACACTGGCAAAAGCCACTTTGTGCTTCCTGATGACGATACGCAAGGGATCCAGTCTCTCTATGGTAACTCTTTTTAAAAAATATATATTTTTATTGATTTCAGAGAGAAAGGGAGAGAGAGATAGAAACATCAATGGTGAGAGAATTGTTGATTGGCTGCCTCCTGCAAGCCCCCTACTGGGAATAGAGCCCACAACCCAGGCATGTGCCCTTGACCAGAATCAAACCAGTGACCCTTCCGTCCGCAGGCCAATGCTCTACCCACTGAGCCAAACCAGCTAGGGCTTAACTCTTAATTTATAAGCTTAAAAGCAAAATAGATTTATACATTTATTTTCTAAATTATCAGTGAATTTTCCACTACCACCTTTGCCATTGTGGCTTTGTTATTAAAACCTGGGAAAACATGCCTACTTATTTTTTCCAAATAGAACAACTTGCTTAAATAGAAAATATTCCATTCTCCAAAGTTTTCATAACTCTTTATATTTGTGTTTTATACATTGCAAGGTACATTTGATACTCTCAAAACACCTCTGACATAAGAAGGGAAAATATTTTATTCCCCATTTAACCAATGAAGACACCAAGCCCTGTAGATTTTATAATTTTTTTATATCCTCACCTGAGGATATGTTTATTAATTTTAGGTAAAGGGGAAGAGAGAGACAGGAGAGAGAGAGAGAGAGAGAGAGAGAGAGAGAGAGAGAGAGAGAGAGAGAAACATCATTCAGTTGCCTCCCATATGTGCCCAAACCAGGGATTGAATCCATAACCTACGATGTGCTCTGACCAAAAATCTAACTCGCAGCCTTTTGGTGCATGGGACCATGCTCCAACCAACTGAGCCACACCAGCCAGGGCTAAGCCCCATACAGTTAAATGGTATATCTACAGCTGGGGGTGAAAGGGAGATCTTAACCAGTTTTTATAAATTCTGGGCATTCTTTCGACCACAATGGTTTGCCACAGTAGAACTATTCAATTGGCTTGTAGTAGGTTTTAATCAACATCTACAGTGACTATTGTAAAAATTTCTTTCTTTTTTCCTTCCAAATTTTTAATAATATTTACAAAGTAATTAATCCTAAATTCAAACAAGCAAATTAGCCACCAAAAATAGAGTTAAAGCCATAGTGCATGGTCATCAGTGTAAAACTCCTAATACACAGCTCAGAAAACTTGCTCATGCCACCCAACCCAATCTACTATAACAGCTAGTGTAGGTGTGAGCAAGCACTTTGTAATTATTCTTCCTACAATATTGTGACCAAGGGACTTGACGATTGAACTCATATGTACTAAGTAGAGAAAGGGCAGTTTAGAATAGTCATTGTTCACTGCACCTCTTTTGCACTCATGTGAGCTGGAAAGTTTACAAACACGTGGCAAGTCATGTTAGTGCTGCCGAAGGCCTGGCTTTTCACTGAGAGACAGCTGTATGGTGGGAAACTGGTGAAGCAACATGAGCTGATGTTGACAGCTGGGAAAATAGGCAAGAGAAAGAGCCAAGGTAAGGGCTTCCATAGGGACGACGGGCCATCAGAAATGCCTTCAAGAAGAATGTGTTTCTCAAGAGCAGTCTGTCAATAGGTTGTGCAAAGCATGGGGGAAATGTCCTCAGTCTCCCCACCCCATTTCTATCACCATCCTCCAGAAACCTAAACTTGTATTTCAAATGAATCTCAAGGGGTTTTGAAGGATGAAAGCAGAAGGGGACATCCCACCTGCAAGGCCTTGGTAACCCTGGGGGAAGGAAGGGAGATAACATGGTATTTGGTCCATTTTGTAGGAGGAACAGGACTTACTAGTACTGCCCTCCCTAGAGGGAGCCCTCTCCTACTCTCCATTAGCAGGACCAGGTCATCAGTTAGGTTCTCCTTAGCAGCTTCTTTATTTACGATTGCAGGTCCAGGAGATGAAGACCCCAACCAGAAACACCCCAAAACCCCGGACAAATGTGATCCCTCCTTATCCCTTGATGCCATTACCAGTCTCCGAGGAGAAACAATCATCTTTAAAGACAGGTATTCTTGACATTATTTTATAAAATCTGCAAGTAACAAACATCTGTGAAGCCGTGTCTGCAAAATGCCAAAACATCCCGTCAGACTTCCAATGGTGACGTGAACAGTGAACATAATAGAACTTTAAGCAGTGTGTTTTCCTATTTCAGATGAAATAGCTAATAGATAAATGTTTATTTTTCAATAAATAACCTTGGCATTGTACAGATTTTTTAATATCTTTGGTCTACTCTTCTTTATAAAGGTATTCAAGTAAAAATATAAGTCCAATTTATTTATTTAAAAACACAAATATTGGAATGAATTACCATATTAGTAAACTGTTACTCATAATGGCTACATGAATTCCTTTTGGTGTGAAAGACTTTGCATCAGGTACACATGTTGGAATATGCTTTACAACCTAAACCTCTAGGCAATGAAAAATGAAATATTTAATTTTTAATTTGCTTATAAATATGCTTATTTGTTCATTTATTCATTCATCAGTTAATTGTTCCCTCACCTGTGACCACTAGCATTTCTACACCCTCTATTACAGCTCTAGTGACACTATACTATACCCCAGGTATTTTCTCATTCAGGTTCCTCAGGCCATGAGATCTTGGCCGATGTAGTTTATGTAACTCGTGTTTTCTTTCCAGAGCCCTACACAGTGCCTGGTATATTTGTTTTCCACCTGCAAGATCTGCAAACTTGAGCAGAGCATGGTCCCAATCCACAAAGGACTTATAGCCTTCACAAAGGCTCTGTGAGACTTTAAATTTGAGTTCTGCAGGCTAGAGTTAGGATAGCAACAGCCTGGATAACTGGCACTTAAAGGGAAATGCTTTTCTCCTTCACAGGTGATAGAGAATGTGTCTAACTTGTCTGCACTGATATAGAGACAAGTGTCTAACAGGATAGATATACTGCACTTACAAAGTGACAGAAAACTGTATTTTTATTTTTGTGTTAGATTCTTCTGGCGCCTACATCCTCAGCAGGTTGACGCGGAGCTATTTCTAACAAAATCCTTTTGGCCAGAACTTCCCAACCGTATTGATGCTGCATATGAGCATCCCTCCCATGACCTTATCTTCATCTTTAGAGGTAAGCTTTCCACTAGCTAGGCCTCCCACGTAGGCAGGGATAAACTTGATGATACCAAGGACTTAGTGAAATGATCACTCCTGAAAATATACCTAAATTAAGAATTAAGTATACCAAAATGGAAAAGAGAAAGCACCTAAAACTTTTTATCAAGTATCCTCAGATTTGACAAATGGGAAGTCTACATTACTATGATAAGTATATAAGGGAATATATACACTTATACATATATACATATACATACACTAAATGATGAATACCCACTTTTGTTTCATAGCAATCATGTCAATTTTTTTCTATTTCCTTTTAAAAGTCATTTACTGAGCAAGCATTATAACAATGTACATTTTGAAAAATTGAAAAAATGTTAGCCATAATTTCCCCCCGGAAAAGTCTATTTTCTCACTTTCTTTTCTAGTCCTTCACTCTATGTAATATAAATATTTAAGTATTTATATTCATAGAATATTTAAAAATTCTACCTGTTCCCTTGACATAAAAATCATAAAAATTTTTCCAAATTGTCACTCCACCATTATGATCATAATTTATAGTGTTATATAGCATTCTACTGACATTGTTTCTATTGTTTGACTAATATCATTAATGCTATAATGAAGTTATTTTTTAGAGGTGGAAATAACTTTTTATCTCCTATAAAATTTGACTTTTCAGTCTAATATACTGTTCCTACCATGCTTTTTATTCATGCAGAAATCTTAATGTATTTTCCACCCTGTTTTAACTTAATATTCAGAGGAAATAAGTTGCCAAATTAATTATTATATTTGGTTGGCTATTTTTGTGTTAAGTAGGAAATTAGAATCTTAAAACTTATTTTTGTGTGAAGAATGCTCATATTTCTTTGTTTCACAAATATGGTGACCACCAAAGCTGACTAATTTATTTCTAAATAATTAATTGAGGACCACAAATACTGACTTGTTTATTTTTAAATGTATAGATGGCTCTTTCTTGGTTAAAATAAATGTCTATCTATGTGAATCCTAATAGATTTCCTTGGATAATAAGACCATCCTTTCACTTTTTCTAGGCAGAAAATATTGGGCTCTTAATGGCTATGACATTCTGGAAGGTTATCCCAAAAAAATATCCGAACTAGGATTTCCAAAAGAGGTTAAAAAGATAAGCGCAGCTGTTCACTTTGTGGACTCAGGAAAGACCCTCTTCTTCTCAGGAAACCAGGTCTGGAGGTATGGCCGCCATCTTTACTGACCCATTCTCTTGTATCACAGAGGCAAAGTGAGCCTTGTCCATCTCTCACGACTTTAAGTTATTATCTCATGCATTATTTAAAATGTTGGAGTGTCATATTAATTTCTGTTTTGTGTCAGCTCTTGCATGCAGCCTCTCAGACAGAGATTTTCAAGTTTCAAGTCTCCTTGAAAATACACATATATTCATATAATTCTCACCACTCTTCTTTCTAAGCCATTTGTTGTAGTTCAACTATGCTAAAACCATCTTTTTTACACATTGATGCTAAAACCATCTTTTACACAATAGAAAATTACTCAATTCATTAACATATGTTGATTTCGCTCTAAGAACACTTTTCTAATAATCCACTTTCATGCAATTTGTGAAATGGAAGTAAGCTTGTAACTGTCCTTACAAAGATGGCCTTTAAGCCAAGTCAAAAAATACTCACCAGACATCTACTATACACTCAGTATTGTAATTCCTTATTTTTAAAATCTACCAGATGTTTTAAATGAACTTAAAATTTTAAAACTTGTCAATTTTGAAAGATACCATTATATCGATTGTATTATTCCTAAGTACTTTCTAAGAAATACAACCTACTTAAGAGGTTTTATTTTCTTATTAAATAGCTATGATGATACTAACCATATGATGGATACAGACTACCCCAGACTAATAGAAGAGGACTTCCCAGGAATTGGTGATAATGTAGATGCTGTCTACGAGAAAAATGGTAACTAATTCCATTGCACTGGCCATAATGGAGAGCTCTATAGTCCCTCAAACTCATTCCCTTATAAAGGATTGTTATATAGGACTTAGATGTGCTCATAAATGTTGCCATTAAGTAGTTAGTCCGTCCGTGTGACTACTTCCACAGACAGCAAGCAAAAAATATCATGCTTAGCATAAATGAGAATTTTACTTAATGATTGCCAAACCTTAAACACTATCTAAAACCATGCTTAAAGATGCCAAGATGCAGGAGTATTGCCATAATTCAAATGAGGGGTAGAGTGGGGAGTACTTTATATATGAAGATCAATGGCTATCATAATTGTATAATGATTTTTACTTTAATTATGAAAAGGGATATAACCCCTAACTTATAATAAATAACTAATATCAATACTTCAGGCATCAAAACAAGAACTCATGAAAAGACAACTAACCTGAGGTGATAATTTAGGTGAGCTGGGAAACCTTAGACCTTTCCCTCTCAACTATAAGCCATATAGTAAAGCATTAGCAGGGTTTATAAAGATAAGTAAATGTTGGCATATTTTTTAAAAAGTGGCATCTGGCAGAATGGACTTTTTAAGAGTAGCTGGAGTAAACCCTTACTGTTTTCAAATTTAATTTTTCTTTTTTTGGTCTTTTTCTTATAGGTTATATCTATTTTTTCAATGGACCCATACAGTTTGAATACAGCATCTGGACTAACCGTGTTGTTCGGGTCATGCCAGCAAATTCCCTATTGTGGTGTTAAGTGTCTTTTAAATGTTGTTATTTAAATCCCGAAGAACATTTGGGATAAGGATTCAAGGATCTGGGAGGGAGGGGCTGGGGGAAGAGCAGATATCAGGGAAAGCTTCGTTCTGTGAACAAGCTTTAGTAAGTTATCTTTGACTATATAATATCTATATGGCTATGCGTGGCTGGAACCACATTGAATTTTAAAGTAATAAAATTCAGTTTCTCTAAGGATCATTTAATTTCTGTGTCCTATATAGAGGCAATAACTGATAATATTTCCCAATATCAAAAAATGAAACATAAATGGTCTGTCAAGGAGAGTTAGCATAATTTTTAATATATTTATAAGGAAATTTTGCAAAGGCATAAGTATATCACATTTATATAATTAATAAGTCATCTTTGTCAAAAAATATAAAATAGTATAACAATAGAATTTGGGGGGTACCATATGGTAGCTATAGAAGAATAAAGAGAAACCAAAGGGAAGTGTCTGTAATAAATATATTGTAAACAACTTTGCAAAGATACAATATGGGTCTTGCATTGAAGGATTTGGGTGTATATCTACCTTTTCATACAGATACTAAAGCCGTATCAATGTCACTAAAGGTAGGAGACAGAGACTAATAGTGAGGATAGTAGATGAGGCCTTGGATTCTGTTTAATTTTACTTTTAACAATGACTCAATGGCTACTTTCAAAGAACACAAATATTTCTTTGCTTATTTATAGAAGATAAAGAGGAACAACCTTCTGTATTCAAATATTTCAGGCCTTTCAAAAAAATCTAAGTAAAGTATTAAAATTGTTATCAAAATTATCTAAGATAATTTTTCATGAAATTATTGGATTAAGATTAAAAGTAGCATTTTTACCCTATTTTTATCAAGACAATTGTTTCAGTTGTCTAATTTACCTTTGGTATATAGGCTATCTTATTTATAGATATAGACAAAATATATCTTATATATAGAAAGGAGGTATGTTAAAACAGAGACATCAAGATAAAGAAAACAGTTTAAATAGATTGTGGCCCTCCTGAGGATTTGCAACTATGTCTTTTTCTCTCCCTTTAAAACAAATTCCTCAGTACTTTTTACAGTGCCTGGCACTTGGCATTTGTTGAATATGTGAATGACCATCGAGGCGTCTGAGAGATCTTGTTTATAAAACCTCAGGCAAAGAAAAGAAAATGTGTTATATTTGCAAAATGTATTAGGAAGTGTTTATATTGTTTATAATAAAAAAGATATTTTCAACACATGGTGTTATATTTTGTCTTTTGATGTATTTTAAGCTTTTCTCATAAAAATGTCTAAACTATCTATTTATCTTGAGAATGTTTCTTGGGGAATAGAGCTCACTCACTATTTTAGTTTTATTTTGTTTTGCTTGTTTGCTTTTTGTAAGACTAAATTCAGAATTTAGAATTCTTGTACCAGGCTATTTTAACTAAAATTCTGGTAGAGTTTGGTCAGCTTGGTGCCAGCTTCCCTAGAGAGTTTTGGAGAATAATGACGTGGAAGGAGCATAGATCTGGAGTTGTAATGCTTACTCAGTGATGAACTTCGCATGTAATTTTGGACAGGTCATTTAGTCAATTTGGGCTCTGCTTTTCTGATGTTTAACATGAGAGGATTAGCAGCTTTGGTGAAGTTAGGAAAATATGGGGAGGCAGGAAACTCTAATGAGGAAGGCAAACACTATCTATCAAGGAACATCATGGTCCACTGAGTTTAAGACATTAGGCCCCTTCTGTTCCCTAAACATTGCCCACCCCAAACATTGAATAAGTGCCTGTTAAATGTAGGCACATAAAATGTTGAGATGAACCAGAAAAACTTGGTCTCTAGCCCTGAAGAGCCAACACAATTAAAATTTATTAAGTGCTTTTTCAGAGGAGCAGTGATCACTTGCTGTGAGTTCAGTGAGAACTGCTGATTTCTTTCTCCAAGTGAAGCCCCCAAAGTCAATCTATGCATTTGTTATCTTCCTTGACAATTTAGTTTGATTTCTGATTTTTAAGGTTTGCTATTGAAGTTGAAGATAGTCCGTCCACCCATCCATATATCCATCCATCCATCCATCCACCCATCCATCCACCCATCTATCCAGTAAAATTAATTGAGCACCTAAGTAAGGTAGATTCTGAGGTTACAATGAAGAACAAAACCTCATTGCTTTCGTGGAGCTCACAGTCTAGTTGGAGAGACAGATGTTAATCAAATAAGTACAAATTACAACTGTGATAAAGAAAAGGAACATGGTGCTCTGAGAGCATATAATAAGAGAGATTTTACCTACTGTGTATGTAGGGGGAGGGGCACTGTAGGGCGGCTCAAGAAAGGCTTCACAACTGAAGAGATACCCAAGCTCACGCCAAAGGTGAGCAGAACTGGGACAGTGAAGGGAATCCGGGAAACGGCTCCAGCGCATCCCCCCAGACTCGAGTGCAGTGTATTTTCCCAGGACCTCAGGTCCGGCAAATGTACTCCAATGTTTGTGGACATAGTATGACTTCTCATAAAACATCCCCTTGGTTTCCTCACATCGCTCATAGCAGGTCCTGTGAGAATCAACTGCTCAACTCATAATGATCTCTTCGTAGTTTACCTCATCCCCATTGGTAAGCTCCAAATAGACATTTGTTACACTGCACTCAATTGAAGCTGGTTAAGTAATAGCTCCTTTCTCAGATAACAAGGGGGGAAAGTTTGAAAAACTCCTGAAAGTGAACCACTCGCCCAAAGGTTTGTGAAATAGGAGTAATTGACAAAATCCTATGTTGATATAACAAATTTTGTCCCTCAAACTATCCTGGGAGGACTTTCATGTTAAATTAAAAAGAGTGCCCTGGTTCTCCACATTCTCATGTCAGAAAAAAAAAAATGAGAAAACATATATAGCAGACCTCATACAAAGAGTCCTAGTCACAGAAAATGTCTTGATTGAAGGATTCATCACAAGGCGGTGAGATTTCAAGTAGTTCCACTAGATGGCACCAGCAATACTATTTTGAAAATGATGAAAGGTTCAGACAATTTGAGAAACAAAGCCAGCGTTTTGTTCTTTCATGTAGAGATGAGGCACTTGACCAAATTGCTGCTGGTTTAATCCCTGCCTTTATGCCACTAACTTGCACTAAGTTTTAACAGCTAAGAGACTCAAGAACATGTGCCCTTGTTGCTCTTCTCCTGAACTAAATGTTTCCTTTCTGGAAGTGGGAGTCAGGATGGTGTGTCATTCCAAGCCACCAAGACCTGTGGCAGGCCCCGTGGAGCTGGGGCTGTGAGTCATCACAGGACTCTGGGTGGCAAACATCAATGTGAACCACAAAAAACACAATGTACATAGAGGAGCGGAGTTACCCTCAAAATAGCAGCCAAACTAGCCAGCAGCAAGAGGGGGAAAAAAACACACAGCAAATTACCAGGCCTGTTACCTGGGAACAACCTCAAGTCTAGAGGAAGAGAATGTTTAATGTTTCCAAAGTTTCTGTCTCACATGGTTTTGTTTTTCTAACATTTTTGGACTTTTTATACCTGATATTCTAGGGTGTGTGAAATGCTGATTAAGAGTTTCTTGGCTTTGTTCTACCTCTCTGCTCGCTGGGCACAACAGTTGGACCACAGCTCTCTCTCTCATTTTTTTTTTTTAATTATTGTTTAAAGTATAACATATGTCTCCTTTTTCCCTGATTGGCCCCTGGACCACAGCTCTTAATGACCTCGGGAAAATCAAAGATGTGTTGGTTTTACACCAACAGCACAGTCATTTTAATAAAAGTTCATCATGATGTCTTACTTGACTTAAATGGTAAAAATTATGCCCCAAAATGAGATGCTGTGAGAAGACAAATTTCTCTTTCATATATTTAAAATGTATCACCCACTGTGGAAGTAATCATTCAATGGTGTCAGTACACAGCAAGGAACGATGATAAATCCTCAACACCCAGTGAATTGGTGAAACGCTTAAATCTTGGTTGAAATGAAATTAGACTCACATTACTCAAAATCCACCTGTTACATCTTACCATTCTTTACAAGCAAAGATAGTGCTGTTTCCTTTGTCATAGCTTTATGCCGGGTTAAAGGGCATCATCCAAGCATCCTTAGCTAAGTCCCCATCTCCTGTGCCAAAAGATTTTTAAAATTAGTAAAACTGTACTTATTTATTTATTTACTTTTTACCTATACCAGTAACCTTCCTTTTCTTCTTTCTTTCTTTCTTTTTTTCTTTCTTTCTTTCTTTCTTTCTTTCTTTCTTTCTTTCTTTCTTTCTTTCTTTTTCTTTCTTTTTTTTGGTAACCTTCCTTTTCTTAACAACCTTCCCTTTCCTTTAATAGCCTGGGTGCTAAAAGTTAGCAGTGTACAGGCCACAAGCAAAATAGTTCATGGGAGCCTTCCAGTTCTATTTGAAAAGAAGTGTTGATTTCTGTGTTTTAAGGAGTAGCCCTACTGGGCTGTACATTCGGACCAGCTGGTGCCTCTGCTTACTGAGTGCCCAGTGGCTGAGACTTTGCTTCCAGAGCAACTCAAGGGAAAAGGGGTTCCATGAGCTCTAAGTGCTTATGTTGGCTCTGCTTCTGGCACACTCTGGTTTGGATCATTTTGTGCTGAGTAGAGGACCCCAGCCAAGCCCACTTTTCCAAATCTACTTTAACTAGAGGCCCGGTGCATGAAATTCAGCCCAGCGTTGGGGGGGGGTGTTGGGTCCCCCTCTGCCCAGCCGGCACCCTCTTCAATCTGGGACTCCTCAGATTGGGCCTAAATCGGCAGTCGGACATCCCTCTCACAATCCTGGACCACTAGCTCCTAATTGCTCACGTATCCCTTAATAAATAGATACTCCTGTGCAGTTGTATACTCAATACAGAAAACATCTAAACCAGCAGTTCTGAACCTGTGGGTCATGACCCCTTTGGCGGTTGAACAACCCTTTCACAGGGGTCGCCTAAGACCATCCTGCATATCAGATATTTACATTATGATTCATAACAGTAGCAACATTACAGTTATGAAGTAGCAACGAAAATAATTTTATGGTTGGGTCACAATATGAGGAACTATATTTAAAGGGCCAGAAGGTTGAGAACCACTGATCTAAACTGATTTATGGTTTGAATAACAGTGAGATAAAATAAAGGCCAAGAAGACAGGGTAATGAAGAATTGAAATAATGGGCAATATTTTTGCAATAGTGGTAATGACAGCAAAGTACTTAGGTAACAAAATTTCTCAGAAATTATGTGGAATTAACTGAAATATGAGTTAAGAACTCAAAGATATTTTACTAGAATTGCCTTAAGTACTCTGTACATCCTTCTGTTTGATATTTCCATTTAAGTTCAAAACATTTCCTGAAATCTTTCTATGTGGCCACTTTAGTTGAGGGGATATGACAATATTGTATGTATTGTGTTTACTTAAGATGAAAATAATTTAGATAAGCCAATTAGATCATCTGATTCAATTTTCATTTTACAAATAAGAACTTGAGGCTGAGAGAGAGGAAATGATCTCTTTAAGGCCATACAGTAACGTTGAAGGCTGGACCATTAAAGGACATCCCTCTTTTTTCTTTCCATCTTATTAATTCCCCTACTCCCTTCCCAGGCCAAGATGCTATCTGTTTAAACATTCCTTACTTATCAGGGATCATGAAATACATATAATCCCTACTACATGTATTCCACTAATCTGATTCCACAGTCCGACTCCACTCCGTTTGTATCATAAGGATTCCACTAACCTGATGGTACTAGGGCAGCAGAGTCAGAATGTCTATCTTATCTTGGGGAATTGTCAGGTCCTACAATGTTCTCAACCTTTGCTGGCCGTCCTCTCCCCACAGCTGAGATTGCTTGACCTTGACTGACCTTAGTCAGGAGAGGTGGAGGGAGCTCCAGCTTGTGTCTGGGACTCAGGGAAAACTTTTCTTTGCCAGGACAGCTTTGGCTTTGCCTCCAGTTTTAACAACTCGGTTTCTGTGTTATTCTCGAGATTGAGTTTCTACCTTGCTACAAACTATACCCTCCTTTATTCCCTAAGCCAGCGCCCCTGCTTTTTAATTCTCTGTGCCAGAGTGTGCTGCTTTCTTTTCGGCAGACCTTAGGGCCTCAAGTTCTGGCCCTTGACTCAGCCCAGAGGCTGGGTCCGCTACTTATTTGGAGGTGCTGGTCTCTTCCTTCAGTGAAGACATAATTATTGAGGCAAATACAGACAAGTATCTCCATTTTGTTTGGTTCATCCCAAATGTCTTATATTTGCTCCTTTCGCTCTCAGCCATCACGTTGGCTTCTTCAGCAAGGAAATAACTGCCAACTACAATGACCTGATTCTCCCCAGCACTGAGCACCCAGCCCCTAGCCCTACTTTGAACACTGGCAGTCCAAAAGCCAATCACAAGCTTTGCTCCTTGCGGCTCTCTCATTGTCATCTGCTGGAACTATGCATGCATGTTCTTTGACCTCCTCAAGACGGCCATTACCCAGGACTCTCCCTGACAATTGTGAGGCTCCTCTTCCTGGCAGCTTCTTCTTCTCTTCTTGCCCCTGCTTTTGATTGGCACCACAAGGGACCTCCCCCATGTGTATGAACACCCTAGTAGATTCATCCACACCCACTGTATCCAGTAGCCCCTTGGCCACCACTAGGGTTATGCACATCATTGAGGCATCCATACTTGGCTCAGAATTCTTTTTAGCCAGAACTCAAGTACAGAAGTTGCTGAACTGAGGTCCAATGCCATAACAACTGGTGCCATTTTCCCACCAGAAAAATAATATATGTATGTAAAGCAATTAAACAGCTTTGGCATATAGAACAATGTAGAGAGCCATGACTATTACTATAAACCACATTTTAAAATGTGGTTTATAATTGAGAGTTTCACACCAGTATCATAGGAGCAGGTTAAGAACTGCCTTAAGGCACAGTGTTTTATAGATGGTTAGGTTACTTGCTCATATGATGATATTGACTCCAATTTCTTCCCTCTAACCTCAGAACAAACTGATGGAAGAGGCCCATTCAGGCAGATTCAGAGGACCTATGGTCTAAATCAGCTGTGTGTAATAGAAATATGTGAGTCACATATAAGATTTTAAGATGTTTAAATTAAAAAATGTTCGCATAAAACAGTAAAAAGAAACAAGTAATGTGGACTTTAGTAATATATTTTATTCAACTCAATAAAACCAACATATCATTTCAGTTATAGTTATATTTTAAAAAATAACTAATGAGATATATACTGTTTATCATATGAAGTCTTAGAAATCCAGTGTGTATTTTTTAAATACGTTTTGTTTTTATTTTAGAGAGACAGAGGAAGGAAGAGGGAGAGAAAGAGAGAGAAACATCCATGAGAGAGAACCATCGATCTGCTTGCCACGGCCTCTACTGGGGATCGAGCCCTTAACCCAGGCATGTGCCCCGACCAGGAATCCAACCGGAGACCTCTCAGTGCATGAGATGACGCTCAACCAACTGAGCCACACCGGCCAGGGCTCCAGTGTGTAGTTCATACTCAGCATATCTAGCTGAGTTTCCAGTGCTTAGTAACACCTGTGGCTAGTAGCTGCCAAAGGGGACAGAGCAGGAAGGGAGCAGATACAAAGATAAGATGGACACATCCCTGGCACCTTGGAAGATTGCAGTCTGAGGAGAGCAAAGTGCACTCTTAAAAGTGTGGCACTTCAGATCCCTTCCTTTTCCTCACTCTATTAGTCTCCTTTTGCCGTCACTCATTCCAAATCTAACCCAGGCCTCTTGACAATACCCGCTTTAGGGTTTCCTTGTCCTTTTAACCCACGGACTGTAGATTCATCCACACCCACTGTGTCCAGTAGCCCCTTGGCCACCACTAGGGCTATGCATGTCATTGAGGCATCCATCCTTGGTAGAGCAGACTGGTGGAAGAGGCCCATTCAGGCAAATTCAGATCCCTTCATTTTCATGTAAACAGGTAAAAAGAAACAAGTAACATGGACTTTCCTTTCAAGATGCAGAATTGGGAGGGGCTGTTGGAGGAAACCACACTGTTGCCTGAAGGTGTAGTCTCCACTCTCAGGAGGATGACTTGGATGATGAGATGCTACTCTGGGAGGCTAGAGGGAAGAAATTGGAGTCAATATCATCATATGAGCAAGTAACCTAACCATCTATAAAACACTGTGCCTTAAGGCAGTTCTTAACCTGCTCCTATGATACTGGTGTGAAACTCTCAATTATAAACCACATTTTAAAATGTGGTTTGTAGTAATAGTCATGGCTCTCTACATTGTTCTATATGCCAAAGCTGCTTAATTGCTTTACATACATATATTATTTTTCTGGTGGGAAAATGGCACCAGTTGTTATGGCATTGGATCTCAGTTCAGCAACTTCTGTACTTAAGTTCTGGCTAAAAAAGAATTCTGAGCCAAGACTTAAACTATAAGAGAAAGTGTATTTAGAAAGTCACAGAGGTAGAAGAAGTGAGCCATAGAAGGAATGAGCTCAGAACACAAGTTATAGAAGTAGAAGAAGGGCCTTTGGAGCTTCGGAGAAAAGAAGGTAAAGTTATGGAGCCTGGGTGAGGAAAGAGGAGAGGGAGCGGAAAGGTGAGGGCATGCAACTGGTTCCTCCATCCTAAGGGCTTTTAAGAGTGGGGATTTCAGGTGAGGTCCCAGGGGAGGATCTTAATAGAATATTCATCAGTTTCCTAGGTGTGTCCCCTCAGGGTCCTGGTCTCCACTGATTGGTCAGTCGCTGGGCAGCAGGTCACTAGTCAGTGCAGCTGGTGCTGGTGTCAGCCATGGCATTGCTTGTCTGGTTTTACTGCTTTTCTGGGCCTGGATCTGAAACACAACTGAGCCCTAGACATTATCCCTATGGGTTAATGCTTAAGGTAGTTGTTGTGCAAGGGCCCCCCCTCTAAGGGAGCCTACCACGTGACCAGCAACATGTCAGGGGAGGAAAGATCAGTGACGGTCTGAACAGTATGGCCAGAGACCTGCTAGGTGAAGAAAGTTTACCCTGGGGGTGAGGTCCTTGTTTTCCCAGTTTTGCCCATTGCCAGGAACCCTGGACTTTTCACCCTGCTCACCTTCTGTATCTGGCCCATCGTCCTTGCTCTGCTCATGTCTATCTAACTGCCCACCACAAATTTACCTATTGTCACTGAAGTTCCATTTTTGTTCCTATTTTATGAGAGAGCAACCAAGCACAGAGAGGTTAAGAGACTTGTCTTAAGTCACACAACTAATATATGGAAGAACTGGAATTGGAACTCAGATATTTTATCTCTGGAGCTACGCTCTAAACTGAAATAATACATGAATAGCACTGAGCAGAATTAAAAATAAAACATCAATCATCCACTTCTTTACAGCTAGGAAGTCCTGCCTTTTTTTGTTTGGTTCTGGACCGAGGGAGGGTTCTTCTTTCATTGGTGTGGCATACAGCAGGCTAACAAAAAGCAAAGAGCACCTCATAAAGGACTTATTACCTGTTCATGGAATACTTTTGAAAGCACACTGGAAGAAATTGTTTTTCTTTACTAGATGTCTTACTTAAAATTCCCAAGAATACACAAAGCCTGGGGAAAGGCCTAGGGGCATCTAAGTTGCAAGGAAGATTAGCCAATCATCAGGCATTGCTCCCAAGGAAAGGTAAAGACTAGATGGGGATAACAAGGCACTGCACTCTGGGGTATGGCCCATCTAAGACTAAGATCCTGATGGATCCTTAGGATGAGCAAGGATAGAAACTGTTGACGTCCAGCTCTTTTCTAAACTTGTTTCTTTCCATACTTACACAACTTCACCATGCCACATGACCTAGTTGGCTGAAGCACAAGGTAGTCATTTTTTCCAACCATGAGCCTGACTTTAATTCTGCATCACTAATTGAATCAACTCTGACCATTCATAGTGTAATTGAAAAACAAATCTTCTAATCCTAAACCCATTGTTTTAAAACCCTATGGAGTGGATGTAGTTATTCCATAGACAGCTCATAGACATGGCCACACCCTAAGTTGCAGCATTCTAAGTGTGTCTCACGTTGTCTGAAGGATACCTGATCTATGTCTTTGCCTGTTTTCAACCCCAGCTGACTGTTGATGCTATCAACTCCCAATTCCGTTGTGTTCCCTTTGATAGTATAATCATTGATGATTCTTCACTTAGTGAATATGAATTAAGACTTTGGACCCAGGGGCAAAAACACACCCTGACAAAGCCGGTTTTATACCAGCCTGTTACCAAACATGATATCATGATAAATAGAATTGAGTCAAGCTTGAGAAGCCTCTTGGTACATGCCCCTGAGACTAATTGTCATAGTTGAATCGCTCAAAGAGACCGGCGAGCTACCATTAATAAGATGGTCTTCCATGTTTCTTATTATAAAATTTCAGTCTGTTTTGTTCATCACTTCCTCATTCACTAAGCATAGTAATTCTGTATATAGCAGATAATTCTGTTTACTAAGGTTGTTGGTATATTTTTCAGGGAGGAACCAAAATTAGGTATAAAACTGGGCTAATTCATCCAAACAAAAAGTGCCAGAACTTATTTAATCGTGTGAATTGAGCTGCAGGTTACTTGGTCTATGGAATTTTACAAATAGGGAATAAACAATTTTCCATGGCAGAGTAGATAAATGCTTATAATTTCTGACCACTGGGAACATAACTGGTGGGTGAGGGCAGACTAGGTTTGGAAATACTAAGTCTCTGAAATTGATTGGGCCTGCCTTCTCACTCTCAATTAAAATGCAGAAGTTCCAGTGGTTTCTTAAGAAGCTGTTCTTTGGGGTGGTATAGTCCTATTGTAATGTCCAGACAATCACTGAATTAAAAAATGTAGCTTGGTCAGTGTGTCTCAGTGGTTGAATGTTGATCTATGAACCAGGAGGTCATGGTTCCATTCCTGGTCAGGGCACATGCTCAGGTTATGGGCTCGATCCCCAGTCGGGGGCATGCAGGAGGCAGTCAATCAATGATTCTCTCTCATCATTGATGTTTCTAACTCTCTCTCCCTTTCTCTTCCTCTCTCAAATCAATAAAAATATATAAAAAAATGAAATGTAAAGACAGGTGCATATTTTATCTTTGTATCTTTACTTGCAATAAGGGAGAGCAACTTCAATGTGTCCACCTATGGGTTGTGGTTCCTATAGGCCTGGTCATGGTGAAGAGGTGAGTGGATGACATCATTTTCAGGCCAGGGCTAGTTGTATGATCTTAAGTAAATCTGGCAGTCATTCTGCCTCAGAGATAGTCATGCTGATTACAAAATTTTCCAGGTTCATGGTCTTATTCTGACTAGAAAACACCCTTGTGTATGAAGTGCTACTGAGTGGCTTAGTGGAGAGCTTGCCCAGCAGGATGTGGGGCAAGAGAATGGAGAAAGGGAAGGGGAAATGGGAGGAAATGAGAGGCCTTGGAAAATAGAAATACAAATTGTAGATATTTATCCTGCTATAAATTGCTATGCTTAAAGGGCACTTAGAAAACAAACAGGTGTCTAAACAGTATAGAAGTGAAATATGTTGTCTAGTGTGTGTGAATATGTATGTACTTGGCAGGGGAGATGCTACAACCATCTAGTCCAATTTTCCTGCAACATGGGTGACGGGAAGAGCCCAAACACTCCTGTAATCCCCTATAACCTCCAAGAGCTAAGCCCTGTATAAAGGGGAATTTGCCTTCCATCACTGGGAATTATTGAATAAGCTAGAGGCCCAGTGCACAAAATTCATGCACCGGTGGGGTCCCTCTGTCTGGCTGGCCATTGGGGCCGATCAGGGCCATCTCACCCAGTCCCAATCAGGGCCGATCGGGGCTGGTGACCAGGGAGGGACCGTGGGAGGGCTCTAGGGTGTGTCCAGCCCTGTCTCACCCAGTCCTGATCGGCCAGACCCCAGCAGCAAGCTAACCTACCAGTCGTAGCATCTGCCTCCTGGTGGTCAGTGCACATGATAGCGACCAGTCAGTCGACTGCTCAGTAGGACACTTAGCATATTAGGCTTTTATATCTATATAGATTGTAACTCACAGCACAGAATGCTCGGCAAAAACTTTCCCTCCAACCCCTGGTCTTGGAGACCACGTGTTCTTCCAAGGCTCTGCTCACTCTCTTCAGCTGCCACATGAAGTAAATTGCATCGTGTGCATGGAAACCCTTTGCAGGCTCCATGGGTGTGCCTTGCCTTTGCTGCAGTTTCCATTATCTCAACATAATGGAATTATTGAATAAACTAGTGGGCCCAATGAAGGATTTCTACTTCAACCAAGGGTGATGCTTCAACATGGCCCTCCTTCCCTGCCCATCTCTGTCCTCAGTCCTGCAGGGTGTCTCCCTCCCTCCCCTTCATTTAACTTGGTGGGCCCTGCTTTGCCCCCTCCTCCTGCAACCTCCTGTCCACAGCCTCCCCCTTTCTCCTCTGGGGGCAGAGCTCCCCAAAGGCTGTGTGGGGCAGGGTGGGGCTATGCTATGGGTGGGGTAAGCCCTGGCAAGGCCTCAGAGGAGAGTTGGGGTGATGGGTCATGGGGAGGAGGAGGGAGGGCTATAGAGCCTGTCCCGTGGGAGAGACATCGGGCTCCTCCGCTGCCCCTACCCAGCAGCTTTTCTAGGCCCCTGTGCAGCTGTAACCCTCCGCCCCTTGCTGCCTCCTGCTTCCTTTCAAGTTTTGGACTCAGTTTCTCTGCCTCAGCCCTGCCCCTCTCTCTACTGTGTCCCGGGAGCCTGAGGCTGCCCCTTGGCCAGGGCAGGCAGGCCTGATCCATGTCTTCCTCCCCCACAACCCCCTGTAATGGTACTACCCACTCTGCTGGAGTAGTTAGTGGAACTTAACAAATAAAAAGAAGCAGCTCTGAAGATTATAAATTGTGCACTGAGAAAACCACAGGCTGTGGAGGGCTGTGCAGTCCATGGCTCTCAGATCACGCATAGCAGCCTCCTACGCCACCCAGGCCCTCCTGGCTCCCTCCCCGACACCTCCACCCAGGCTCAGGGCAAACCCTGGGAGCTTCCTGATGGCTCTCACTTCACACCTCACTTTCCAGTCCAGCCCACCAGTGCCCGCAGCAAGCCAACCTATCGGTTGGAACGTCTGCCCCCGGTTGTCAGTGCATGTCATAGCGACTGGCCAAATGGTCAAACTCCCAGCAGAACTCTGGTTGAGGGGACAATTTGCATAGTAGGCTTTTATTATATAGGATGATCTCACTCTGAATGAATTAATTATACTTCCCCGCATTTAAACCCAAGGATTAATCAAGTCATACATACTAATTGATAGAAAGAATGGAGGCACACTTTGCATTTCAACTGACTTATTATATAGAACAGCATCTTTCATATTTTTCATACAGAGAAATATATTGTCTATTCCTTTAGTTTTTAGTTGTCCTTTAAAATCTACTTCTTTAAAGCCTATTGACTTTTGAATTGGGATCCCCTAGGTGTTGTACCATTAAATTAGAAGAGTTATGTTATTGCATGATGGCTAAGCCAGTACAAACTTGACAGAGAAAATATAGCCCAGGAACAAGCTAGATCTTGTATTTCGTGCTATGGAGACTGTGCTTTCAGGTATCTGGATATTGTGTTTTCCTAGTTACCAGGCCGAAGAGTCTTAATTCCTCATGTCTTTGCCTTTTTTTTTTTTTTTTCAAAGACAGAATTTGAACATGTTGACACAGTCCCCAGTTTTGAAGGTCATGGCATCCATGGCTTCTTATGAGGGTCCACTTAACTGATGTTTTTTAGAATATATTTTATTGATTTCAGAGAGAGGAAGGGAGAGGGAGAGATAGAAACATCAATGATTAGAGAGAATCATTGATCAGCTGCCTCCAGCATACCTCCCCAGTGGGGATCGAGCCCGCAACCTGAGCATATGCCCTGACAGGGAATGGAACCATGACCTCCTCGTTCCTAGGTCAATGCTCAACCACCGAGCCAAACTGACTGGGCAACTAATGTTTTTATTAGCTCTGTTAGTTCTGTGCATGTTTTGCTCTTTCCCATAAATATTCCCTAAGTTTATGTCATCAGCCCATTTCCTTTCTCCTTGCGCTCTTGCCTTTGGCTGCCTGATGCATTTCCAGAGTTTCAAATGGCTCTTCCCTGAGAAGACACAGCCTCTTAAACCTGTAGTTACAAAATAGTCACGAGGATGTAGAGTACAGCACTGGAACTATAGCCAATAATATTGTAATAACTGTGCATGGTGTCAGATGAGCACAAGGAATATCAGGGAGAACACTTTGTCAAGTATGTGATTCTCTAATCACCATGCCTATACCTGAAAACTAATACAAAATAATATTGAATGTCAACTGCAATTGAAAAAAATAAAAAGAAATAAATAAAAATATTCCACAATAAAAGGAAAATAATCATCTTTAAAAACCACACACCTGCATTTCTGGCCCACACTCTCCATTTGAATTCCCAGTGTCTCTTGGACCTTTCCGTTCAAACAACTTGCTGGCACATCAAATTTCACAAAGCAGGAGATGCACGACTGGCCCCAGCTTGCTTCTCTGCCGTCAATCTCCTTGCATGACTTATCTCTTCACTTATTCATCATCTTTCAACCACACTGGTGCCTCTCTCTTCTTCACCTATATCAAGCTCATTTCTGCCTCAGGGTCTTTGCAAATGCTATTCCTTCCTGGGCCCCCTTCCCCTGATTCTTCACACAGCGGGGTCCTGCTTACTCTGACTGCCAGCCAGCCCATGTCCACGACCCTCTCCCATAGCGGTCTGTTCTATTTCCTCCATAACCTTCATTACTCTGAATGTATCCCTTGTGTGTTTAGAATATAGATTCTGTGAAGAGAGCCTGAATCTCTGTCACGTTGTAGCCTACGCCCTCAGTACAGGGCCAGGCACACTTTCCACATTCCAATAGTGAATTGTGCAATAGGAAATCCGGCTTTTCAGTCTAGATCTGCTATTGACCAGTTGTCTGCCTTTGGGTATTAGTATTTGCCTCTCTGGACAGCAGTTTTCTCCATTTTAAAAGGTGGAGCACTGTTTTCCCAACTGTTTTCCACGTACCGTCTAAGAGGCCCCCTTAGGTATGTGTTGAAGGTGGAAGAAGTGAAAGGAGGAGACCTGAGTGGGAAGGCTCTGGGACCCTCCTATCCAATCCTGCCTCAACAAGAATAGTTCTACTTTTATTTTGTTAGACAGTTTAGATTTCCACTTGAGATTTCATTTGAAGACAGGTATCCACATTAAAATTAAAAATGTAGTTTAAAAATCACCTATTCTGACTATTGAAAGTTTCCTTCCATCTTGAATTGTGACTATTACCAAAGTAGAACTGATTCTTTCTGTCCTCCCACAAACCAGTTTGAATTTCTTGTTAGCATTTTTGGTATTGTCACACAAATTTAAAACCTCAGAGTTCTTTTTGACAGTGTCTTCTCCATCCAACCAGTGGTGTAATTGTTCTAAATGCCTTTCTTATCAACTGTTTATTTCCATTCCTTAAGGCTGGATATAAGGCCTTGCCTAACTCTTAGGTCAAGACTGATAACCTCTTATCTGGACAATTACAGCATCCTCTATGGCATTCTTTATACCTTCTGGGCTGGTAATCCTTTCCCCACACAATTAGTAATTGATTTATCTAAACAATATTCTAATAGTTAAGTCTTTGTTCAAAACCTTCAGTGGTTTTCCGTTGCTTATGAGAGAATCTAAATGACTGACCAGGGAGCCTGTCTTGGTCACAACACTATTCGTGTCTACGATGTTCACTGCCCACTGCCTTTGCCTCACAGATCCATCCATAAGGATCACCATTCCCTGTTCCATAAGATCCCACTTTCCTGGCCAAAGCATCTGGTCAAACATCTATAGTCTGGGTAGTGGTCTCTAAGTCAATCTGGCAAAAGAACTTTGTCTAATAGGTATTCTATACCAGATGACAGTGCTTGATTAATCAGATATTTTCTTCTGGGAAACTGAAATGAAAGATTTGAGGAAATCCGTAGAGATTAGGGTGGAAAAGAGTGAAGAGAAATTTAGACAAGAGATATTGGGCAGAAGCTACGGGATAGGAAAAGTTATAAATGGGCAGTATCTTCACACAGGGAGAACGGAGGGAGTTCTTTGATAGTAAGAGTAGAAGTGGAAATGGAGATATGACTGATCCATCTGGATATACAACAATCTCCATGAAGCTTCCCCTCGTCACAGTAGGCAAAACTCACCTGCCTCTAAACCCAGAACTTTGCCTTTCTTTTTTTGGCTTTTATTCCACTTTATATGACCAGGGCTTTTTGAGTATATGAAATATAGAACTTGACTCTGGCTAAGAATTCTGGGTAGTCCCCAGAATTGAAAGAAAAGGTAAACTCCTGGGTATCAGAAAAGGCAAATTCCAATATAGTGAAGAGGAATCCAGAATTTCTTTAGGCAATGCCATTGAGAGAACTTATGTTACTGCGCTCAAGAGTCAAACTCCAGGAAGGCCAGGCCGCCCTTGGTGGCTCTGGCCTGAACTGAACTGAGAGTTCCTCAGTACAATAATCCCATGGGAGGCAAGAGAGAGTTCCTCAAAGTTAAGGACTGGTGCTTTTTTACTAACAAATAGAGGAGATGATATTGTACAACCAAACAGACAAAACAAAAATTTTCTTCTCTACTTTATGATTATTTGGAAAGATGTCTTTGTCTCCAGTTTGAAGAAGGTACATAATACATTTCTCCCCTCCCCTTTTTATGTTTTAATTACAGTTCACATTCAATATTATTTTATATTAGTTTTAGGTGTGTAGTATAGTGGTTAGATATTTTACATTTTCCCATTGAGGACAGAATTTATTCATTAGTTTTATTTGATCTTTTAATAATCAATATTATTATTTACTAGAGGCCCAGTGCATGAATTCATGCATGGGTGGGGTCTGGTCAGCCCGCCCGGATCAGGCTGGGCCAGCAGAGGGGAGAGGACGTAGGAGGTTGGCTTGCCGGCCACGCCCCCTCGTCGAGCTCCCAGTTGAACTCCCGGTTGAGGGGGAAATTTGCATATTTGCCTTTTATATATAGGATGTCTAACATTTATTGAACACATATTCAGCTATGTACTGTGCTGAGTGTACTATATCCATGATTTCATCTTATGTTCTCAATAGACGTATATAGTAGATCTATTATTAAGCTCATAGATGAGAAAACCATGGCTGAGAAAACCAAGTGAGTCATTCACATTCCTAGAATGCAGGCCTTTTACTTCTTCCACCTTCAACACATACCTAAGGGGGCCTCTTAGACGGTACATGGAAAATGGTTGGGAAAACAGTGCTCCACCTTTTGAAATGGAGAAAACTGCTGTCCAGTTTTCTACGAAGACATGAAGGGCAAAACTGATCTGAAATGAATGGAATCCACACACTCTTGGGGATCCAGGCAGCCATGTCCTGTGCACTGGTCTTCACAACACAGAGTCATGGTTTTACCCATTTTTTTGTCCTATTGAAGGAATCTGGCCGAGGGCCTTTCCCTTAGCAGGGTCACCTGTAATCTCAAAAAGATTACAATCTGAAGACAGGAAGTTGGTCTCATGGAAGTCAGTGGTTTTCTGAGTTTCATGGAATCGTGAATCACCCAACTCATGTCCTGACCAAACTTCCATGTGATCTTCGAGCTCTTCTTTGGAAAATGAAATCTTCGTTCCTTTCTTTTCATTCCCTGTGGCACTTACTGGCAGCTTTCAAATTTTAGCACATGTCTTACATGGGGTCCATATTAAAGAAGCAGATTCTAGGTCACACCCTTGCAGAGTCTGATTCCGTAGACGTTAGTGGACCACGCACTGAAGCACACTAACTCCCAGTCTGTTTGTTTGAGACGTTGCGTCAGACCTGCTCAAGTGTTGCTTTTATGGCTTGGACTTCTCTCCCCTTTCTTTATCTGGTCTTCTCTGATTACAGCATAAACTTTGAAATTAGGATTTATGTCTTTTCTTTCTCCAATACCCCAAAAGTGACACTCACACGTTTAAAATATACATGGGAGTTGCTGATGGACCAAAAGTTGACAGAAACTGTTCTTCCATGCCTTGTCCAGCATGTGAATGTCAGGGCTAGGTTTGAATGGGAAATATATTCTAGATTGAAAGAACCAACCAGAAAAGAGACATATGAGGTTATCCAGTAGGTTTACATAGACAACTCAAAACACACTGGGAAAAAACACAGAATATGGAGTTTTAAATCCTCTTTTTACTTGAAGGTATTTTAAACCAGTAATTTTACTTAGAACATTAAAGGGGTTGAAATAGTGTTTCCTTCTACCCTATGCTTAGGATATATCCATTTCTTCCTTTTATTAATAACTCATAGAAATGCAGCCCTGACTGGTTTGGCTCAGTGGATAAAGCGTCAGCCTGCCGACTCAAGGGTCCCAGGTTCGATTCCGGTCAAAGGCATGTACCTTGGTTGTGTGCACATCCCCAATGGGGAGTGTGCAAGAGGCAGCTGATCGATGTTTCTCTCTCATCGATGTTTCTAACTCCCTATCCCTCTCCCTTTCTCTCTGTAAAAAATCAATAAAATATATATATTTTAAAAACAAATAAATAATTCATAGAAATGCAATATTGCAAATTAGTTTCAAGTTAGTCAAGAGGGCACACATACATCAAAAGCCAAAGTCATCATAGGCATTTGTTTAGGGAGGATTGAGAAGGGTCCGTCACTGTCTCCTTTTTTAGCAATGTGTCACTCCCTCGCTTAAAGCCCATGGATGGTTTCAGTTAGCTCTGAGGGTATAATTCAAACTCTTCATTGTGGCTTACAAATGTTACCTGGTCTGACCCTATGTCCCCACCTGCCACTCTAGCCTAGTCTATGACTCTGTGGCCCTCCATTCCCTCACTCCCCCACCCCCTACCCTCTCCATTGCACAAGATCAGCCTTTTTTCAGTTCCTTGAAGACATTGTTCTCAGTATCATTTCTGGCCTTAGTATATGCCTTCCTTCCTGTCCCAACTAACTCTCTTTTCAACCTGCAGGTCTCATTTGATGTTTCATTTCATCTGGGGAGCCTTTTCTGACCCCAGGTCTGGATTAGAAGCATGACTCTCCTTTTTATATTATAATTGCCCGTTTTCTATTCTGTATTCTCCATCCACTAAGACTGTAAGCTTAGTGTATGGCAGGGAAATAAAATGTACATAGGTAGATATATACATATATAGACATATACATATATAGACCTAGATATCTATCTATCTATCTATCTATCTATCTATCTATCATCATCATCATCATCTATCTATCTCTTATACTAGTATAGAAAATAAGCTGATCAGGAAAGAGGTAAAATGATTTGTCTCACTTCTCATCATCTCATGCCCTGTAGTTACATTCTTTCAAGTCCTGGGCACAGGAAAACCCATAATGGAAGCTCATGGGGAGGATGCCTGCAGACATGGGGAGTATAGGCAGAAGCCCTACAGGCACACAGCCAGTACTACCCTTTGAGCAGGCAAGGAGGGCTCCCAAACTGGGTTCCATATTTAGAGTGTCTTGCATATAAAAAACACTGAAATATAAATCTCCTTTTCCTATTTGATAAACTAAAGAGGTGTTTTAGAAATGTGCTATGCCATCAAGTGAACGACATTATGGGAGAAGAATGCACAGGTTGAATTGGCCCTCTAAGCCAGCACGGCAAGGCTGAGGGTGTGGCAGTGTTTATATGTAAGTGGTGGGGGTTGGGTGAGAAGGGTGTTTACCCCAGATCACATGAAATGTACATCTTTGGAAATATCTTTTCTCCTTTGCTCCTCTACGTTGGTGCTTAGAACTTTTGCAGGCGTGCTTAGAACTACCTGGAAATCTTGAGTCAGAACTGAGGCACTGGGGAGGGTCACCTATGTGCTATGGGATACTTGGCCTGATGAGTCCCAATCCTAGGTTTGGGCAGGGCCAGGCATGCCAAGGAGTCCTGGTCAGAGCCCAACTTCCACCTGCCTCAGCAGACCCACCCTACCATTCAGGCTTAGAGGCCACTCAGGAAAGGGCGGGGACGGAGATGGGACAGAGCAAGGGGAGAGGTGGAAGTCCAGCTTCTTTACCCTCTAGTCTGTGTGGGCCACATCATCTGCAGATTGTTGGATGGAAATAAGAGCTGAGACATGGGCACGATTTGATTTATAACTTCTAAATGTTTAGACATATATTGTGTCTCCATTTGGATCCTTCCCTTTACTTCCCTACCAATGTTTGGGGTATTCTTACACACACTCTTGCTTCATAGTCAGAGCTATCTGTGCTAATTGATTCCTTGGAAATGAGTACCATTACTCCCTACTTTAATTTTCTATTCAAGGAGTGGCTCAACTTTTAATGTTTGCTTGTATTTATTCTACTTCTGCCTCTACTCACTAACATAACTGCTCATATTTGAACTCTTTCTGAGAGAGGATCCAATTGGTTGGCCAGTCTAGTTAGTATGAAACCCCTCTGTTGGACCTGCTGGACAATACATATCTTGGATGAGATACCTCTCTCTGAATTAATCAACTGTGGCCACGTTGCAGGTCACCTTGTGACTTTTGGCCGAGAAAACTACTCTGGTCATTGGCTCTGAAGGGGATATGAGTAAAAGAGGCATTCAGAGCTCCATGACCAAGTACCTCCTCTTCCCTCTATCCCTGTGGCCGGCAAACTGTGGCTCATGAGCCACATGCGGCTCTTTGGCCCTTTGAGTGTGGCTCTTCCTAAGCCTTAGGAGTACCCTAATTAAGTTAATAACAATGTACCTACCTATATAGTTTAAGTTTAAAAATTTGGCTCTCAAAAGAAATTTCAATTGTTGTACTGTTGATATTTGGCTCTGTTGACTAATGAATTTGCCAACCACTGCTCTATCCCATACTGCTGCCCAGATAGTTGAATGCTACTTTTGTATTAATTTTTTATAAAGTCACTTATGCATTATTTGCATTCTCACCTAAACCATGCAGGCTAAGAAAATATGTGAGAATCTAATCATTCTGTCTCTTCTGCAAAAGAGGAAGAAAAAATAAGAACTCTTCAAACTACAATGAACAATTTAGAAGGAAGATGTGGTCAACTATTTCACTGTAAATTTACTTTGGTTTTAGTAATTCCTTCTGTCTTGGAATGGTTTCACTTCCTCCACAATGGTAAGCAATAGTCACTGTAAAATTAGACAGTGGGAATAAAAAGCTGGGTCTACATGTAGACAGTAAATCAATTTTTTTTATTACACAATAGTCTGGGACAATTTTAGTGACTGTTTCCATATATTTTACACATAAGGTTAGCTATAGAGTTTATATAATTTACTCATTAAGCTGGCTCAAACACTAGGCTGGACATTGTTCAGACCATTGTTTGGTCACATAGAACTAACCATCCCTCTTAATGTTATGTGGCTCCTACCATGGTAAGTGCTGTGCTATGCTTAAAAATATGCCAATAAGTTGACTTCTGAACTTTCTTCATGACTGACATTGGCTCTCTACTGGCATTTCCTCTCAATAGATACAGCAGGGTTAGATAATGATCTTTCCAGGACTCTTTAGAGTTGTAGTTCCTGGCTCCCTATATCCAGTCCTAAATATATGTAAATATGAATGTGACAGGATTCTCCCCAGATGGCCTGTCTCAAAGTGTCTGTCTCCTCTTGGGAAAAGAGGAAGAAGTAGATGAGAAAAAGTCTACTTCTAGAGAAGCTTAAGTCTCTTCTACTCCAGAGAATTCAAGTTCTAAGAATTAAGGAGAGAGTCAAGCACGGGATTATCAACTTCAGTTATTCCCTAGAACCATTAACCATGTTTAAAACACTCACACTCTAGCACCAACCTAAAGATTCTAACGTCAAAGTCAGAGGTGGAGATTGGCCTGTATAGATATTTTAGGCTTCTAATTAGTAATTTTGATGCCCAGGTGGGATTGAAACCAGTGGTTTGGATAAGAGGTTTATAATTTGATTTTTTTCTCCCCTCCATTAGTGAACAAGAACTTTATTTTACTAAATGACAGGCTGCACACATTGGTGCTATTCTTGCTTTAGGAACAGAAAGATTGGGTTCCAAGAGTAACCTCTTCAATCCTCCATTGAACTTCAAAGGAGAGTGTGCAGATCACGCCGCAAAGAAGTCTGACTGATAGTTCTTTACCCCAAACCTGCTTGTGATTCAATACAGCTTCTGTTTCTCAGGTGCTGAATTTGCCTTTGGGGAGCATCAGTGTCAGGTCCCTTTGGAATACTATTGCAAGTGAGATTGCAAACAAATACTTGAAAATGTCAAAACTTTGTCACTACCATGCAGCAGTAAAAACACAAAAATCACCTTTGACTCATGTGACCAAATGGATAAATCTTAAAAGCATACTAAGTGAAAGAAGGTAGACATACAAGGTTACATACTGCATGACTCATTTCTATGATATTCTAGAAAAGACAAAAGCACAGAGACAAAAAATAGGTTAATGGTTGCCAGGGACTAATATTGGAACAAGGGAATTGATGCAAAAGGACAATGGCATTTTTTGAGATAATGGAGATGGTTTATGTTTGTTTGTTTTTCTGGTGCATTACATTTCTTAGAGGACATTAGGCTCAGACTTTTGAAGTGATGCTTGGTTGTCACATGAACTTTCAATACTGGGATTTGGGGTGTATTTTATACAGGAATAAGAGATTGAAATACTCTGAAAAGAAAGGATAGATGCTGTCTCACAAGGAGAAACCAAAAGTATCACATGGCAATTAATATTTCTAAAGGCAAACATATCCTGTACTGAGAAAAATTCCCCCCATTGTTTATTGTACCAAAAAATTATAACATTATTTTTTATTAATAATAATTATTAGGGAGCCTGTGCCATCTTGAAGGGGGGAGCAACAGAGGCAGAGGGTGTAGCCACACCAACACCCAGACTATTCCTGGACACCATTGGCACCTGGGCAGTGAGTGGCACCCTGCCTCGCTGCTGGCTCCCAGTAGGGACCCCAGGACAGGGAGACCCCCAGTGTTGTGCCTCCCTACCTGCACACCCGGACCCAGCTCTTCAGGATTCTGTATACCCATTCCCTATACCCAGAACTGGTACTACACAGACCTGGGACTTTAGGACCCCATGCATGCCCCAATGGTCACATGCCCAGACCTGATGCTTCAGGGCCCTGTGCACACTCGGATCCAGCTCTTCAGGAACCCATGCCTGCTGGTATCTAAGCACCCAGACCTAGTGCTTCAGGACCCCATGTGCACCCAGTGGCCATGCTCCCAGACTCGGTGCTTCAGGAACCCCCACTTGCTAGTGCCTTGTTTCTGCACTAGCACCCCTTGGGCCTGGTCACCATGTGCCTCGTCACTGTGCCAGATCCCCACATGGAACTGTCACCACAGGGACCCTTTGTGCCCAGACCCAGTGCACCTGGATGCTGTACCTGGACCATGTAATTCAGGATCCCCATGTGCTAACACCAGGTCACTGTGTCAGAACCCCTCACAAAAGGACCTGGCTTGACAAGACACAGTGCACCTTGTCCTTGAGCCCAGAACTGGCACTTCAAGGACCCCACTGGAGTCGCACACCAGAAGAAATGTGCATGTGCCCCCACCAACCCCAAGCACCAGCATGGGACAACTGAGGAGCCAGATCTATAGGGGAAACGACCACAACTCAGAACAGAGATAAAGGCATGAGACATAGGCAGACCCAGCCTCTGCGCTAAAGAGTCCCAGACCATTGGACTGCTAAGGGCATCAACTTCTCAAACTTCAAGCAGGTTGCCCAGGGCCATAAGGTGACAGCAACTCAAATTACATAGAAACAAATACAAAAAGACAGCAAAAATGGGGAGACAATGAAAAAATTCCCAAAGGAAAGAAAATGAGGAATTGCCAGAAAAAGAAATAAATGAAATGGAGGCAAGCAATTTGTTAGAGAAAGAATTCAGAGTAATCGTTATACTGATGCTGAAAAGGCAGGAGGAGAAATTCACCAATATGTGTAAGAATTAAGTGAAAAGTAAGAATGACATAGGGTCAATAAAGAACACAATAGAAGGTCTCAACTACAGACTAGACGATGTTGAGGACAAATGAATGAATTAGAAGACAAGAGCTTTGGGACAACACAAAAAGAAACAACATCCACATAATTGGGATGCCAGAAGGAGAGGAAGCTGAGCAAGGAATAGAAAACCCATTTGAAGAAATAATGACAGAAAACTTCCTTGATCATGGAAAGAAAAAAGTCATTCAAGTCCAAGAAACACACAGATTCCCAAACAGGATGAACCCAAAAAGGCGGACACCAAGAAATATCATAATTAAACTGGCAAATATAAACGACAAAGTAAGAAACTTAAAGGCTACCAGAGAGAGACAGAAAGTTACCTACAAAGGCTCTCCCATTATACTATCAACTGACTTCTCAACAGAAACACATCAGGCCAGAAGGGAATGGACTGAAGTATACAAAGAGATGCAAAGCAAGGAACTGAATCCAAGAATACTCTACCCAGCAAGGTTATCATTCAAAATTGAAGGGAAAATCAGGAGTTTTGCAAACAAAAATAGGCTAAGGGAGTTATTACCACCAAGTCAGCAATGCAAGAAGTACTAATGGGATTGCAGTAAAAAGAAGAAATCAAAAGAAGGAAGATAGGTATAAAGAAGAAAAATGGCAACAAACAAGTACCTATGAATAACAACCTTAAACATAAATGGTTTAAATGCTCCAATCAAAAGATATAGGATAGCTGAATGGATAAGGAAACATGACCCATATATATGCTGTCTAGTAGAGATTCACTTCAGAACAAAGAACTCACACAGAGTGAGAGTGAAGGGATGAGAACAATTTTTTTCAGGCAAATAGAAATGAAAAAACAAAACAAAACAAAACTGAGGAAGCAATACTTACATCTGACAAAATAGACCTCAAAAGTGAAGGCCATAGCAAGAGATAAGAAAGGCCACTTCATAATAAAGGGATGGATACAACTAGAGGATATAACTCTGGCAATATGCACCCAATGCAGGAGCACCCAAATACATAAAAACTTCTGGAAGATATCAAGGGAGAGATCAACAGCAATACAATCATAGTAGGGGACTTTAATACCCCATTGACACCACTGGATAAATCCTCTAGATAAAAAAATCATCAAGCACTTGGAGGCTAAATAGCATGGGATCTAAATTCATTTGAAGAGTACCGAAATCTAGAGGGACCTGACACTTCCTGCCCAGTAGATTGGGAGGACTGAGCAGGAACTGATGGGTAAGAAGGAGGGCAAGAAGGGAAAAATACCTGAGATGGAAGGGATTTGATGGCTTCTTTTCTGAAGTAGATTCCATTCAGACAGAAAGGTGACTGGATAGGAAAATGAACGGACTATTTTGCACCAATGGTTCTCAAACTTAATCTGCATCAGAAGAACCGAGGGCATTTGTTAAAACACAGATTATTGGGCATCACCCCCCAGAGTTTCTGAAGCCTTAGGTGTAGGGTCCCTGGAGTATTCTAATAAATTTTCAGGCACTGCTGATCTGGGGATCACACTTTAAGAACCACTGTTTTTCATTTCAGTACTCCAGGCCTATGCTTGAATGACTAATAAAAGACTTTCTTTTGAGTAATGGACTGAATCTCTACTTGCTCCAAAATATGATTGTCTATAACTAAGGGCTTATGGACTGCAATAGGATCATTATAATTCCTTTGGAATCTTTTAATCTGTTAAAAAAAACAAAAACTAAACTCTGGGCATCTAAATTAATCTATCTGAACCTCAGCTCCCCATTATCACTGGCCTTGCTTGGATCACTTTCAAGATCATTTCAGATGGGAATAAAAAGTGGAAAAACACAAACATAATCACACAGAAACTTTATTTCTTTAATCTGACCTTTGCTCCTTTTTCCCTTTAAATTCAAACTGGCCTTATCCAGCACTGTGACTTACTCACCTCCCTCTTCCTTGAATGTTTAGCCCTTCAGCATTAAACCCCCAAGACAATGAGGTTCTGATCAGCATCAGATAATCTTAGGAACAAAGCCTAGGGTCTGTTGACCATGGAGACATAGTTTTGGTCAAACTATTGATAACCTTTAGGTTATCAATGGTGTTTCATCTGCAGGCCCGGAAAAGCTGAAGGTCTCTGTTATCACAGCCTGGGGAAATCGACAGATGACACCAAGGCTGACATCAAGATAGGATGCAATGATGAACTGCCCCTAGCCTAGCTCCAACCAACCAATACAGGCCAGGACTCTAACCACAATCCTAACCCCCTCAGCCACCATGGTTAATGATGTCCCCCTAGACAGCCCATCCCCGATCAGGTTTTACAGCAATCTCTCTCTTGTGCTTGGGGGTTTGACGCAATTTCCTGGGAAAAAAAAATAAGCCTTTACTTTCTCGGCTGCAAAGTCCTGTTCACATTTGATTGGGTTTGATGAGCACAGACAAATGAACCCCTTTAGTTGGGTAACGCAAACAAGACTGAAATCCCATGAGCTGACTGATCGAGATTCAAACTAATAGAGACAACTGAAGGTTGAAAACAAAATGGCTTTCTTGGTGATAGCATTCTGGTCTTGCTACATACTTGCCGCTTGTGTTCCCATTTTTAGCATAGAATTTCTGTGTTATATACCTTTTAAAAGTATATTATTTGCCTATAAAGTTGAATGTGTATAAGGAGCATGCTGTGTAACCTAGATAGACATTCATTCCCACAGTCGTAATAATGCCTTTCCTAACATCTGTGTGCTTTACAGGTGTTAACTCATGTACTTCTCACAAGAGATACTACATTCTATAGAGGAGGAAACAGGCACCGAGAGGTTGAGGAATGTACTCAAGGTTGCACAGCTAGTAAGTGGCAGAGTCAGGATTTGAACCCAAGCAGTAGAAATCCAATCTGAGTTCTTAATTAAGATACCAGAATTATTTTTATATTTTTCATAATGAGATCTCTAAGGAAGTAATTAAACACAGGAGTATAAAAAAAGATTAACACACACACACACACACACACACAAACATATATATATATAAAATATTTTTTTCAGGAAAACAAGACATACCATAGACAACCAAAACACTATAAATGTGAAATGGGACAGAATTTATAAATCATTTGATAAAAAGGCTAATTTCCTTATTATAGAATTTTAGCAAATCATTAGAAAAGAAACAAACAACCAGATAGAAAAATGAATAAAGCATGTAAAAAATGGATTGCCAATGGATTTTTCATGGTAAAAGACATAGCAATGGCTTTCATATGTGTGAAAATATATGTAACGTCACAATAAAGAAATGCACATTAAGAAAAAGAGATATGTTGTCCCTCATCATTCAGTTCCAGGGGCTCAGCTACTTTGCCTCTGGCTTTAGGCCTTCAGTTTTCCTTCCAAAGCTCTGCCCTCTCCTTCAGGTGCTGCATTGCTCAGTGTCAGAGTTGAGAGAGTACTGACCCAGTGAGAAAAGTCCAGCCTTTGTCATGTGCCTTCTCAAACCATGTACCCAGTAGAGGTCAGAGCACTCATTCTATCAGATCACAGTAGTTTGGTTACATGGCACCTTCCCCTGGGAACTCTTTAAGGGCAGGTGCCTCATCTTATTCCTCTTTATATACCCAGTTGCTTATAGGAGACTTGGCACATGGCAAATGCTGAATAACTGAAAATTGCAAAACGTTTTCCCATGCTCTCTTCTTCTTCACTGCTTTATTTGTCTTCATAATAATTAGACCTCTGACATACTACAGTTTTGAAGCTTAAAAATATTTTGTTTATTACTCAGATGTATGGTAAGCTTATATTTAGCTTTAGTAGATATGACCAATTTTCCAAAATAATTGTATCAATTTACACGGTTACCAGTAATGTATGAGAATCCAATCTATTCCAAATCATTGCCAACCTTTTGACATGCATGTCAAACTCAAAGGCTAACATGGGCCAAATAAACAAGGTTTAAGTTTATGTGGGCTGCAAAAAAACCAAAAGCTTCCATTTTCATAGAAACCTAGGTTTATTTCAGTAGAGACTTGCTGAATACAAAGGCCTGAAATAAATGAGTCATCTTAACTTAAAATAATAGAACATTTTAATAAAAATTAATATTTTTTTCTTGAACATTAATTTACCAGACACTGAATAACTGCACAAATTAATAATTATGTATAACAGGATATTATAAAAATTAAGTTACAAAACTTTATTAAAACATTTCTTACATACCATTATATTGGCTGGGCCGCAAAAATATTCCTTGTGGGCCGTGTGGGGCCCATGGGCCATGAGTTTGACATGCTTGCTTTAAAACTATCATTTTAATCTTTGTTACTGCAGGAGCCTGGTGTAGTGGTATTTCACTGTAGTGTTAATGCACATTTCCTGACTAGAATCTTTTTCATGTCCTTATTGACCTTTTGATATAGACTCAGCTAATTCACTCCTGAATTCAGAGAAATGAAATAAATAATATGATCACTCATACACATATATACGAATGTTCATGCTTTAATTTCCAATATCCAAAAACTGGAAGTAACGAAATATCTAGGAGAATAGATTTTTTAAATGGTGATATGTTTATATGTGATTCCATAAAGAATAAATTACAACATGGTGATTCTCACAGATAAAATTTTGAGTGGGAGAAGTCAGACACAAGATAGTACATACTGTGCTCCTATTTAAATAAAGTGCAGACACTCACAAAACTAATACATATTGAAAGTAATCAAAGTAGTTACATTGAAAGGTTATTACCTTTGGAGGGAGGGAGAACAAGGAAGCCTGGGAAGCTGGAGATATTCTACCTTCATCTGAGTGGCAGCTACATAGTATATATATGTCACATATGCAAATTATTAATCTGTATGCTTTATTCTATGTGTTACATCTCAATTAAAAACAAAGTATTTAAGAAAAAAATTTTTAAATGTGCAGTTTCTGTCTCCTCCAACTTGCTCTATAAGGGTGAAGATTTTTTTCTGTTTTGTTTACTGTTATATATTCAGTGTCTGGAACGTACCTGTCACCTAGCAGATGTTCAGTATTGGATGAATATTGTATTAATGAATGGTTCCTGCTTAATTTTCATGTTGAAATAGCACCGTCTGGTAGCTACAAACCAGATTTTTAGGTTTTATGTACTTTTTGGGAAACACCTTTCTGGTTAATGAGATCATGTTTAGAAAGAATTAACTTGTAGAAAGAGCCACTTAAAGATGTTATGAGAGCCCTGGCCAGGTGGCTCGATTGGTTGGGGCACTCATCTGGGTTTTGGGTTCGATCCCCAGTCGGGGCGCATACAGGGCAACCTATTAATGCTTTTCTCTCACATTGATGTTTCTCTCTCCATTCCTCTCTCTAAAATCAATACGTGTGTTCTTGGGTGGGGATTTAAAAAAACAACAACACGATGTTGTGAGAAGGAAAACCACACTGGCATTATCCTGAGAGGCAGCTGAATACCTGTGCAGCAGTTCCCAGGGCTCCGGGGTAAACCACAGCCGTTTCCCGAGAACACGCCTGACAGCTGTGAATGGCTGAATCATACACACAGTTACAGGAACTGGAACAAATTTTGGCCTATAATCAAAGAGGGATTATAGCAAGAGTTTAGAAATTAATCTATAAAAAAGAATAAACGTTAAGAGGAAGATCCAAGCATATCAGAAAACTTGATAAGACAAAAGTGGCATTTTAGTTATATTTGGGAATTGATGGTTAATTTGAAAAATAGTACTGGCATAATTGGCTGCGAGAAGAAAAGCGTTAACTTTTTTTCACACTACTTATAAAATTAAATTCTGTATTGATTAAAGATCCAAATGTAAAATAGAAAATATTAAAAACGCTTGAATAAAATTTAGGAGAAATATACCCATAGCTTTAAGAGTATGGGATACATGCTTAAGCAACATAGGAAATCTAAAAGCCACAAGAGAAAAGATTATTCAATATTATCACATAAAAAACTTTTTAAAATGTTTATAATGGTGAAAGACACCAGAAAGACAAAAGAAAATGTCTGCTGGGAGAAAATATTTGCAGTGAATATAATGAAGGGTCAATTACCTTTATAAATATAAAAGAGTTTTTACAGATTGATATGATAGAAAGAAAGTAATTCAATTGAAAAATCTGAGATATAAAAACTAAAAATATAAGCCGGACATTTAAAAGAAAAACATGTATGTAAAGATGTTGAATCTCTCCAGTAGTCAGGAAAATGCAAAAACAATAACAAGATGCCTTTTTATTGATAAGATTGGGGGAAATGCATTAACTTTTTAATTTCTTTGGTTCTTTAGGGTTTTTTCCCCCCCGACAATCCTGTTTAAGTTTCAGTAAACTGAAGTTTAATATTTCCATTGGAAATTGGAGGCCTGCTGATTGAGAACTTAGGTTAGAAACCTGACAAATAGGGCAGCTGCTTAAAAATATGAATTCGATGCTTCACCCTCACTCCCACTCCTGTGCCATAGAATGGAACCCAGGTATCTTTGGTTGCTGTTTCTTAATGCTCTGCCTCTAAAATTGACCCATCAACCCAAATACATTCTTGCTTCTAAGAGGGAGTAGGGTTTTACCAACTCAAATCATGCCTTTTTTTTTTAATCGTAAGCTGAATACTTTTAAGAAACAGAAAACTCAAGAAGAGCATTTTACCTCCCCTTTACCCGACTAAAAGAATTCATATTAAAACAACAACACCCTGCTCAAGGAGTGTGGCAGACTGAGGAACCTAGGAAAGTCTGCTAGATTCCTCTCTGTGACCCATTATTGCTGGGTGGCCTGGCAAGAATTTATTTACCAAAAGTTTTCTTTTCATCTACCTTCCCTTTGAGGTTTAAACCACTTCCTTTAAGCTGCACCCCATTTCCTTCGTGCAAGATGGCTTATAAGTCTCAAATGCCCAATATTCCTATGAAACCCCTATCTGTACATACATAATAAATTTGGTTATTTTCTTCTGTTAATCTGTCTCCTGTCAATTTTATTATTAGGCCAGCTAGAAGAACAAGGAAGGATAAGAGGGAAGTGTTTCCTCTCAACATTTGCTGGGAACAAAATCTTAAAGGAATACTCTCCTTCACCTTGTGTTTAAAAAGAGTAGAGAAAACTGTAACTAAGGAAAAGAAAAAAGAATGTCCTTTCAATGTCTTATCAGAGCATTCTTTAACTGGTCACCCCAAGGATTATGTAATGTTGGAGAATATATTTTTATTTGACTGGTTACTCATTATTAATTAAAAGTCTAGACTTAGGGAAACTACATGCTAATTTATAATTTTTTGTCTATTAACAATATCAATGATTTCTATCCAGTGGAAAAGATAACCCCACTGGATTTCTTGCCTTGTAAGATATTAACCAATTTGTACCTAACCTAAACTAATTCTAACTTTTTTTTTTCTCAAATGCCTATGCACATGTAGTTTCTCAAATACTCTTTGGACTAGTTTTACTATTTGCCTGGTTCTCTCATTAATGAACTGAATATATTCTTAAATGAATAATATTGATAACTTTTTGAAAATTTTACTTTGATAATCTCATTTCTTAATTTTATCCAATGTTCAAAGGCCAGCTACATGCTCATTTTTTTTCCCAAAGAAAACTTGCTTAACTCTGCCAGACGATCTCTATCTGCTCTGAACCACTTAACTGTAGTTTTTCAAATTGGAACCCTAGAATGAATATATTCTTAAATGAATAATATTTATAACTTTCTGAAAATTTTACTTTGATAATCTCATTTCTTAATTTTATCCAATGTTCAAAGGCCAGCTACATGCTCATTTTTTTTCCCAAAGAAAACTTGCTTAACTCTGCCAGACGATCTCTATCTGCTCTGAACCACTTAACTGTAGTTTTTCAAATTGGAACCCTAGAATTTCTTGAAGGTAACTGGAAAGCTGGGAAAGGAAGAAAGATAAAAAGTAGGGGGATAGTGGTGATAATAATTAAGCAAGGAGGGTCTACTTTTCTGATATATATATAATAAATAATATAATAAACTATTTTGGAAACCCTTGTTCTACAGCAGGGGTCAAAAAACTTTGTCTATAAAGGGCCAGGTAATAAATATGTTAGACTTTGTAGGCCATATGGTCTTTGTCTCAGCTACATACTTAATTCTACCATTGTAACAAGAGATCAGCTATAGATAAAGTATAATTAAATGAACATCATGTGTTCAAATAAAACTTTATAAACACTCAAATTTAAATTTCATGTGTCATGATGTATTACGATGGGAAAACATCATAACTCACAGGCCTACAATAATAGGCAGCAGACTGATTTTTAAATGGCCCACAGCTTGTGGCTCCCTGTCCTCCTGCAGTGTTTAAGGATCATACAATTTTTTGGTAAGTCATTGGCAGGCTATATTGTTATTAATTTTTTTTATTCAAGATCTTATGTCCTTAGCTAGGTTGTCTTATACACATGTGTAAACCTCCTAAGGACCAAGTTCATTGTTTGGAGAAAAGCAAGCACAATAAATGTTGACTATGGAACAGTTTTGCCTGGGATGAGCCTGGCCTGAGAAAATTGTGGGTGGTAGGGAAGTTAGTATTTTAAGTGGGTGGCAGATTCAGGAAGAATCAGAGAGAACCACTTCCTCAGAGAAATCCTTGAAAATCAGCCAGAAAATTGAGTTGGCAGCGAAGCTTTAAGATGACCAGGAACTAGGATGCAGGAGTCCCTTTTGCATCCAAGTTGTGAGGTCAAAGCGAAGCCAAGCAGAAAAAAAGCAAGCTCCTACCTCATTTGGCTCCTGCAAGGTTGCAGTGTATCTTTAAGGATCAAAATATGCACTGGCAAGGGAATCTTTGTGCTTCTCTGCAGGCTGGCTCTTCTCACTTTTTGACATCATCTCCCAACTGACTCATTATTTCCAAAAAGCCTTCCTCACCTTCCACTCCACTCCCCACACAGACGCACATGCACGCACGCACGAATGCATACACAAACGGGCACCGGCGCACACACAGACACAGTCTTGAGCAGGCCTCCTCCAGGAAGAAACAGTCACTCATCTTCGTATTTACTGTGACTTAAACAGTAGCTGGGATATCCTAGGTAGTCGGTAACTTTTTTTGAATAGGGATTTTAAATAGAACCTCCTTTAATCCAGCAATGCATAAGTCTCAGAAATGCTTGAGTTTTACGTTTTTCATCTTTGTTACCAGGGAGTGTAGAAGGAAGGAACTGAATCCTTTGTAGATCCTCCCTTTAAACACTTGGGCAGTAATCTCCAAAGCACCATTGCTGGACCCCACCCTAGAGTTTCTGAATTATAAAGGTCTGGGGAAGTGGCAAACATTTGCTGTCTAATTCCTATGTGAGCCTGCCACTGCTGGTCTGTGTCCACACTTTGAGAGCCAGTGCTCTACTCTACTGTGGCTCTATTCTTCTAAGAAGTTTCAGGGGCTTGTCTTCTGACTTGGTGGCTTCCATCCTTATTACCAGCCTTCCCTCTCCAATCCCGGATCCCTGATTCTCATGCCAGCCCCTCATCACTAGGACAAAAAGGGATCAAATGACTAAAAAAGGATCTAAGATCATTTCAAATTGAAGTAAAAATAAATGGTAAAAGCTTTGTTTTATATTAAGGAATTAGCCTTTGAGAAGGAATATAATTTTGTAAGCTAATAGAATTATGCTCTAGGAAATTTTGGGAGTTTACTTAGGTGGGAACCTTTCCCACAGGAAATTACACAATCCCAGTCACACCCACCACTTGCGGATACACCCTTCTCAGGATAGGTATTAAAGTATTAAAACCCACCGGGGTCAAGTATTTAGCTACCCTCAACTGAAGTGTGCACATCTGGAGTTCTGATTTTCATGTGCAGCTCTGTGGTGGTATCTAGAACTACAAGATATAAAGCAAAGTCACCAGATCCAGGAATGTGGTCTCAAAGGGAGAAGGGGATATGGGACAATAGCTTCGAGTATCCATGAGAAAGAAGGTTAAGATTTGGAGAAATCAGAGGAGAAGTGAAAGAGGAAGTTCTCTGTCAAAAAGGACTTACTGCAGCAGTAATGTCAGGGGGACAGGAATAGAAAGAATGGGAGTGGCGGCTGGAGTAGGAAAGTCTCTTCAGGGAACTGTTGGGGGAAGGTTGGAAAAGGAAGGGTGCCAGATTGTAGAGATTAAACCTGGCTTCATTAACTGGACCACAACTTTGCCCTTCTTTCATACATTCTCTAAGCAGCAACCACAATGACAACATGAATGGCCCTTGAAAATATTATGCTGTGTGAAATAAGTCGATCAGAAATAGCTAAGAACCATAGGATTTCACTCATATGTGGGATATAAAACTAAAATTTGTGGACACAATCAGCAGTGTGGTGGTTACCAGAGGGAAGGGGATGAGATGGTGGTGGAGGGGGCCTAACATATGGTATTGGAAGATGATTTGACTTTGGGTGGTGTGCACACACTGCAATATAAAAATCTGGTATCATAGAAAGGTACACTTGAAACCATATGATCCTATTAATCAATGTCACTCCAATAAATGTAATAAAAAATTAAATAATAATAATCATATGAATTGGAATTTTTACTAAAAATTTATTCTAGAAAAATTGAAAAATTCAGAAATGTACAAAGAAGAAAATAAAGGTCATTTGTAATCCCCCTATTCTGAGATAACCTCTTTTAATTTGAGGTTAATTTGAATGAGTTTTTCAGAAAGGGAGTACCATGAAAAAAGTAAAATGTAGAGCCAGGCTGGTATGGCTCAGTGATTGAGCATCAACCCATGCACCAAAATGTCACTGGTTTGATTCCCGGTCAGAGAACATGCCTGAGTTGCAGGTTAATCCCTGGTGGGGGCATGCAGGAGACAGCCGACTGATGTTCCTCTCTCATAGATGTTCCTATTTCTCTCTCCCTTTCTTATCTCTCTAAAAATCAATAAAAACATATTTTAAAATAGTAAAATGTAGAACAAAATCTGGTAACAATGAATCTTGCATAGAGAATGGAATTAAAAGACTAACTAGAAAGGGATTTAGACTCCAGGTATAAAATGGTAAATGAATGGACTAAATGGGACTGGAAAGAATTGATAAATAGTGAGGTGACAGGATTTGGAAAGTGATTAAAGATGTGAGTGGGGAATAGAAGAGGGGAAGAGTATCAAATGGCCTAAAGGTTAATAACATTGGTTAAATAAATAAAACGTTTTGAGATTGGGTGAATGGAGATTTTTTTTACTCTTTTATTTCTTCATCAAATATTTATTGGGCACCTCGCCTATGCCAGGCACTGGTCTAGTTACTCCAGCACATCCGGGAACACAACAGCAAAAGCCTATCCTTCCTGCGGCTTCAGTTCTGGCGGCAGGAACTGCGGTACCAATGAAGAAAGCAGGCAGATTTTGACTGGGAGATCAATCAAGGAACGTTAAAAGTTGCTTAAAGAGTTTTTAAGAGCACATGTATGCCTTTAATTCTCTGAACATCTGTACGTAATTATAGGACTAAAATCCATTCAAGGCTGTCACACTGTAGTAAGCTGGGGTCTTTCGGTCAGGGAAAAAGAAGATGCTGTTTCAGAGGAAGGTAGAAATCCTCCAATTACGCAATGACTGGTTTTTGGTTGGTGCCAGATGTGGATGGGCCGAATTCCTTCCTGATGAAAATTGAGAATTAGTTGCTCGCTGAAGAGACATCCCCTAATAAAAAATTCCATTAATAGTCAATACCTAGAAAAACCACAGAAAATTTAAGAAACTGCTGAAGAAAAATTGCTAAATAAATGAACTAGACCAATTATGGTTACATGAGTATATTCACTCTGTGAAAATACTTTGAGATCAACATTTCTAAATGTATACTTTTCTGTATGTATATTATACATATTAATAAAACTTTATTTTAAAAGCAAAAATTGTTCCAGATACAGCTTCTTCTGAAAAACAAACAACAACAAAAAAACACACAACAAAGCACACAAAACAAGAAAACCCTCCCTGTTTCAGTCATAAGAATTGCTGCCTTATGCCATGATGTCCTGGTACAATGTGAGGCTCTCTCCTAAGGAGTTTGTGAATGTGGACACACCACACTCAGATTCCATCTCCTCAACTTGTTGGTTTACCACAGACAAATTTTCAAAACCCTCTGAGCTTTAGGTTTCTCATCTGAAAAATGGGAATATTGTCAACATCTTACAGTCATCTGGGGCTTGAAAGAGATAATGTGTATAGTCTGTCCCAGTGCTTGCCATACACAATGCTCACATTAGTGCTGGGTTCTCATTTTTCCAACTGCCCTCTTTTACAACTTCAAGAGCTCTCCTAGGTCTGAACTCCCAATAAAGTCAAAAGGAGATGCTACTGGGTCAAACATGTCAAAGGCTGAAGAGCGGAAGTGCCTCCAGGAGAAGCCAAAGCCAATCAGGCCCTGGGACTCTTGAGTAATAAGGAAAATGTGAAGGGATCCCTGTCATAATCGAAACCCAGCCAAACACTGCCGCTGAGGTGCCAACGATAATAAGGTAACTTGCAGCCGAAATTATAGCATTTGCTCACCGCACAGATTTTCCCCCACAGAAAAAAAAATAGAGGGTAAGTAAAACAGACAGTAATACCAAATATCCAAAGAGTGGATTTTCCCATTGGATGATCATAGCAGGGAATTTGGGTTTACTTTTTGGTACCAGTCTTACAGGAATGTTTGGTTGACTTATTAAAATTCAATCAATGGTTGTTTTCATCTTCTGACACATGGTTTGGGGGAGCTGAGATATTCTGCTGCACACAGCAGAATGTGGCATCAACTTGCTTACAGTGGTTTCCCCCAAGTGTTCCATTCTCCCCAGTTTGGTGCCGAAGGGAACTTGTCAAGGTTTATCTAGCAATAGAATCTTCTTGGTCATTAGTTCCAAAGCTTCCCTCGATTCCTCCCTTCTTGTCTCAAAGTCCACCCTTGCCTTAATCATCATCTCAGCTTTTTAGTGTATTCTTCACTTCATATAGAGCCCCAGACTGATGCTTTCTTAAAACATTTTTATTACAGACTAGAGGCCCAGTGCATGAATTCATGCACCAGTGGGATCCCTCAGCCTGGCCTGTGGGATCGGGCCAAAACCAGCTCTCTGACATCCCCCAAGGGAGTCTGGATTGCAAGAGGGCTCAGGCCAGGCCAAGGGACTCCACCAGTGCACTATCGGGGCCGGGAAGGGATGTGGGAGGTTGGCCAGCCAGGGAGGGACTGCAGGAGGGCTCCAGGGCATGTCTGGCCTGCCTTGCTCAGTCCTGATCTGCCGGACCCCAGCAGCAAGCTAACCTATAGGGTCTGTCCCCTGGTGGTCAGTGCAAGTCATAGGGAGTGGTTGAGTGGCCTTAGCATATCCACCAAACTATTGTCTGTGTGGATGGGGTATACGTATATAATAAGTTCTTTAGCTAATCCCTTCACCTTCTTTATCTAGTATTTTGATGTGCTTATTTGGTGACTAGGAATTTCTATCCCACATAATTTGTTCAGTGTGGTTTCCATGAATACTGTGCCTCCTTAGACCCATGTAGGCTGGAGTTTTTTCTTTGTGAATTTTTTAAACATACGGTAAAAATCCCATCAATCTGTCACTTAAATAAGAGAAGACTTGTTAAAACTACATATTGCTTAAATGCAGAAGACACTCCAAATGTGCTACTGTATGTGTCGCTGGATGGCCTTGGCCCAGTAGAATTTCTGACCTGTCTTTCTCTGCTGTCTTATGGCCTTGGGCTAACCTCTAACCTTTAAGGGACAGAGGAGAGACAGGAAACAGATACGGGAGAGGTGACACATGGAGTCCAGTTCCAAACCTCAACATCTCCAGCCCATTGCTTTGCTGTTACCAAAGAAACACTCAGAAATGCTTCTGGTTTCTCCCCCATAAGTCTGAGCATATGATACATTTGCTTTTCCTGTCCAGAGGAGTAAAGGCAGCTCTCTGCTGAAATTTGGGACTGACTTCTGTCATGGAAATGCTGGTCTAACAAACAAGCATAAAGTGTATAGGGGATTTAGACTGCATGTGTCATTAAAAGAGCTGGGAATCATCACACCCATTATCTCTATAAGAATGAAAACTAAGACAATATTCACAATGACCAATTACAAGCTTATGCGAATAAAGTGATATGTGAATAAGTACTTAATAATTAGGTTGCGTGTAAGAGAGCAGTTACCTTCACAGTAGCCCCCAAACTCGCACGATGCTGCCAGCCCACAACCTATTACAGGTCATCAGGAAAATGAAGAGGTCCAGAGATGTGAGGGATGATTACAATAACAGTAAAATGTTCTTTGTTGTGCAGAATTTTCCTTTAAAACCCAGGAATTTTTCACTGGCTCCAAGGACACTAAAATTATTTACAAAAAATAAATAAAATGTAAGTACATTTTTTTCTGGAGTTTTGTCACTTGAATGAAGAGACCCACAATCTCCAGAAGGTTCTGAACCATACAGTTCCCTTCAAATCACTACTAGTGGTATAGAGTAGACACAGAAAATTATTTTAACAAACCTGAAAATATGAGAGGAGAAAAGTGCTTCAGTAGAGTAAACTTAAGATTCTCTTGCTGCTAGTGCAGAGGTAAAAAGCTGGAAACAGGATCTATACTCCTCAATAAGGAAAACCTTGAAAATTCTGGTATATCTAAGCTATGAAACCTAATAAAAGGGTTTTTGAAGAACAAGTTAGATCTATACTGGACGATCTAGAGGTCTTTCTATAATATGTTTGTTAAGTGAGAAAAACAAGAATCATAAAAATGTATGTAATATAATTTCATTTTATAGAGCAAAAAAGAAACACATAGGAGCCTATCATACCAATTATGAATGAAGAGTAACTAGAGAGCAGGAGAGGGTGAGTTTTTCAGTGGAGAAAGGAAAATAGAAGGGGGATGTACCCAAAACAAAGGAACAAAGTACCAAACAAACAATAACAAAAAACCTTACTGTATTAAAAAAGGGAAGATGTCCATAATAAAACTTGCATATAGGATATGAACTCATTTATATAAAATTAACTATATGTGCATAAAGAGATGCATATGGGAGGCAGTTAGACAGACATGAGCAGAGCAAGGACAAAGGGCCAGGTGGGAAGGTCACCAGGTCAGGGAAGGCCTGGGTGCCAACCAAGGACGATTGTAGGGTGGGACCTCGAACCCAGGGGGACCTTTCCTACCTCGCATTAGGCTGATCATGCAGTTTGGATCCCTGACCTTTCCTCCCTAGAGATAACATCTAGGCCTCAGTTGTATTCCAGCAGGAGGCCCAGAAAAGCAGCAAAACCATGGCCAAGGCTGACCTCGGGACTAGTGGTACTGAATAATGACCCCATGCCCTGGCACCTACCAGTCAATCAGTAGAGACCTAGACCCTGAATGATCTCACCTGGAAAGCTGATGAATATTTTATTAAGGTCCTCCCCTGGGACCTCCCCTACAATCTCCACCCTTAAAACCCTTAAGAGAGAGGACCCAATGCCCTCTCCCTCCAGGGAGCAGGCCCTCATTTTTTCCATTCCTTTTCCCCTCCCACCCCTCTACTCGGGTGAATTACCCTTACCATGACCTTTCTCACTCCCAATCTCCTAGGGCCCTTCCTTTGCCTCTGTAACTTATTTCCTCAGCCCATTTCTTTAAACAAATTACTTCTTCCACCTCTGTAATTTTCTAAATAAACGTTCTCTCATAGTTTGAGTATTGGCTCTGAATTCTTTCCTAGCCAGAACTCAAGTACAGAGGTTTCTGAACCCAGGTCCAGTGTGACCCACCGGTCTAACCTTGCTGCTGTTTCCATGCCCTACAGGTAATAGAAGAATGGTGACTATAAGGGTGGTTAATATGACTGAAATATTAATTAATATTTTATTCTATTCATATATATGAATTCATTCCTTACTCTTTTTCTTATATCTTTTGTAATTCAAATAGCTTATGACTGGCATGTATTATTTATAAAATCAAAGAAAACATTTTAAATATCCTTTTGATAAAAACATTTAGTTATTTTTATTACAGATGGCTGTTCTCATTCTCAGTGTATAATTTCAGTAGGCCTTAACTTAATTATCCTCAGAAATTAGACACAGAAAGCACGCTAATTGTGGTCTCTGCATCATGCATTTTATGTGGGCAGATTCCATAGGGCTATGGTATCAGAGGGCAGGTGTCAATGGGGGTGGCACCAACAGTGTGGCTTAGAAGTTGAGAGGAAAAATACCCACAAAACCCACTTTCGTGATGAAGGGAAGGCCAACCCATCTCAGGTTTTCAGTGGAACTCTAACGGAAAGACAGATTAACAGGGGAAAACATTTTATTAAACGAGGCCAGTTCACATCACATGGGAGAAACCTAAGTGAAAAAGAACTCAGAATGGCAGCTTAGACTTCCAGCTTACATACAATCTTCCAAAAAAAAGAAATCAGTAAGCTTGTAGAGAAAGGACAAGACAAAGGAAAGTGTTTGGGAGGACAAACTGGGAAGGTAAGTACAAGGGAAGAAACTAGTGGAGTAAGCTTTGTTTGCAGACTTCTCTGGTGCCCTCTCTGGGTTATATGCAATAAAAGGAGAATTTTTATCATGCCTTTCAGCATAAAAGGGGAGCTTTTTCTACATTTGCTGTTTTTAAATTGTCTTTGATTCAAAATAATTTTTATGTCAAATAGGCATATTTTGGATGAAATATTCTAGTTACGTTTGGTGGAGTTGGGTTCTGGGACTGAAATAAGAATACAAACAACCTGCCCAGGGTTACCAATGAGTAAAAAGCACAGCCTGCTAGCTGTGTGAATAGGGCTCCAACAAGCTGTGTGAGCAGAGCTGAGCCTGGAGACAGGCTGCGCTTGGATTACTGAAAAGCAGGATCTGAGTTTCCCAGAGCAGACAAGAATGTGACTTAAGATGTTATTTCCTTGAATTATGCCTAAAACACGACTGTTTAGACATTGCTCTGTTCGCTGTAAAATATTTTGCATTTATAAAATAAATTTTAGGCATGGTTCATGCTTCTTAGCAGGGCTCATTAATCATCTGAGGGACTTGGTATTCGAGAGGAGACAGTTCATTGCTCTCTCCAGAGTGGATCTTCTTAGAGCTGACTTGGTTTGGAAAATCCCAAGAGCTTTGTTATTCATAATAAAACGAAGATGTGAACCTTGAGATTATGAGTTTTCTTGGTGCTAAGGAAGAACGTCTGTGTTTTCTCTGTATTTGAGGTAAGTTAGGTAATCATTCCGCAGCAGACAGAATTCCAATTTTGTAAAGCCGTGCTCAAGTAGCTTCATTCACTTCCTGGGTGTGTCTGTGTGTCCTTTTCACCTTCCCTTCCCCGGATTATTTTCCTCTTCCTACTCTTTATGGGCCCATGTGATTTTCCTGCAGGACCATACTTGGTTTACCTTTGGTCAAGACCCTGGCATTCCTAATTTTGGATGATAGAAGACCTACCCATGGAAGAGTTCACTCAAAAACTGTCCCTCATGAGATAACCATGTCTCATTCTTCCAGTAGAAACTAGTCATGATTGCCCCAGCCAGTTTGGCTCAGTGGATAGAGCTTAGACCTTCGGACTATAGGGTCCCAGGTTCAATTCTGGGCAAGGGCACATGCCCGGGTTGTGGGGTCAATCACCCCAGTAGGGGCCATGCAGGAGGCAGCCAATCAATGATTCTTTCTCATCATTGATGTTTCTATCTCTCTCCCTTCCTCTCTGAAATCAGTAAAAATATATATTAAAAAAAAGAAACTAGTATGACTCTCCAAGTTTTTCTAGGAGAAAAAAAATCAATGGCTTGAGAAAGGGGAACAAATCAGAGAGAATCGACAGTTCCCTTCAAGAGTGAGGCAAAAACAAGAGCCTTTACTTGACACAGAATAACCAAGATTTTGCAGTATGGTTGATTTAAGAGTAGTGATGATTGATATACAGTTTTAAAGTTCCAAAAAAAAGAGTGAGGCAAAATAACTTTTAAAATATTAATCTCCCCCCACCCCCCATATTTCTTTCCTTTCCTTCAAGTTCCATTCGTGCAGCCAGTGGAATCTGTTTCTTGTCTCAACATTTGTGACCCTGAACCCATTATTCACTGTGACTTCTTTCCAAGAGTTTAAATCCACTGAAGTTCTTTCCATCATTCAGAGCTCTCTATACAATGATGATGCCCATGATACAAGTAGCTCTTTAAGGGCCATCAGACAATACCTTGTAGAAGGATTTGTTGAAAGGCAGCTGAGCAAGAGACTTTTGGGAGCTCTGACTTCTTTGAATGGAAATGGCTCAAGAATTGGGGTAACACCCAGCTGGCATGGCTCAGTGGTTGAGAGTCAATCTATAAACCAGGAGGTCATGGTTTGATTCCTGGTCAGGGCACATGACTTTTTGCATATCACGTCCTGTGAACTAAATAGTGGGGCTTGCAGAGGCAGCCCATCAATTCTCTCTCATTCTCTCTCTCTCTCTCTCTCT
>NW_006299520.1:1150697-1154044 GCF_000327345.1 Myotis davidii
TATATTTTAAAAATGAATTTGGGTGAGGACATTTTTAATATTTCAAAAATTTGCCTTAGGTGACCCCTGATTTGAGTACATGCATAGGAAAGAGACTGCTGTGGAAATCTGAGCATGTGCCTGTGTTAGGTCCAGTGGTGTTGCCTCCACAGTTTTATTTAAATTTATTTAAAGTCGAACACCTATTTATTGACCACCTAGTAATAGTACGCCTTTGTGTTCTTTGAAGGCTAGAAAGGGGTCTACAATGATTGCTAATTCATAAAACTTAACCATGGACACAGACTGTAGGGGAGTGAGGGCAGCTGGGGAGAGGTCAATGGGAGGTGGGGAGAAGAAGACATATGTGATACTTTAAACAATAAAGAATTTAAATTAAAAAAGAAGAAGAAAAAGAAGCTCTTTCTGGGTCTGCTTGGCCCCGATCATCTTCAGCTCAATATAATCTATACGGCACATTCTGAGGTGGCGAGTTCTGCTTCACCTCACCTCCTCCAGGTCTGTTCGGTTACTCCTGGCCCTCACAACAGGAAAGGGGACAGCCTGGCTTTAACTAGAAAGCTTGAGGGTATCATAGTATCATTTCTGTAGTGTTTGCATTAGAAGGTACCCAGAGGGAGACCTAAATCTGAAGAAAAATTAAAGTGATACACATGACGAGATGAAGTATGTTGTAGCAACAGTTCAGGACAGAATCAGGAGACCTCCCAGATGTCTTCTCAGGCCATTCACTTCCCTTTTCTAGATTCCAATTTCTTTATCCAAAAAAGGGAGGATTGAGGAGAACCAAGATGGCGGCATAGGTTAACGCCGGAGTTTGCCGCCTCGAACAACCATTTCAAAAGTGAAACTAAAAGACGGAAGGGACATCATCCAGAACCACAGGAACGGTGGCTGAGTGGAAGTCCTACAACTAGGAGGAAAGAGTAACGCATACGGACACTCAGAGGAGGCGCAGTGCTGAAGGCAAATTCTGAGGTGCGGAGTGCGCGGTTGGCGTTTTCAATCGGGAGGGAGTCGCAGACTCTGAGCTCCAGATCCGGGAGAGGCTTTAGGGGCACAGACTCAAACGGGAGAAGCAGGACTGTCTGGTTGAAGTATGTTGTAGCAACAGTTCAGGACAGAATCAGGAGACCTCCCAGATGTCTTCTCAGGCCATTCACTTCCCTTTTCTAGATTCCAATTTCTTTATCCAAAAAAGGGAGGATTAACCAGCTGAAGTTTTCTTTCTGCATGAATAGACTATGGGTGAAAGGGTCACCCAAGGGATTTCTTTCTATATTTGGGAGCATTTCTCCTTCTTGGTCTTTGCCAAAGACTGTGTTTCCATTTACCTGTGAATTCTCAGGGATGACACTATAACTACCGGATGGTGATTATATCAGGTTATACCTTAAAATGTCCTGGGGTCAAACTTAGAAAGGAAACAAGGTAATGGCGAAGCTTGGGTTTATAAAAATAATAAGAAAACTCTTATTTTAAAAAGTTGTCCCTCTTAAGAGGAACTCTGATCTTGGCTCCTTTCTGCACTTTCATAGACATGTTTTCTTCACATTGCCAATGATCCCTTGATTCTCACTTCCTTCAGTGTGTCCCCTGGAAGTCATGTCTCTGTTGGGACCCCCAGCTTCTAGTTGTGACCAAGACTGCTACTGGAGCCACAGTGTTTTTGAGTCCATCTTCCTGCACACACTGATGCAAAGAAATGCATAAGCAAGATGGAAAGAAAAATCATTTAATATTGAATTGGCCAATCCAGAAATAGGAAACTAATGTTAAGATGCCATTTCCCCACAGCATGTAGGTTACAGGTTATATAGAGCAACATCACCAGGTACTGTGGGTTAGGGATTTCCGTTCACGCTGGGAACTGAGAGGTCAGAGGTGAGATAAGTGTAACAAAGAGTTTCCTCAGGTCTTGAGGACAGTTCTGAGGTCCGCTCCTGTGTTGCTCTCTCTGGTCTCACTGGAAAGTAGCCAGAGGATCTCTAACAGAACTCAGATCAAGATTTTATCTTTAATCTGCCAGAGTTCCAGACACTATGACTATTAGTCAGGTTTAGACTTCTGCTGCCTAGGGGTTGCTGATTGTGGAGGGAAAGGTTAGGTCTCTGAGCGGTATAGAGAGAAAGAGATATGGTTTCTAGAGCTGGGGTTAAAGCTAAATGAAATAAAAGTCATAAAGACTTGATCATAATCTTTTTGTAGCTCCTTCTACCACAGAGAGAGGTCTGAGCATGTAGTTGATATCCCTTCTCATCCCCATTACCAATCTATTTCAAATGCCTTGCAGTACAGTAAAGGAAGGATAATCACAAACCATTGAACAATGAAGGTGTGTCTGGATTAAGCCAAATACTTTTCTCTATATTTTAACGTAATCCTACGATAACTCTTGAGGTAACTACTCACATTTCAGTTTTACAAGTGAATACATTAACTCTTAGAGAGATTAAAGTGATTGCCCAGGGTCATAAAACGATGGAGCTAAGGTTCTAAAGCAGGCCTATTCGACCCCAGAACTTAAACTTATAACCACTGCATTGTTCTATGCCTGCCCAAATGGCCCTCATCTACTTGACCCACATGGGGCATTTGATGAGACCATTAAAATGTGGGTGCAGTTTTCTATTTTTTGAGACCTTTCAGTGAGAACATTCTTTCACTTCGTTTGTAGCTTGGGGCAATTTTTATTTTGTATCTTTCACCCTATATTTTCTAGACTTCCTGAAAGCCTTCCAAAAACAGATTCCTTCCTGCTCTGAATGAGACCAGTTCTTCTGTGCTTTCAGTGGGGCTTAGGAGCACACCCTCTGCGTAGTAATTGCTCCCACAAAGGGCGTTTACTACTGATATCCTTTAAGCCCTACTCTCCAACTAGAGTCAGTCACACCTATTTATTGAACACCTACTAAGTTCAAGGTAGTTTTAGGCACCAGGAATACAGTGGTGAACAACACAGACGGGCCCTGCCCTAATGTAGCAGGATCCTGATGGTGAAGAACCAGCCACTCCCATATTTTCCAATAAATCCCATTTTTCTGCTTTCCAGCCAAACAGCCATGTTCCTCTTATGATTCATCGTTATTTTTGGTTAAACCTCACCCAAGGATCTACTTTTTCCATTGAGTTTTTAGAGAAAGTGAAAGGGAATAAGAGGTAGAGGGAGAAAGAGACAGAGACAGTGAGAGAGAGAGAGAGAGAGAGAGAGAGAGAGAGAGAGAGAATGAAACATCAATGTGAGAGAGACACATTGACTGGTTGCTTCCCACATGGGCCACAACTGGGTGAGTGATTGAACCTGCAACCCAGGTACTTACCCTTGAGAAGGAATTGAACCTGAGAGA
>NW_006299520.1:1155024-1179023 GCF_000327345.1 Myotis davidii
TTTGTTAGTTATTTCTATATTTTAGGTGCTCAGAATTTCTTGTATAATGGCTTATTTTGCAAGATGGGTAGAAGAATGAGCTCATTTCATTTGAAGAAATATAACCTCAAGTTGTCTGAGTGAGGGTTGATGTCATTGCTAATTGAACCATTGATGGGTTAGATACGAATTGACCCATTGTCGGTCCTAGAGTAAGGTCATACTCCTGTTTGTGGGTTTTTGAGATTTGTAGAAAGATGATATTAACTATGAGTCACTCAAAGGATTTCATCTTCATGTCTGGCCTAAAAGATATATAAAGAGACACATTTAAGGACTTGTACTAGAAAAGACAAGGTGACTTAGGTTATCATTCAGGAGAAGTTTAGAATGAAGTTTCTTCTCTTGATCCTGGTCCTGCAGGCCATTGCTCCTGGAGCTGTTTCTCAGATAAACTCTAAAGAAAAGGATGTGGCATTTGCTCAAGTAAGTATTAACCGCTCCAGTATTTATCTAACCTGCTTTCTGTCTTTAAGATTTATTACATTGACCAGTTTTATATTGAAAAGTACTATTTAGAAAAAACTTCTTTAAGGAGCTATTTGATTTTAGCACTGAAGTTTTCTTTGCCAAAGAGGAATGTAATAAAGAGACACTGGTTTTGAAGGAGTGTTATAAAATTGGTGGTTGAATTTGTCCCTTTTACTAAAAAGCCTAGGCCAAGGATTAATAATTGGTGCTCTACTTCTGTTATGGTATTTTACATTAATCATTTAATGCTGGTAATAATCTCAGATTTGAATGTTTTGATTATTTTAACCACTTCAGTCTTCCATGGTAACTCAAGAATACTATTTCATTAAATATATTTTTATTTATTTCAGAGAAGAAAGGAGAGGGAGAGAGAGATTGAAACATCAATGATGAGAATCATTGATCAGCTGCCTCCTGCAAGACCCTACTGGGGATCTAGCCCATAACCCAGGCATGTACCTTTGATCAAAATTGAACCTGGGCCTCTTTAGTCCCCAGGCTGATGCTCTATCCACTGAGCAAAACCAGCCAGGGCAAGAATATTCTTTACTGTCTCTATCTCAGGTATTTCTTCCTGAACAGTTTTTAAAATATAATTTTTCAATTCATTTTTTTCCCCTAACTACATGAGTTCAGATGATGTCTCCATTTTCTAAGACTGTTTTAACATTGAATTTGTCATGGTTGTCCATTTTGTTGAGCTTTGGATTTTTAGGCAAGAACATTTTATTCCAACTTAATTTATGGATCCTGACAATAAAGGTTTTTCTGCCCTAGCTGGTTTGGCTCAGTGCATCAGCCTGTGGACTGAAGGGTCCCAGGTTCGATTCTGGTCAAGGGCACATGCTCAGGTTGTGGGCTCGATCCCCAGAAGGGGGCGGGCAGGAGGCAGCCAATCAATGATTCTCTCTCATCATTGATGTTTCCATCTCTCCCTCTCCCTTCCTCTCTGAAATCAATAAAAAAATATTTTAAAAAAATAAATAAATGTTTTTCTGATTTACTGAATGCCATGATGTGTCAGATGCTGAAATAAGTTTTTAAAAGTAGAAACAAGTTTGAAGCAGTAGAGATATAGGATGTTTTTAGTGGGCTTCCAGGAATCAATCTTGCTAATAATTTATGACACGCATGACAGCACAAAAATTTTTTCTTATTATGATTAATTTTCTGATACCTGATTCAAACTTATCAGTGCACAGCTGATCCACATATGCAGAGCTCCAACAGAAAACTTTAGATATATAATAAGGTAATTCTAAATTTATTTTTCCAGAGGTACTTGAAACGCTTTTATGGCTTCAACATGGGGGCAATTTCAGCGACAAAAATGAAAGTCAATGAGAACTTCATGGAGAATAAAATTCAGGAAATGCAACAGTTCTTGGGACTAAATGTGACAGGGCAACTGGACAAGTCCACTCTGGACATGATGCACAGACCTCGATGTGGATTGCCTGATGTTTATCGTTTCGACACAACGCAAGGGAGGCCGGTATGGGAGAAGTATCTCATTACCTACAGGTAACATCATAGCCATGTATTTTTCTGCTTCCCCACAGGTCTGACTTCTGGAATCCTGAAAATTTTAGATATGGCCCTACATTTGGTCGTGACTAAGCAGCCTCCCTCAGCTGTGAACACTCTACCTCTGTTCAAGTTCATTATCTCCGGGAGCGAGGATTGTTCACTCGGGGATTGTTTGGCTTGCCAGTCCAGACCCGAGTAGGAAGCCTGCAAACAAAAGGAGAATGAAATGACAATAAATAAGACAGAGGATAAGTTTTTCTCAAGTAGTCAAGATGAATAAATGCAGAAGTCTTGGAGCAGGGGCATAAGGCATAAGCTTCTATGAATGTAAATCATTCGTAAGGGTGACCTATAAATGATATATGAGAACAAATCAAGTTAGATTCCTTTTCAGGAGGAAGTTGTCCAAGGATAAACATTTCTGTATATCGAAAGTATGCTTTTAAAAAAAATTGGTACAATTAATTTATGAAAGAACTCATTCTCCAATGATACCAGCAGATACGAAGTATCATAATATTAAAAAATTAGCACATGGTTTCATATATTTTTTTCTTTTTTGTTTTGCTGATAAAGAATCAGTACTTACACTACTGACATGAAGCGTGAGGATGTTGACGATGCTATAGAGAAAGCTTTTCAAGTATGGAGTGATGTGACCCCTTTGAAATTCATCATGATCGATGCAGGAGAGGCTGACATTATGATAAGATTTACAGCTGCAGGTAGAGAACTTGGACTTATTTCATCTCCATCATTTGATATGACCTAGACTGTAGTGGTCGGCAAACTGCGGCTCGCGAGCCACATGCGGCTCTTTGGCCCCTTGAGTGTGGCTCTTCCACAAAATACCGACTTCTGCGCATGGGCCACGAAGTTTCAATCTCACTGTAGGTGTGCACCCACACGTGGTATTTTGTGGAAGAGCCACACTCAAGGGGCCAAAGAGCCTCATGTGGCTTGTGAGCCACAGTTTGCCAACCACTGACCTAGAATATACATAGAAAGACTAATCTTCTTTTCCTTTTCAAAAGATTATGGAGACTTTTACTGTTTTGATGGCAAAGATGGAGTTATAGCTCATGCTTTTAAACCTGGACCTGGTTTTGGAGGAGACATATATTTTGATGAGGCTGAACGCTGGACTATGAACCACAAAGGTAGGCAAACAAATTAACAAAACCACAAAAGAAAACCCTAACAAATTATAAATAGTGCCACCATTTTGGATGAGGCTACATACTGAGAAAGGATTATAGAATGAGAAAACGTGATTATAGTTTTTGTAATAAATAAAATGTAACACTGTCTCAATTTTACACTCTATAAATTGAGGACATTGAACTAGGTAATCTTAGAGATCAGTTCTAAAAATCTGAGGATGAGCTACTTCGTATAAACTCAGAAACCTCAGGAACTATGGGTATGTTATGTGATCGATTTTGACAGTGCAATCCATAAACTCATGCAAACATAGGTACTAATTCTGTATATGCTAACAATCCTAAAATGGTGTGATTATCTTCCTGATCCATTATCTATAATAATAAAAGCATAATATGATAATTAGACCCAAAGTCCTTCTAGATGAAGTTGTGGCAGCAGGGGCCGAGGCAGAGATAGCCACGATGACGACGGTGATGGGGGCCAACACTCTTGCATGAATTTCGTACATTGGACCTCTAGTATGTTGATAATTTCTTAGATTCATAGTGACACACAAAGGCAATGCTGTAGAGAATTTAGAGAACCTCACAGAGATACACCATTATATGGTCATGTGGTCTCTTGTGGTTCTAGGATAAAAATTTCAGAATGCCCAACTAGTCATTCAATGATAACTTGTATGTATTTACAGAGGGGCTGTAAGTCACCATTCCTATATAAAAGTGAAGATGTGAATAATTAACCTCCCTTATTTGGAGGAATCACTTTCCATTGGAAAGTTGGAGCCATCATATCAGAAGCCTACTTAATCTCTCTATTGGGAATCCTAGATTATGTGACTGAGTCATGTGGAAAGTAAATGGAAAGGCATGAAGAATATGCTTTTCTCAGCATCCCCCTTTGTCTCACTGATACGGCAAATGTTAGATAGCAATAGTTTATAGACCAGAAAGACTATTTATTTTAGTCTGACACATGGTCTAAAGATTATAGTATTCTTAAGTGATAAGAGGATTTTTACATTGTCAAAAGACAAATGATGTACGATTTGTTTTTTTCTGAGCTACAAATTTTCAACTTAGACGGATTAAATTTGTCTAAATCTTATGAAAGAATATTTTGGTTTTATAATCATTTCATTTGGTGTGGGAGAATTGTGCCAGCTAGCTAGAATGTTTTGAAATTCTAAAGGGCCTTGGAAAAATCACTTAATATAGTTTTTTTACAGTTAGAGGAAATTGAGACCAAGGGAAGTTAGTGGCTAGCTTGTGAAAAAACTAGGGTCAGAACACGCATTTCCTAATTCTTACTTTAGTCCAATGTTAGTCCAATGAATTCTAACTGTCCATGTTGCCTTGTTTTTAATTGGCTCAATTTTATATTTTTCAATAGCTAAATTATAAAAATTCTAACTTAAAGTGCTCATTCTCAACCTAATTTTTGACACTGTAAATTAGATGAACAATCAGCTCAATGGTTACTTTCTATTAGAGTGTTAAGTGATGCCGTGGGGGTAATTTCAGTGACAAAAATGAAAATCAATGAGAACTTTGGTTACACAGATGAAAAGGACAAAGTCCTGCCCTGGAGGAACACACAAGGTAGGAAAAAACAAACAAACAAAAGAAGAACCACATAAACAAAAATCCATTATTTTGAGATAAGAACTAGCCTATACAAAGTATTATATGAGTTGGGAATAAGATAAATTTAGGTTTAAGCCAAAATATCAAAGGCTTTGTTTACTCTCCCCTGTATTATGCAGAGCAGAGAGAATGACAGAATCTACACTTCTTTTTCATTATTTGAGAGAAATTCAAGCATTTCCATGTTTGTTGCTAAACCCCTGTGTTACAGGGAATGTTCCTGGGCACCTCCCAAAAGACAGTGTAGACTCTATGTTCACGCTTGGGTAGTGGAGAGTATTTCAAGGCCTGGCTTTGAGGCTAAGTGAACTTTGACCCTGGGCAAGTCAATTCTGAGCATCAGTGTTGCCACAAAACAGGAAGAAATAATGAGGGCATTAGACCAGAACACAGATAAAAACTAAGATTAAGGGGTTATTCAGATCTTCTCGAGAAGTTTCAGAGAAAGGACACACCTCTCTTTCTTACCTACAAAGGTGCATGCTCTAAGAGATACAGAAAAAAATGAACATGCATGACTATAACTTGGCAGTGTAAATATATCTCACTTGTAAGCATAGTCTCTGGTTTTATTTAGAATCACATATAGTAAAAAGGTGAGCTTTATTTAGAGCCAAGAAATTCAAATTTGAATCTTGGGCCAGCACTTAATTTGGTCAATTAATCTCGCTGATACTGTGTCTTCATCTGTAGATGGAGAGCGTGGTGGCTTCCTTTTAGTTGCATAAGGATTATACATAATGTGGTATCTTTCTCAGTGACTCATAGTACCTGAAACTTCATATTGCCTTATATTTGGGTTTAGTAAAGAATGGTTATTAAGTACTTTTTTATATCCACTCAAGACTGACCAAGTGTAAAAGTAGGATGAAGTGAAATTAACTTAGAGGCAGTGAGAACTACTGAACACAGCTATGAGTTATTGTAGAGATTTTCACAACAGAATATATGTCATTTGTGTGATAGTGCAGTGATCCTTAACCAGAGGCAATTTTGCTCCCAAGAGGACATTAGACAATGTGTGGAGACAATTTGGTTATAAAAACTGAAGAGGGATTTGCTACTTATTTAATGGTAAGCCAGAGATTTCTAAAAAACAAAACAAAACAATTATCTGGGCTATAATGTCAATAGCACCAAGACTGAAAAACCTTGTACAAGGAGGGTAACCAAGTAAAGGATTCCCAAGCGTTTCCCTTCTCATTGTGTCATATTTAAATTGTGTCATTGTCTTCTAGGTGCCTGTAGATTTCACTGCTCCTTTCCTCTTTTGGTTGGTTTCCTCTTAGGCATCAACTTGTTCCTAGTTGCTGTTCATGAGCTTGGCCATGCCTTGGGTCTAGACCATTCCAGTGATCCACAGGCCATAATGTACCCCATCTACAGTTATGTGGACCCCAACACATTTCACCTCTCTAATGATGATATACATGCCATTCAGTCTCTCTATGGTAAGTTGAATTTCTTTACCGTTTTGCCTTATAAAGATACTCAGGCTTCTGAGTGGTTTCATGATACCTGCATTTGGCTAAAACTTTATAACATCTGTATTCACTTTTGAATCCCATGGAAACCCTGTGAGGTAGGTAGCACAGATATTATGTTCAGTTTTGTAGATGAGCACAAGAGATCTAGTATGTTAATGCCAGAGCCAGAGGCAAAACCTAAGCCTTCTGGCCTTGAATCTGTTATTTCTATCTAACATACCATGGTCTATTGAAGAAGGTACACAGAGAAAAAAAATATAATATAACTGGAACAAGAAAACCAGAGTGAACAGATTTTTCCTCCTCCATAATGTTGCAACCAAATGGGTAAAAACTTCTTTTTTGTCTGTTTCCTGTAAATGTTATAGAGAGCATAAATTGCTTCTTATGCATTTTTCATCAAGAAAATGGAATGTTTTTTTTAAAAAATGATTCTTCCTTTGATGAACTAAAAATTAGATTTTTTTCTAATGCTTCTTGAAACGTATTTTCAGGAGGTCCAGAAAACTTCCAACTCTCATCAAATCCTAACAGTACAGAACCGGCTTACTGTGATCCCAATTATCATTTTGATGCTGCCACCAGAGTGGGAAATGGAATCTTTTACTTTAAAGACAGGTAGGATTATTTTTATACCTGACCAAATTTAAAGGTTTTTTTCCTAAAGTGTGCTCTGCTGTTCTTATTGTAGAATAATAGAAAATGATGGAAAATTAAGTAGATGAAAATAGTAAGTAGGGACTTGGACTTGATTCTGTAGGCAGTGGAGAGATCTTGAAGATTTTGAAGCAAGAAAGTGGTATGATTATATTTATATCTTAACTAGAAAACTGGTGTGTAAATAATGGATTTACAATTGGAATCTGGGTTGGGGAAGTATAAGACAGGAAACAGAGAAGCTAGACTATTTTAATCATAGATAAAAAATAGTGTCTGGAATTAAAGCTGTGACAGAGTACTTATTTAAAGGATTTGATTCTTGATTATAGAGAAGGGAAGTCCAGGATGACTTATGGTTCATGTCTTACAACATAAACTGAAGCAGATATTAGAGGTGTGGAGGAAGTATAGAAGATTAGTATTTGGAAGGGAGAAAAAATATTCTTCATTTTTGAGATTCAAACACTTAGATACTTGAGATTAAGTGATTTCCTTTAGATTATAAAGCTAGTGAATGGATTGTGGGACCAGACTAAATAATGATCCTTTGATTCCAATATCCAGGGTATAACAGTTTGTCTGTTAATACCATTGCTATTATTAAAGAACTGATTTAACATTTTTTTCCTCGTGGTGCTCCTACACAGACATCCATGGACTAGAATGTGAAGATCATGAAAAGAAACATTGAACTGTGTCACAGGTCCTTTCCTCTCACATTTCATGGTTCTTGAGTCCACAACAATTTTTTAACATGTATTTAATGTTTTACATGTCAGTTTCTTCTGGATGCAGATTCCTGGGAATCCAAATGCCAGTATTGGTTTAATTTCTTTCTTATGGCCAAACTTCACATCTGGTATTCAAGCTGCTTATGACACTGAAACTGGACAACACGTTTTTCTTTTTAAAGGTAATTCCAATGTTTGGTTTTGCTATTGAGTCTACTTCAAGGAAGAGAATAAATTAAGGAAATACTACAACTTTTTATAAGTATAGATTTTTTAAAAAACCACTCCAAATTGTATTAATTGTACACTGAACTATAACCTAACATAAATTAAATAGATGATATATAAAACTTTCAAGAAAAGTTTATAAAATATAGATTGTAATACTTTGGGGCGGGGAGGGAAATACAGAACCATAGAAAAAGGGCTATGTTTAAGGACAAGGAACAATACACTTTGGAAGAATGGGGAAAGAATGATGTTCACAGTGCGTCAACATATATTTCTGTTACTCTTTCTGTATGATTCCAATGTGCCCTTTTCTTTGTATTCACAGATGATAAGTACTGGTTAATCAGTAATTTAAGACCACAGCCAAATTATCCCAGAAGCATCCATTCTTTGGGCTTTCCTGAGTCTGTAAGAAGAATTGATGCAGCTGTTTATAACCCACTTCTTCGTAAGACCTACTTCTTTGTAGATCAAGTGTATTGGAGGTGAGCTTTAATGATTACTAATTTGACCTCTAAGATAGTGAAACAAGCAGGGCATGGGATTTCCCAGAAGAATAGTTTTACATACAAATTCCCAAAGCTTTTTTTTTATCTCCCAGGGAGATAAACCAAGAGAATATAGGACTAGAATATTCATTGTCTATCTAGTTCTTTTCTCTGGACTTTTAGATTCTGAATTTTGAAATAACACATAGTGTATTTTAAAGGAATATTTTACATTAAATGTCATGGTATCAATCATAGTGGAAACACATTGAGAAATAGTGGTGGAGATGTATGGGACCTAATCTTTACAGTCAGGTGGGAGGGTGTACGGAGTTTCAGATTCCTTTCCAGAATCACTGGACCCATGAGGACAAAATGAAGAAACCATCCTCTGAATGACAGCTGATCCTGCAAGGTCTTCACTAACAGGAAGTTAGACAACAAGGCTCTATAAAAATGGACTGAGCACTGCGAAAGCATTATGGAGGAGGGAGGAGAGTGTTTGACTGGTAGTCAGGAAGACTGGGGTTAGAGTCCCATAGGGACGGGGAATATATCAGTGAGCTGTTTACCATAGGTCCTGGGTTTTTCCATCAGTGCAGCTCAACTCCTTTTAGTAAGCACCTTTCAGGACAGAAGTAGGTGGGTTTTGTTGTTCAAGTCATGAAGTATCAAGTTTTTGTCATGAAGTCTATTTACGCTAAAGTTTCTGCTGTTTGTTTTTTTGCTCAGGTTTGATGAGAGGAAGCAATGCATGGACCCTGGTTATCCCAAATTGACTATTGACCACTTCCAAGGAATTGGGCCTACAATTGATGCAGTCTTCTATTATAACAGTAAGTAGACTAGGAAGCTATGAATATACTTGAAATCTTTTTTTAAAACACAGAGCCTTTCATACTTCTTTATACTTTGCATTCTTTACCTTCCTTTCATCTCCTTTCACTCTTCGTGGGCTCTAAAGGTCTGAGGCTGATGGTGGGATGAGAGAGCTTGAGTTTGTATTCGTGAATGTCTTTAAGCAAAATCAACCTAAGCAAATTGTTGACTGGGCCAAGATATTTTGTGTTTTTCTTACCACCCCCATGAGCTTTGTACTTTTCCATCAAGGCTTCGGTGTGTGTACCTGGGCCCAATCTCCTCGCTCCCACTCTGAGTTCTCCACTTGGAGTGTAACTTTTGAAAAACATTTGCATGTTAAAAGTCAGCCTTTAAAACAAAACAACCTTCTCAGTAAAATTAATGAGAATATTTAATGGTGAAATGACTGACAGAAGGCAGATATCTGGGGGCCAAGGGATCCAAACTTTATATATTTGAATCAGACCTTATTTAATGTAGATAATCTAAAAAATAAATGATAATCTATGTTATCTTTTCAAAGAAATACAAGCAGAGAATTAAACTATTCAATTTGTTTTCATTTTTAGAACACTACTATTTTTACCAAGGAGCTGTCATATTTGAATATAATACCCCAACCAACCGTGTCATCAGAGTACTGAATCGGAATGCTACCCTTAATTGTTAAGAGTTATATAATTACTGCTGTTTGCCAATTTACGCTAGTTTAATATGTATTTTTGCATACTTGTTATGTGCCTAGTGTACCACTAAATAGTGACATATATCATAAAATAAGGTAAAATCTATAGGCCATAGACAAATAATCATATAGATAAATTATTATACAAAATATGTAACATTTTTTTTTAATTTTAAAAATTCTCATTGTCAATTTTTACTTGACTCTGCTATTAAGTTTGAAAATAAACACCTTTAAAGGCCAAGAGAATATGTTGGTCATTAACATCCTTAAACTGAGAAATTATCATTATTTCTCTGGATTAATCAAATTTAGAGAAAAGATTAGTTTCTTTGACCATTAAATGTTTCAGTAAGGGTACCATTTTAATTGTAATAAGAACAGAATATATCTAGAACTTTAAAAATGACAATGATGTAGGTAAGATATATAAGTAAGTTATATTATTATGGTGATGATATACTTTTATTTGGTTGACAGTGTTGACTTTTCTACTATTTTATATAAAGTATATGTACTTCTAATGTTCAAATAAAAACTTTAAAACAAAATATTTGAATTTTAAGAATTTTTCTTGAAAACTGGAATGTGTATATTGAAAATAATTCTGGACCTGTTCCTAAATAAAACAAGTCTCTATATGATTATACCAAGGGGTGAATAGAAATATGGCAACTAGGATTAAAAAAAGGTTGTATTTGCCTTGGCTACTTGTTTAAAGCCACCTGAATCCTTGGTCTCAAGTCAAGAAAACATTCTCCAGACTGCATATGACTCCAAGGAACACCTACAGTGTGTAACCACAAACCTGAAAAGAAGAAGGCATGAAATAGGAACTTCCCATTTTGGTAAATTTCTGTTATAGATCAAGTCTCACAATAGGTGCCATTTAATTGCTGTGTGACCTTGGAAAGAGATTGAATCTAAGCTTCCTTAAATTTAGGGGAAAATATTAATGGTATCTATCTCATAGATTTATTGTGACAAAAAATGACGCATGATATATGGTGAGAACATCATGTTGGTAGCTTGGCCTACTTTATATCAATTTTCTCCACTATCTCTTTAAAAAAAAATTTCTAAAATATTTTTTTATTGATTTTCGAGAGAGATAGGGGATTAGGATAGAGAGAGAAACATCAGTAAGAGAGAAACATTGATTGGCTGCTTCCTGCACACCCCCTACTGGGGATTGAGCCTGCAACCCAGAATGTACTCTGATTGGAAATCAAACCAGGAACCTCATGGCTCAACCACTGAGCAACACTGGCCAGGACATTTTCTCCCTGGCTTTTACACACATGCTCCCTATTTTCTGGATTGTACACATATTAAAGCTCCCTCTCATGTCTTATAGATTTGTGGAATGCTTGGAGTTTTTAATGTATTTTCAGACTATTGCTGACGGATGTACCCAAGACCCAAAAAAAGGTCAAGTTTATTTCAGCCCAGATGATTGTTCTTGGCTATTAGAATGAACTGAGATCAGAGAAAATATGAGGATCAAAAAGAATCTAGATGGGGATAAAGCTCCCTGTCCTTCATAGCTTAGGTCCATTCTTAAGGATGTGTTCCTTCAGTGGAGCACATGATATTAACCCCATAGTGGTCTTTATGGGAAACAGGACCAAGTCATCTTTAGAAGAAATGTTATTTACCTACAGGAAACTAACTGCTGGACTTCCTGCAAAGGAAGAAACTTCCCCCACAGGATAAGCATCAGAAGAAAACTTAATGGTGTCTTGGTTGAGATGTCTTTGGCCTTAGGATATTCAGGAATAAGCAGTTTCACTTAAGTAATGCCTATCCTATATAATAAAGAGCTAATAGGCTAATGGTCGTGATGCCCTCACGCTAGAACATCTGATCAGCAGGTGCGCATGGTGGGCAGGAACTTGACTCTGGAGGACTTGACCAGAGGCACGGGCGGGTTTCTGGGTCCCGTCTCCCTGGTCGCAGGACTCTTTCTGGGCAGGAGAGTGGGGCTGCGTGCATGGGGAGGTGCATGTGAGGAGGGATTCTGGGACTCACGCGATTTCACCTGCCGGGAAACTAGTACAGTGGGGCCTTGACTTATGAGTTTAATTCGTTCCATGATGGAGCTCGTAACTCAAATTACTCATAGGTCAAATCACTGTGATGTTCGCTGTGCCAACTAGCGGTGGGGTATCTGAAGCTGGCTCATAACCCAAATTTTAGCTCTCAACTCAACTCAAAGCAAAACATTGGCTGAGAGACAGCTCCTATCTCGAAAAACTCATTAGTCGGGATACTCGTAAGTCAAGGCCCCACTGTATTGGAATAAAGGCCCAGAGTACACCTCTCTCAGTTTCATGAGTGTTCATGAGAAATGCCTTTAGAGATTTGAAAGTGAACCCTTTTTTCTTCTACGTCTATTTGTGTTATATTATAAAATTTTGTTTAACAAATCCTTATAATGCTAACCATGTGCCAGACACTCCCCAAAATCTGCACACACACACACACACACACACACACACACTCTCTATAATAATAAAAGGGTAATATGCTAATTAGGTCATTAGACCAAACATCTTTCCAGGCATCATTCTGGCCGAAGCCGGGGCTAGAGCAAATCGCCTGATTCCAGGTGGAGCAAAGCCTGGGTCCTGGGTGACAGAGGGAAGCCGGTGCTGGCAGCTGGGGGTGGAAAGGCCTATTCTTGCATGAATTTTCACTCATCAGGCCTCTAGTTTTTAATAATAACTAATAATGACTAATAATAACCTAATCATTAAAATTGTGAGATAAATACTATCATTCATATTTTTAAAATGAGGCACTGAGAGGTGAACTAATTTGTCCTAAGTCACATAGCCTTGGCGCTGCAATTCAAAGCCAGGCAGTTGGACTTCAGAATTTGTGTTATTAACCACCACAAAATTCTGCCTTTCAAATTTAGAAAGAGAAAAAAAATCAAATAAAGTAAAAAAGCCTGGCATTCTATGCTATTTGTACCTTAACTTGACCTTTTGATCAAAAGTTCTTTAACATGTTATAAAAATTCTTTGTGTGTCTAGATCGGAGAATACCATTTTCCCTTGGAAAAGGTAGTAGTGACATCTTAATAATGTCAGGGGGAAAATTGTCCAAGACTTAGAAATTACAGGTGTCTTTACAATGGAGTGCTGGGCATGTCTAACAGGTCTTCTGGAGAGGAGCTGGTTTTATGAGACTATGCACCTGACACACACTTTTGGAGGTCCAAGGTCCTGAGGGTCTGAGACCTACTGTGAGCTCTTGGCTTCATGTGGGAAAGAATTCAAATACAAGCCAGCATAGAGTTTAGAGTGAATGTGAGCTTCTTAGTGAAGCAGTGAGACAGAAAGTAGGCTACTCCACAGACACAACAACTCCCCTTTAGTGGAATTTGATTCCTTTATTTGTTTAAAGTATGTTTTTATTGATTTTAGAAAGAGAGGCAAGGAGAGGGATCGAGATAGAAATATAGATGAGAGAATCAATTGGTTGCCTTCTGCATGCCCTCTACTGAGATTAAGCCCCCAACCTGGGTATGTGCTTGCTGGGAATTGAACCATGACCTCCTGGTTGATAAGTCGATAGCAACACTGGTGGGGCTATTGAGGCTCATTTAATCAGGGGGGTAGGATATTCAGTAAGGGGAAGGAATATTTAGGATCTTCCTGGGAAAGAAGTGGCGATTTCTTGGAGGAGCTCCATCAGCCATTGTGTCTTTGTGTGGGCGTTCTGATTCCAGTCATGGCAGTGAGTGGTGAGTCATTTACATGCTAATGTATTACAATGAGTATAAAAGGCTAGGGGTTATCTCTAGGTGAAATTAGTCCTCATGGTGGATCTAGCTGGTCTCTGCCAGTTCTTAGCCATAAATGTGGTGGGGCCGGGGAGGGAGGAGGGGGGGAAGAGGTGGTTTTACTTACTTGTTGACAGTTCCTATCGTTTTTATTGATTACAACTATTTCACCACATACCCTATCTCACACCTTTGACTATAAATAAATCAGTCTATTATATAACTCTGTAAGGATATGAATGATAAAAAAACAATAATAATGCAAATGGTTCTTTTCTATAGCAATACAAATAAATGTTATCTGGCATCCAGTCAAGATGGCAGTGTAGGTAACACAGTACTCAAACTTCCCACAACTCTATCAAAATTACAAGCAAAATACAGAACAACCATTATCGAGAATGCCCTGAAACCTAGCTGAACAGACATCCTATAACTAAGGATATAAAGAAGCCACATCAGAGATGTGTCTTTTGTCTTTTAAAAATCAGGAGGAATATCTCAGCTTCAAAGGTCCTCCCTGAGGAACGAGGGGTCCCAGCCCACACCGGGCTCTTCAGCGCAGGGTTCCAATGCTGGAAAGAGAAGTCCCCATAACTTCAATGTGGAAACAAGAAGAGAATCTTGCTGAGTGAGAAAAAGGGCTCTGCCTCTTAAAGGGCCCATACACGGACTTACTTAGACTCACTGGCTCTGAGCTCCAGCACTGGGGCAGCAGCTCAAAAAGTGCATCAGGGGCATATGGAAAGGAGCTGAAGAATCTGGCTTTAAGACGAGGGCTGGAGGGGGAGGGGTGTTTGTTTTTTTGTGTTTTTTTTGTTTTGTTTTTATTTTTGTTTTCAGACAGAAGTGCTGACAGAAACCATTGTTGCTTTGCTGAATTCTACCCTTGCAGAACCAGCAGGCAGGCACCATAGCTGAGTCTCCACCAACCTGGCTAACACAATTTGCCCCACCTTCATAATTCCCTGATACCTTGCCCCAACCAACTTTCAGACCTACCAAGTTGCTTCCTGTGGTTATTCCATACAAAGAGCCTGCCTTGGCTCATGCTGTGAACTTTCCTAAAATCTCTCAAAGATTCACACCTCCGAAACAGGCAACATGTGGCCTCTGTGTGCCCTATACCTTTAGCTAGGTGTCCCCAGGCCTGGCACCAGTGGTAGCCAACCTCAGAGTACAGCTTGGTCTCTCCTGGTCCTTTTCAAGTCCAATACAAGTAGCAACCACCTGCAGATTGCTTTATAGCTCATGCCTGTTGGCCCTGGGCAGGGTACGGTAGCAGCTGATCTTGGTCTGTACCCCCCAGGAGGCCCCAGAACCAGAGCACAGGATGGCCAGCTTCAGACGCACCAGAGCATCACCCAATCACCTCCACCAGCAACACACTCAAGACGTGGACTCATTGGGCATCAGAGCCCTGCTGACGTGCTCCATGGGGTCAACCCATGCACAGCAGCTCCTCTGCTGTGGTCATAGCCAGTCATTGAAGCTGATCAGCCTCAGGGTAAATCCCTCTCATTGACATTCCAACAGCAGCCAAGGCTCAGAGACAACAGGAGGATGTACATAGTCCTCATGGGGTCATACCTAGAGTGCCCATATTGGGTGAGGAGAGAGCATACCACTGGGCCCCACAGAACATCTACTACATAAGGCCACTTTTCTGAGACTGAGAGCCATAACAACTCTATATAATACATAGAAACAAATACAGGGAGGCAGGCAAAATTAGGCAACAAGGAAATATGCCCCAATTGAAAGAATAGGACAAAGAACTCCAGGAAAAGAACTAAACAAAATGGAGATGAGCAATCTACCAGATACAGAGATGAAAATATTGGTTACAAGGATACTCATTGATCTTAGTGAGAACTTCAAACAAAGAGATAAGAAACAAAGAATGGAGAGAGGAAACATGAAAAAGACCCAATCAAAAATGAAGAATACAGTAACTGAAGTGAAGAACACATCGTAGGGAATCAACAGTAGAGCAGAGGATGCAGAGGATCAACTCAGCAATTTGGAAGAGAAAGAAGCAGAAAATACCCAATCAGAACAGAAAAAAAGAAAGAAAGAAAGGAAGGAAGGAAGAAAGAAAGAAAGAAAGAAAGAAAGAAAGAAAGAAAGAAAGGAAGGAAGGAAGAAAGACAGAAAGTAAGAAAGAAGGAAAGAAAGAAAGAAAGGAAGGAAGGAAGAAAGACAGAAAGTAAGAAAGAAGGAAAGAAAGAAAGAAAGGAAGGAAGGAAGAAAGAAAGAAAGGAAAGAAGCCTGTGGGACAACTTCAAATGTACCAACATTTTCTTCGTGAGAGTGGCAGAAAGACAAGAGAGAAAACAAGATATTAAAAACCTATTTGAAAAAATAAAGATGAATAACTTCTTTAACCTGGTTTGACACAGAGGTGTCAAACAAGATAAACCAAAGAGGCCCACATCAAGACACATCATAATGAAAATACCAAAGGTTAATGACAGAATCTTAAAAGCAGCAATAGAAAACGCATGTCAGTGATAAAAAGCAAAGGACCTGCAACAAGATTACTCTACCCAGCAAAGCTATCATATAGAATTGAAATTCAGATATAAAGCTCCCCAAACAAGAAAAAGCTAAAGGAGTTCATCACCACCAAAACAGTATTACAAGAAATGTTCAAGGGTCTTCTTTAAGAAGAAGGAAAAGAAATTAAAAATATAAATAATAAAATGATAATAAATATATATCTAGCAACAATTACTTAAATACAAATGGATTTGTATTTAAATAAAAATACTACAATAAAAAGACATATAGTCATGGAATGAATAAAAAACAAGAACCTTATGTATGTTGTCTACAAGATACAAAAGACACATACAGACTTTAAGTAAGGAATGGAAAAATATATTTCATGAAAATACAAACAAACAAAAAAGTAATACTTATACCAGACAAAATAGACTTTAAAACAAAGGATATAATAAGAGACAAAGAAGAACCCGGCAATTTCATTTCTGGGTATTTATCTTAAGAAGCCTGAAACACTAAAACAAAAAGACATATACATCCATATGTTCATTGCAGCATTATTTATAACTAAGTGGCCATCAATACATGAAGGGATACAGTAGAAGTGGTGCATATATACAATGGAATATGACTCAGGTATATAAAAAGGAATGAAATCTTGCTCTCTGAAACAACATGGATGGACCTAGAGGGTATTATACTAAGTGAAATAAGTCAGCCAGAGAAAGACAATGACAGATGATTCCAATTACATGTGAATCTATAAAACAAAGCAACAAAAAGACAGAACAGAAACAGACTCATAGATAGAGAACACTTAGATGGTTGCCAGATGGGAGCGGGGATTAGGGTAATGAGTGCAAGAGGCAAAGGGATTAAGAAGTATAAATTGGTAGCTAGAGAATAGTCATGGGAATTAAAGTACCACATGGAGAATATAGTCAATAATATTGCAAAAACTATGCATGGTGTCAGATGGGTACTAGATTTATTGGGTGATCACTTTGTTAGTTATATAAATGTCTAATCACTATGCTGTACACCTGAAACTAGTATAATATTTTAGGTCACCTGTTGTAGAAAAATAATAATTAAAAACAACAAATAAATGTTTGTCTATTGGAGATACAATTGATTACTTTCTGATAGAAGAGACAACCCCAAACATCCCATTTTGTTGCCTATAATCTTATATGCATGTATAGCACTAGAAAACGTATTTTAGCATTTTTTTACTGCATATATATCTGTTCTTCAGAGTCTTCTTTGAACTGCTTTCCTTATTTAGTTGAATATCTTTAACATGTTTATTTTATATATTTCATGAAATTAACTTTTAACTCTTTTGAAAATATACAACAAGAAAAGCACAGGCCTACCCACCTTTTGGACTACCAGGTGGAGAAGGCCACATACTAGTAAGCAACTCCTCAAGCCTCACACAACTAGAATCTTGATTTCCTGACCCTGTCTACGTCCTTATCGTCTAATAATTTGTGGCCAACGCTGTCCCTGACAAGAGGAAGGAGAAGATAGGCCACATCTGGGTGACATATAATTTCAGAGGTTCATTCTTTTTTTTTTTTACTTTGTTCATTCATTCACATATATTTATTGAGAATCTGCTATATTGTAACCCTTGTGATTGGCATGAAGGATCAAAAGATGATTAAAACTGTCTTTACCTCAAAGGCACAAAATATGGTAAAAACATAAAAAAGGCAGACATATAAACAGCAAGTCATTATGCAATGAAGTATGTAGGTAGACTAATAAAGTGTATACAAGATAGAAGAGCGAGTCAATTTCTGCAGGATTCAGGGACCACAGAATACTTGTGGGAAACAATACTTGAGATGTGTTTTCAAATATGACAGAAATTTGTTAGGTGGAAAAGTGGGCTAAAGGTATTTCAGGCAGAAGAAGCCTCTTCAAAGATCCATTATATACAAAATATAGTTTTTTAAAAATAAAATTTGGACCATAAAATATGAAGGAAAGGATGGCAAAAGATAAGACATCAGATCACAAAGGACTATTACTGTTATGACTTTGATATTTATCTCATAAGTGATATGGCTTTATTAAAATGGCTTAAGATAGGGATAAATGACCAAATTGAATATTAGAATACCTTTTTGATGGGACTATGGAAGGTAGACCAGAAGGAATTAAGGCCAGATACAGAGAAGAACACCTATTATACTATCGTACTACTCCATGCAAGAAAGACTGAAAACTTGAATTATAGTCACGGGGAGGACAGAGGTGACATTAGAGTAGGGACATTATAACAGCTAGAAGAGAAAATTAATCAAGTCTTATAACTGCTTTGCATGTGGGATATGACTGAAAAGGAGAAATATAGAAAAAAGAGGACCTATGTACTAGTAATACTTTCAGCAATAAAGATTTAATAAAGCACAAAGATTGATTAATGGATTACTCTGGTTAAAAAGGAATAATATAGGATGGTATTTAAGGATCTGATTTGCAAATCGATCGTGAATAAGTAAATAGAGAAGGAAGAGCAGGCTATTGAGAAGTGGTGTTCTGCTTGATGGAATAAAGAGAGTTTGTTGGGTCTGAGGAGTCTTTTTATTGAAGTATAATTGACTTGTAATATTTTATCAGTTTCAGGTGTACAACATAGTGGTTCAATATTTATATACTTATGAAGTGATTATCATGATTAGACCAGTTACCTTCTATCAGCATACATTATTACAATATTATTGACTACAATCTCTATGCTGTTTGTTACATCCCTGCAACTTATTTATTTTATAACTGGAAGTTTGTACCCCTTAATCCCTTTTACCTATTTGGCCCATCCCCTGCTGTGAGTCTGGGGAGCCTTGAGACATTCAGGTGGGGATGTCCAGTAGGGAATGGAATGGGATCAAAGCCCAGTAAAGGGATTTGAACCAGAAATTTAAATATTGGATTCTTCAGTGGATAGATGGAAGGTAACAACTTAGAGGTTAATGGGATATCCCAGGAAGAGCATAAGTAGTAGTCTTTATAATAGTCATCATTTCCAGGAGTGACTTTCTAGAGTAGAGTATTGTTATTAAAAGATCAAAATAATTTAAGAAGGTTATAGTGTACCAAATAAAAAAGATTGTGCTTACTCATGCAAGAAAAATCCCAGCTCATGGAGATTAAAATCTAAGACTTTTGTATTTTTATTTGTTAGTATATAAATATAACTTCCAAAGTTTACTTTTGTTTCTGTCCATATTATGGTAACTGGTATAAAATATTTCTTTCTTCTGCGATTAACTAGAAAACTTGGCGAAATGTATGAAACAGCTGATGTCATTCATTGGGCACCAGGCAGTATAGGCTAGGAGAGAAGAGAAAGAAATGATGCAAGCCCAAAATCCTACCTGCTTGATATGGTTGGGTATTTTCTAGGATGACCCAGAAGAAAACAGTGGTCTCACTGAGTTGAGGAGACAGATATTAAAGTCCAGGGAGGGGGAGGAGACTAGAATTTGCGAAGAGTGAGATAGCATCCGGCATTGAATCTGTTGATGAGCTGCCGATGCATCACTAAGGAGCTGTAGAATGAACAGCTCCCAGATGTAACACGAGGCTGTCAGAGGTGTGAGTTCCATCCAGCCAGAGTGACAAGATATTAAACATTTAAGGTAACTAGTAAAGAGCTAAATTATTCCTGGAGTAAAGACTGCACTAGACCCATCCTAACAGAGCTTACAATAAAATTCTGAAAAGATCAAAGTGATATTCAAATTATTTAACTGCTTGTCAAGACAAAATTAAGCACTTTTAAACAATGTAAAAATTTCAACACCTAATAGTGTAATATTCACAACATCTAGCATCCAATAAAAATTTACTGATCATGCAAAGTAGAAACGTGTGACCCATAATAAGGAAAACAATAAATATTAGAAATAGATAAGGAAATGACAGAGATGATAAAATTAGCAGAAAAAAAGGAGGTTAAAGGCAGCTATAAATATTTCCAAGGATTTCCTGAAAAACCTGGACATAATATGGAGAGTAATGTAAGATATGAAAAAAGTAGCAAATGAAATTGGAGCTGAACAATGTAAATTTTTGTGTAATTTGTTTTCAAGTCTGACTGGTCATTTCTTAAAGCTTGCACATTTTTTGTGACTCCATCTTTCATTCCTTTATGCATTAAATTCTTTGTTATTATGTAATCTGGATTTAAAATTTAAATATCCAAAGACCTTGTTGATCTAAATCTGTTATATACTGTTTCTATTGACTTTCTTTCCTAGAGTTTGTTTCCTTGTGCGGTATTAGGTGACCGTTGATTGTGCGATCAATTATTTAACACCTTAATTTGTAGCAATCTGGAGAACCTAAAGAGGCCATTCCCCCCCCCCTTAAGAATATTGGTTATTGTTTCTATTAGGAAGCAAGGGGATTTTTTTCATCTGCGACTACTTTACTCTCTTTATAGGATTTGTGGCAGGAGCCTCAGATGACAATTCTCTGCCTCAATGATTGCTCATGTTTTATCATCTTCAAGATCCTTCTACTATAAGTATTGGGGAGCTTTTTGTTCCCATTTGTTCTTTGTAAATGGCTCACTCATCCCTAATCTAGCTTCAGCTCACCATGTATGTGTTTGAGGAGTGGAGGAGGTGCATGCCTGTGTGAAGAGGGACTGGGGAAGCCTGGGAGATTTCCATTATCTCCTACAAGCACTAAAATGTGGGTTGTAAAAACTGGATTTTATTAATACGCCATCTGCTACTATGGGAAGTAAAATTATGGCTGGTCTCTGGACCTGTTACAAATGTTTTGGAAGGCAGAGTTGTGGGCCATGACTGGTTATATAAAGTCCGTGATATTGATAAATTAGAAAATTTGCATTGTGACTCATTGTGTTATCTTAGGCAAGATAGTTGATTTTTTTGAATCTCTAAGAAAATAATACCTATGTCTTGGGTTTGTTTGTTCTGAGGATTAACATAGGGGAAGCCACTAGCACTTAGAAGCTACTCAATTGAAGCTTCTTTCTTTCCATCTCAACTTCCCCGTGACCCAGACTTCCTGTGATGCTATTCTCCCCAACAGGTGTGTTCCCACCTCAGCACCCTCTCTGACTTTCAGGAAAGGTAGAGAGCCCATGTGGTCCTTCCTTCATTTTCTTCACATTTCTCTTATTCCCAACGACTAACCACCACCCAAAGTTGGAAATATAATCAACTTTTTTTGCCATTGCTCTAGATATCAAATTATTATGAGTAACATTTATTATATGCTTAAAATTTATATATATTTTCTATTATATATACAAGGTTTGCAGGATAGATATTTTTATTACCATTTTCAGAATGAAGAACAAAAGGGCATAGAGAAGATAAGTAATTTGGTGCAGATTAAGATTCTAACTGGGGACCCTTCACCCCTAAACTCATGCTCTTTCTACTATGCCACCTTCTTTGGTCTAATAATCTTCAACAAGGATCATGATCAGATATTGGTTGGCCCAATTATTAGGACTGAGTTAAATTATTAATAAATTATCAATGACAACAAAAACTCTATTATGTACTTTTGTTGTTATTGTTGTTAATCCTCACCCGAGGATATTTTTTCCATTGATCTTTATAGAGAGTGGAAGGGCAGGAGGTAAGGGAGAGAGAGAGAGAGACAGAGAGAGGGAGAGAGTGATGGCCCTGCCCGAGAGAGAGAGAGAGAGAGAGAGAGACATATGTGAGAGAGACACATTGATTGGCTGCCTCCTGCATGCTCCACAACCAAGGTTGGGGATTGAAACTGCAACCCAGGTATATGCCCTTGATCTGGAATTAAACCCACAGCCCTTTGGTTTGCAACCCAAAGCTCTAACCACTGAGCAACAGGCCAGGACAATATACTCTTTTTGAACAATCAAGTTGGCAAATATCTTAAGGGATATGTGAATATAAGTGAGGTTAGAGGGGAATTTTTTTCACTTATGCTCTAAATTCATGACTTGGAACAGCATATTCCCAACTTGTAATTGAATAAATTAAGATTTTAGAAAAAAGCAAGAATTGTGAAATGTGTCCTGGGCCATGAAGGTACTATATTATGTGTTTATGCTCAGAACCTTAGCTTTGTATTTTTTTTTGACAAGCACTTAGGAATTCATACCCACCCAGATTTTGCTGATGTTCTTTCTACAATTGGAACATTGACCAACCTTGGTGAATGTGGAGACTTTGTGGATTTTTAAATCTTTGTGTCACATAGTAAATGCTCATAGACATGTGTCCTAACTGGGTCACATCTGGGCAGCATAAAGAAATGATAATGAGCAGGAAAGAATGGGTTTAAAAGAGAAGAAAGGCAGGAGGTCAGAAATTGATGAGAGGAGACCCCAAAACAGAAGACTAATTATCAGATAGTGGGTTAAAATATATATCCAGGATTTAGTTTTTCAAGGATGTAAAAATTTGAGACAGAAATTTGTGGGAAGAGTCCATTCCAGCTAAAGGAGTATTATAAACTGATGAGGCGCAGGAATTGAGTTATTCTGCAAACACTGCAAACTCTTATTTGTTTGTTTTGGTTTTGATGAAATAACATTTGCATCACCTCTGCTACTTACTTGAGTAAGTGTTTTAACTTTTCTGAACTGCAATTTTTCATCTGTGAAATGGGGATATTGATCTTTACCTTTCAATATGGGTTTAAAGATTAGACACATATATATGTATATAATGTTTGGCTCATACTAGATGCTCAGTATACAGTGGTTTTCTTCTTTCTTAAAGGACAGTTCTGAATATATATCTTTTTGACCACATTAAATACTCTGAGAAGTTTCAGAGACATTGATTACCTAAAACTATGTGAAATAATGGAAGTTCAGAACCCTGATTTCATTCTTTTCCTGGTATAGTTTTAATAGAGAGTAAGCTGGCAACCAACACCAGCTCTGTGGTTGGATGAGTTAGCTCTGCCTTGGTATACATCCAACCATAATTTTAGCTATTACAAGAACACAAAATTTTATTCTGTCATTCTTATATAATGTGACCCTTCCAAAAAATATTAACAAATCATGTCTCAAAGAAGATGAGTTGTCATAGCCATGGCAAAGCAGTGCCTACGATTATTTCCACAGATTTGTCAGGGCAATGAGCATTACTAGTTACAGATATTTGACCTAACCTCCAGAATGAAGCATTTGTGAATTCCAGAGTTTAAACAAAGAATATGCAGATAGCAAAAAAAGAGGTCATTCAGCCAAGAGTAAATATCCAAAGTTTATCCATTATAAAGGTACATAAGCCATGGAATAGAGATGAGTTTTCCAGTGAGATATTGAGTATACAAATGAGCAATGGCAAGGTCATATGTAAAAATAGAACTTTAACCCCTAATCTGAAGCAACTTTTCAGGAAACCAATTCCCCTTCTCCATAATAAACAATCCAGGAAGCCAGCCTGCTGTAAGTCAGATTTGCAAGAAGCCAGAGTGCTCTCTAGTGACAACCAGGAAGCTAAACAATATCTTCTGTGACTGTCCCAAATGGCCAAGACTTGATTAAAAGTTGATAACATCTCTAATTTTGTCCCAGTTTCCAGCAGAATGTCAATTTTAAAAAAGTCAAATATGCACCCTAACCAATCCTATATAATAAAGATGTAATATGCAAATGGTCATTACGCTGTGAAGTGTAACGACTGGCCATGTAACG
>NW_006299520.1:1179116-1182435 GCF_000327345.1 Myotis davidii
TGGGGAGGGGGGCGGGAGGAGCTACAGGAGGGCGGGACAGCAGGCAGAGAGCTACTGGCAAGGTACTGGCACACGGATTCTTGCGCAGTTCTACTAGTACCATATAATGTCCCACTTCTAGTTATCCCACCTACAATTTCCCCTTGCTGACAGTTACCATTGCTTGTTCTCATTTGGTTGGTCTTTGTTTATCTTCACACCAAGCAGAGATCTGCCAAGCCACAATGAAAGGCACTCAATCTTAGCTGCAAACGAACTAGTTGCAATTTGTCCCAATTTACAAGACTCAATGCCATACCATACCTTCATCCTTCCTGTCCTTTGTCTGTCTGTTTCATCTCCTTTCTTTTTCAATTATTTTTACTTTATCTGCACTTCTTCAGGTTCCCCTTGTAGCTCACTTGGATAATTATAATATCCCTTCCAGAGGTCCTCAAACTTTTTAAACAGGGGGTCAGTTCCCTGTCCCTCAGACATTCCACACATGCGCACTGCGGGCCCCGGACGAGTCGGCTGCTAAGCAGGACAGGCAGCGGCAGCAAAAACACCCGTCAGGCCGGATAAATGTTTTCGGTGGGCCGCATGTGGCCCGCGGGCCGTAGTTTGAGGACTCATGAGCCAATCAATGTCACGTTCTAATCCACTTCCATCACTGCTGCCAGGTACATCTCACAGAAGCATAGTTCTGATGTTTTCACTTATCTGACCAGAAACATTAAATGGGAACATTTTCAGTTTAAGAAGACAATTGGCTTCCATCAAAATCCCAGGCAGTTATTTTGTGGATATCAACAAATTAATTCTGAAGTTTAAATGGAGAAGCAAAACATCCAGAATAACCAACAAAGAACAACAAAGTTGGAGGACTGACACCACTCAACTTCAAAACTTACTATAAAGCTCTAGTAATCAAATCTGTGTGCTATTGCAAAAAATAGATCAGTGAAACAGAATAGAGAGCCCAGAGCTAGACCAACATGAATTTAGTCAACTTATCTTTGACAAGGAAGCAAATGCAGTATAATGGAGCAAAGATAGTATTTCAATAGATGGTGCTGGAAGAACTAGACATCCACATGCAAAAAAAATGAATTAACAAAAAATGGATCATATTTGTAAATGTAAAACACAAAGCTATATGTAACATAAGAAAGAGTTAATATGCTAATTAGACCAAAGAGCAGAACAACCATCCGGATGACCTTCTGGACGAAGCCAGGGCTGCGAGGGCTGGTTGGGCCTGCGAGGGCCAAGCCCCTTGCATGAATTTTGTGCATCGGGCCTCTAGTATATACTATAAATATATGTAATTTTTTTTTTAAAGAAGACACTGGCTAGTAGCCATTGAAGCAGCCTTTCCCAAACTTTTACCAAAGAAAAACCACATTTTTTATCCTACAATCAAATATAATATACTGACTGTTGGAATACCTTTAACAATTTTAATTAATGTTATTCTGTTTACACAATTAGAATACTTATGCCAAGATTATTACAAAATGCTCTCCTTCTTTCCGTATAATCAGAGTTGCCTGGAGCTACATACAGACCATTGTCATTGCCAAAAAATTTGAATGACGGATTTCAACACTTTTTACCACTCACGTTGAGTAATGTGAGTCATTAAGCTTTTATATGAAAAAAGACTGAGCCATCCACGTGCAGATGTCATCTGTTACTAATTCCGTTTTGTACTCTAGTTCACTTCCCAGCTAAAATGTTTGGAAGTTTCTGTGGCAAATAGACATAAAATTAGCATTGTGGTCTGGTCTAGAATTCTGAGTTATTGAACAAATAGATAAAATTTTATAACTTTCCTATGACCATCCTGATATAAAAAAAATACAGGTATTTAAAAATTAGAAGAAAATACAGTGAAGTGCTAGTAGTATTTTTCTCATGATGTGATTGTAAGTGACTTACTGTCTTCTGTCTAACTTTCTTCTGCATTCAAAATTTTCTACAATAAAAATATAAAACTTTATTGAAACATAAAAAGTGTAATTAAATTTTTTACATAAACATGGGTTTCCATCAGCAATAGACTAAATGAAACAATTAAAAGAATAAACTAAACAAGCTGCAGACCGTTAAGCTAAAAATAAAAAGCCAAAGCATTTATTTGAGATAGAAAATAATTGTGATCTGGTGGCATAGATTCTGGCAGAAAGAAAAATTATATCCCAATTATTCCACAAATGGGCTCTAACTTATCGTCCCACAATTGTATTTTTCATTTTTCATTACTACTTATCACACACGTTCTACTTCACTAAAAAATTAACTTTTTGCCATTTTCTGTATACTACTAGACCCTATACTTTCTGTACAGTTGTTATTTTGTTTGGACAGGGTTTTCCTTCATTAACAAATCATTTCAGACTCCCCTCATTTGTGGAGTTATCTATAAGCTTTTATTAAAGCGAACACCTTTCCTTCTGTATAATTTTTATACAGCTTCTTTCTTTAATCCCTTATAGAACTAGTTATATAGGGATCATCTCCTCCACTAGATTACATTCTTCTTGCCTTCATTCCTTCATTCTTTCACTTCATCTTTCCTTCTTTTCTATTTTTAAATAGCTAATTTGGTTACTTTTCCTCTAAATTTTTCCTTCAGATATTATCTCCAAATCTACACTCTTAGTTTGGACATTCTGGAGCATTAAAGACTCAGACACTTGATACAGGAATGTCTGGTGGAAAGAATGACTGTATCAGCTGGAGGTAGCAAGCATCATGTACTATCTTCTCTGATTAGTCGTGGAGAAGCATGGTAAGTAGGAAGACAGATGTGAAAAGTTATCAGGTGGAATATTACTTGGACTACTTGCCAGCTTTTGCATCCAAGTTTGGATCACGTTCAATTTAAGGTTACTTTCAGGTCTCTGATTCCTGGAAGTCAGATTTATGAAACTAGTTATTATCTGACACTTGTAGATATTTAGCCATAAAACTAGTGATTGTTCTGTGAAACAGTAGTTTTCATTTCTGTGCTGGGGAAAAAAAAAAAGCCCACCCTTATTTTTCCAGTGTTTGTAGTTCCCCTCTATATTTGGCCCTTTCTTTCTTTCTTTCTTTCTTTCTTTCCTTGTAGTTCCCCTCTATATTTGGCTTTTCTTTCTTTTCTTTCTTTTTTCCTTTCTGTCTCTCTCTCTCTCTCTCTCTCTCTCTCTCTCTCTCTCTCTTATATAAAAACATATTAAAAATAAATGAAAATGACCCTATTTATTTGTCTTGTTTGCTATAAATATTTTTCCATCATTTTCTTTGAAATTTTCTTAAGAAACTTTTTAATCTGCTTGCCTTTTCCCTGGGG
>NW_006299520.1:1182473-1196975 GCF_000327345.1 Myotis davidii
TCTTTCTTCCTTCCTTCCTTCCTTCCTTCCTTCCTTCCTTCCTTCCTTCCTTCCTTCCTTCCTTCCTTCCTTCCTTCCTCTCTTTCTTTCTTTCCCCTTCCCTCTCTCCCTCCTCCCTCCCTCTCTTTTTTCTACCATCCTTCCACTCCTCTCCCTTTCTTCTACTCAGTTGCTCTTAATTTACCTATTCCTTCTCATCAATGCATTGCCTTTTAAAATTTAACCTACAAAATGAATGTGGACCAATTCATGCATTATCTGAAACTTCCTGGTTTTATAATCGTAGTTTGGCTATTCAACAGACATGGGAATGAGGATTTTGAGTATATAAGTCCTTAATTTATTCTCTTAGTAGAGAGACTTAATATGACAGCTACAGTCTTTTTTAAGAAAATAAAACTTCTTTAAAATTTCAGTTTCTAAGGTATTTGGTAAATATCACATGTAAGACCTGGGAATTTAGAAACATATGCATGATTTGTGAATTTTTTTTTAAATTTTCATTCACCTGTTTGGCTTTTGCTATGCGCCTGTCATTCATAATTAACATATTGGTTCTGTAAGCAATTTGGGGGTACCTGTTATATGCATGGCACCAGGCTAAGTATTAGGAGTACAGAAATAAATGAGACATAGTCCCTACCCTCAAGAATGTACAGTAACATAGGGGAGGCAAATAAGTAAACCAACACACTACAGTTCAGTGTGAGAGATCAGCACCAGAGGCGGGTACAAGATGCATTAGGAAAAAGAAAATGACAAAGTTCTGTGTGTGGCAGACTTTTGTTTTTATTTCAGGGACAACAAGGTCCGCTTTGCCAATCACATTTGAACAGTTGGGAAATGAAACATAATATCCGTCAGGCTTCTTTCAGAACTTTAAATATGTTTTATAAGTTATGAGAAAACTTACAAAGGAGAGACATTCACCTAGAAGGCATTGACTTTGGGGCTGCCACAGCTCTTTGGCTTTTAGTCTCTTCCTGCCTTTTCTGTCTGACTGCCTTATTCCTTCCTGACTTCATTTCTGGTACAGGTCCTGCTATCCTGACATCAATGGGGACAAATATTTCCCTTTATTTCAATTAAGACAAGATATAGACTTTCTCCCCAGAGGAATTAGAAGTGTCTTCAGACAGAGCCTATTGTAAAAATGATGCTTAAATTAGATGCCTAGCGCCTTCCAGGTGGTCATTACGCATCTGGATACCACCAATTATGGGGGTCTTACTATCACTAAGGAGTCCTAGTCCAACTTTTTGCAAGGGTAAGGAAGGTGAAGTTAGTGGGAGAGAGGGGGGTGGTAGGTGCCGAGAAGATCATTAAAAGTTTAACAAAGTTTCTTCCTCTGAGACTGTTTAGGGATTTTTCCTACGGGCATTTATTATATACTAGAGGCCCGGTGAATGAAATTAGTTCACTGGAGGGTGTCCCCCAGCCTGGCCTGTGCCCTCTCATAGTGTGGGAGCCCCACGATCGATTGCCCCAAAGAGGTAGGCTGGAGCCGCGGGACCCGCCTCCGCACCGCGCATGCGACGTCAAGCCCCTGCCCACCTGCGCGGTGCCTGCTGCCCACACAGCCTCCTGGTGATCGCTCATTATGGTGTGAGGGCATCATGGTGTGAGGGCATCACGACCACATAGGCTTTTATTAATAGGACTAGAGGCCCAGTGCACAAAATTCATGCACTGTGGGGAGAGGGTCCCTCAGCCCAGCCTGCGTCCTCTCTCAGTCCGGGACCCCTGGTCCTTACCACCTGCCTGCTCGATGCTCCTTACCTCTCTGCTCACTGCTCCTTAGCGTTGCCATGGAGGAGGGAGAAGCACCGGGCTGAGATCCTTACCTACACAATCTTACGCAAACTCTGTAACATTCCATTGAGGCTGGTACTATTATCATACCCATTTTAGAGATGAAGAAACGGAGGCTCAGAGAGGTTACACAGCTCTAACTGGCGGAGTCTGTGTGACTCCAAAGTCTGTATATCGTCACCACGTCCCTCTGCAACCCCTGACCCTCGGGTGGGTGGCATTGCTATGTCCAGCTTTTTTCCTCCCTCCTGCTCGGGGACACCCAGTGATGAGCAGGGCCGAGCAGAGGAGGAGAGAAGGGGCTCCGAGGGACCCAGCAGGGGATCTGGCCGTTATTTCTCTAGAGCCTGGCGATAAGGAAAAAGATTTGCGGTTTCCAGGCTGTTCTATTGTTTCTTCTTCCCACTAATGGAAACTGATAGGCCATGGGCCATCAGACCTGCCGGCCGGGGGAGGGACAGAGAGGTGGTCAGTGTGCCTCATAGTGACTGGTCAACGGTCGTTCTGGTCACTCCTGTTAGGGTCAATTTGCATATGACCCTTTTATGATATAGGAAAATTGATGTGAACAATACTTGACAAAGAAAAGGAAGGAAAGGAAAGGGACAGAAAGGAAAGGGAAAGAAAAGTAAACAGGGAGGAGAGGAGAGGAGAAGGAAGCGGGGAGAGGGGAGAGGAAGGAAGGGGAGGGGAGGGGAGGGGAGGGGAGAAATAAATGAACAGCATGGAGAAAGAAATTAGGATGGCTTTTTAAAGTTCAAAGTATCTACTAGTTTGAATTTACAGAGAAGGTAAAGGGATTGAAAGAGAATTTTTAAATAGTGTAGAAGAATTTTAGTCTAGTGAACAATATAATTCATTTTAATTTTATTAGCATTCACAAAACAGCTGTTACAGATCTGCTGCCCATTAATCAATGAATACAGAATTAAGACCAACCAAAGAGACTGGATACACTTTTAAAACTCATTTAAAAGTTCTCTGCAATTCTGACATTTTGCTAAGTCAGCTTACGTTTCTCAAACACACAAACATAAATTGTCTTGTAAACTCCAGTCACTTTTTCTCCAGAGGGGAAAAAAAAAAAAAAAGCCCAGTTTTTTCTTTCGTAATACAGGAAGCATTTCCTGGAGATTAATCATTATTTTGACTTGCAAATTTGGAAAGGTTGAGAGAAATTAGTAAAGTAGCTTGTAACATCCTACGTTGGGTTTGGGATTTTTGGAAGTGGTTCTGCTGCTCTCCGGATGACAGCGACGGTGAGTCAAGCTGCTGAGGGTGATCTAAACAAACACTGTCAGCCTATAAAGGTGGGACTCCAGAGGGAGGATCCAGAAGAGGATAGGCAAAGAGCAAGGCACTAAGACAGACCATATCTGAGTGCAGCCTGCAGCAATGAAGAATCTTCCCGTGCTACTGCTGCTGAGTCTGGCAGTTTGCTCAGCCCATCCGCTGAAGGGAGCTGCAAGGGACGAGGAGGACAGCATGGACCTAGTTCAGGTAACTAAGGGAGACCGCCTTCACGCTCATTCATGGGGCCAAGTAGGAAAACCACCTCTGCCTCCCATTCATAAAACGCGTGCAGAGTGGTTTGGATTACGGTGCATGGCCAGCTCAAGCACAGAGAGTTATATAGAGTTTTGCATGTGGGCGAGGTCTCGGTTTCACAGTTTGGGCACCTCCTGTCATGTAGGGCAAAGCGAAGGCCAGGTGTTTTCTTAAGGTCACAGACGGCATAGCAAGGAGAGTGGAGGAGATGTATCTTGCTTTGGAATTTCTTTGGGTATTTTTTTTTTAACAAGAGAAAATAACGGAATTTCATACATACAGATGTATGGGAACTCGGCATACATGAGCCAGAGACCCCACCTACAGGAGAGGCTCAGAGACAGAAATGGGATTGAGGTATATGAGGCATCCTGAGCTAGGAATGAGGTGATGCACCTTGGGGGTCCCGAAGGGTCATTGCAGGGGGAGGAGAGATGAGTAGTAAATAACAGGTGGCCCTCACATATAGGTGGGTCCAAAAGGTTACCTGTGGTAGTATTTTATGGGCAAGCCCTCTAATCCAAATTCTTCTTGGATGTTAAGGGTGGGAGGCGGAAGTTTCTCTGGAAGTTCAGGGTGGGAGGCTAAAGTTGTCTTTAGCTCAAAATAATCTGCATATCACACAGGCAAATTTTGGGGTGACTTGATCTGGATGCCCCCTCCCCCATAGGGAACCTTTAGATATTTTCATCCAATGTACAAATAACTAGATTTTTATGTTGCTAGTGTCATGTTTAGACACAGGGATTTATCCATTTCATTTTCTTAAGCCAAGTCCTTGTGAGACACACAAAATAGAAAATTGAGGGAACTGGATAAATATACCTGAAATATACAATGATGCCCAAAGAAGTAGGTTTGTTTTTTCTCCTTTAAATTGATTAGATCTATATTTAAATGTTCTATTTAATTTCAATTTGTTAATAAACTAAGCTGTAGAGATTATTTAGTTACAAAGATAAAACAAAAGTGAAGAGTCTATCATTAAAAAGTTAAACAGAATGTGACACTTATTTCATCAAACTGGAGGAATAATTCAAATAGATTAAGTGAGCAACTGCACAAATGTCCTCCAAAAGCCTAAAAAGTCCTGAGAATGACCTAAAAGCTACACATTTTATTCCAATAGCACTACCTAGAAAACTACTACAACCTTGCAAAAGATGCAACACAGTTTGCTAGAAGGAAGGACAGTAGCCCTGTTGTTAAAAAAATCCAAGAAATGCAGAAGTTCCTGGGGCTGACGGTGACAGGGAAGCTGGACTCAGACACGCTGGAGGTGATGCGCAAGCCCAGGTGCGGAGTCCCTGACATCGGAGAATTCAGGACCTTTCCCGGCATGCCCAAGTGGAGGAAGACTCACCTCACCTACAGGTAACGAATGGGTCCTGAGAGGTTTCCACATAATCCTGAGATTTTACAAGGGGCTATGTCAGGAGAAAATATTATCTTCTTCAATTGTCCTCATTCAGGATTGTGAATTACACACCGGATTTGCCAAGAGATGCTGTTGATTCTGCCATTGAGAAAGCTCTGAAAGTCTGGGAGGAGGTGACTCCACTGACATTCTCCAGGATCTATGAAGGCGAGGCTGACATAATGATCACTTTTGCAGTTGGAGGTAAAAAACAAAATCAAGCAACATTAACAACAAAAACATGAAATGCATCTATTTACTTGGAGGTATTTTATTAGAAAAGTTTCCAAAGTGATTGTAGTTACCCCTCTTTCCAGTAAAAAAATTTTTTTCTCTATTAGATCATGGAGACTTTTTCAATTTTGATGGACCTGGAATGACTTTGGCTCATGCCTATCCACCCGGGCCAGGGATTCATGGAGATGTTCACTTTGATGATGACGAACAATGGACAAAGAATACATCAGGTTAGTTTTATGTCTCTCAGAATAATTTTTTTTATATTTGGAAAATTATTAATAACTAAGAACATTCAAGAAATGGGTTGTTTTATATTTGCTGATGGGTCAAGGACCAGCAGAATATATTTTTGTTGTAATCATTATTAACAACATTTTTAGACCTCTGAAATATTGTGTTTTAGACACATTTCAGATGTCTAAAAATGTTTATTTTCTATCTAGGTGAGAACATTATAGGAAGCATCATTAAGTATTTCTTTGATTAATCTGGTTCTTGTGTGATCTTAAACCATCAGTAAAAACAATTTCTCATTATATCAAATAGCAGATATTCAAATTGCAGATTGTATCCCATTGAATCTACACTAACATGTGCCCCAGGTATTGATTATATCCAACTGGGGAAATGTCCCCCAATTACTTCTTTACTCTTCCAAACAGAAATGAGAATTAAATTCCAGAAACTGAGATTTCAGTTCAGGTTTTTCTGGTTAGAATAACATTTTACCCTCTCTAGGTTAAGAAGGGTTATTGTGGATTTATTCTGAAGGAAAGGAGCAACCCCCAAATAAAATGTTTCTCAGTTTATAACTGGACTAGCGGCTCAGTGCATGAATTCATGCACGGGTGGGGTCCAGCCGGCCAGCCCCAATCAGGGCCAATTGGGCAGGGCTGGCTGAGCGGAGGGGTTGCGGGTGGTTGGCCAGCAGGCCTCATCCCCTGGTCGAACTCCCGGTGGAGGGAAAAATTTGCATATTAACCTTTTATTATATGGGATACTTTGAGGTATAGCTTCCAAAGTTTCAAACAATTGGCTAAAATAAATACTCCTGAAATTTAATTGGGATTTATAATAAAAATGCAAACAGAATCCCTGTAGAGAGTACAAATGTGAGGATAGTTAATGCTTGATAAAAGCCTTAGTTTGATTGAATTAGCAACTTCTTCCTTCAAAGGAACATTCCTGCAAAGTCGCAAATGAGAACTTTAAAAGTAAAGTCCACTTACTTGGCATTTCAGTCCTAATTACCCAATGCCTTCCAATTATCAGCATTCTAATTTATTCTTATAACATGAAGAAAAAAAATCTGAATACAGCAAGTGTTTGTGTGGCCAAAATCTCTTATGACAAATGCTAGACATGATTGAGCATGTTATGTCTTAAATCAATTTTACAAATTCTATGACATCTATCATTATTATTTTTGGAGCCAATATGTATTAAATAATCATCATGAGGCAGGAAAATTATGCAGGCAATATTCCGACGGCAAATAATGGCAGTAAGATTGTTTAAGGATTTCAAATTGAGATAAATAAACTGTGGTTCATTTAATTTAGACTGTAACCAACAAAGGTTAATCCAGTAAGACAGTCCTTAGCTTTTCATTGACAAACGAAGAGAAATGAGTTTGTTCTATTCCAGAGTATAAGAAAAGGGACCTGGTTCTCAAACAGTTAACAGGCTCCTGAGAGAGGAATAGTTGGACATGGCTAGACACCTTGTCTCAAAGATGGATGTCACTAACAGGCCTTGGAAAAACAGCCTGCCTTTAAGTGTGTAATCAGTCAATTAACTGATTAACCAAAACTCGAGGCATAAAAAGCCCTGTGTGCTTTCTGAAAGTAAACAAATATAATACACAGCTGACATCTGTAATATACATGCATTTAAGACATAAGTAACTCTTATTTATGATTTCCTAAATAGGGACCAATTTATTCTTTGTTGCTGCTCATGAATTTGGCCATTCCCTGGGTCTCGGACACTCGACCTACCCTGAAGCTTTGATGTACTCAGTCTACAGCTTACCCACAGACCTGGCCAGGTTCCGCCTTTCTCAAGATGATGTCACTGGCATTCAGTCCCTGTATGGTGAGTGATGCTGGGGAAATGAGGCATCCTAGCTTCCCCGTGATGATTGTCAGGAAAGCTTTAAAATGCTGCAGGAAGCATTTGCAGTCAGCTCAGAGCCCTTTGGGAGTGTCTGGGAAGTATGTGCCCTGACAGAAGCATCACACCCTCCTAATGTTTGCATCCTCACGTCTGTTCTCTGTAGGACCTCCCCCCGCTTCCCCTGATGACCCTGTGAAGCCCACCAAATCCGCAAGTCCTCAGACACCGGCCAAGTGTGACCCCACTTTGTCCTTGGACGCTGTCACCACCCTGAGGGGAGAAATCCTGTTCTTTAAAGACAGGTCAGGCCAGGAAATTATATTGTGATGTGCAATGCTTGAAAATGAAAACAAACAGAAACTTAATAGAGGCTTTTACACATTATACACAAAAATGAGTCCTCTGGACTGAAATGATTTGGGTCTGGTGCTCCAAGTCCCACATTTTCCTAAAACTGTCCAGTTCATTGTTGAAGACTTACACAGCATGATTTAATTTTTGTCCTCCAATTTTTCCAAATGTTATAAGTCATGGTTGCTTTTAAGTCAGATACTTACACACATACCTGCCTATCTTTTTGAAAATGTAAAAGATGATATATAACATATACACTGCTTTACATGAGTTGCAGGAATTTAAGGCTTATAGTCAGCCAATTAACTTGCATTGTAGGATAACTTTCTCTTCACAGAAGACGGGTACTCTGTAATCCTATGGCAGGAGGTCCAGTGCTAGACACTTTGTGTCTGAAGAAAAAAGAAAAATATTTTCCCAGTGGCAATATACCTGATCTCTGGTCGATCAACTAGCCTAGAAGCTGAAGGAATGGGAGCAGATGGGTTGGGCAGGAAAATATGCTAAAGATAGAAGACTGTTTTTCAATTTTCACTTCTTTTTACATGTATTCCAGGCACTTTTGGCGCAAATCCCTAAGGACTCTTGAACCTGGATTTTATTTGATCTCTTCGTTTTGGCCATCTCTTCCTTCAGGAATGGATGCTGCATATGAAGTGACTAGCAGGGATATTGTTTTCATTTTTAAAGGTAACTATTATATAATAATTTTTTAACCTGTTGAAATAAACCCTCTCACAGGAAAACTGAATAGGCCTTTAATTTTTTCTATTGTGACAAATTCTGTCTACTTTAGTACTCCAGCTAATGATGTAATGACTGAGACTGGTATTGCTTTATTTATATATTTTGCAGAAGATAAAAATGAGCACAGTAATATAAATTGCTCAGTTGTATATTCCCTCATTCAATCTGTGCTCATTCATTCAATGAACTATTTTTTTTTAAATGTCCACGTTGAGCTGGTGATTAAATCTAAAATTCTGGCTTCCTATTTACTATAAAATCAAAGGTGCTGAAACATATTTCTAAAGCCCAAAGGTTTTAACTGTTATAAACTCCACGTGACTCTGAATTATTATTTTTTAAACAGGAAAGCAGTTCTGGGCCGTCCGAGGAAATGAGGTGCAAGCAGGTTACCCTAGAGGCATCCACATCCTGGGTTTTCCGCCAAGTGTAAAAAAAATAGATGCAGCCATTTTTGATAAACAAAAGAAGAAAACATACTTCTTTGTAGAGGACAAATACTGGAGGTAATATGCGATCAGAATGACTATGTATGGAGTCTAATCAGGGACATGTTTTTCTCTCTAAGGAAACCCCCTACCTCACACAGCTCTGCTTCCCTCTCAGTAGGAAGAATGGGGCCTTAGACAAGTGTGGGGAGGTGCTTACTCTAAAAAGCAGTGTCTGGAAACAGGCATTTCATGAGCTCTTCTGTTCTGAGTCCCCTGGACAATAGGAGGGAGCTTCCCTTTGTGCCGTTGCCCAACTGCCAGAAGTGCCCTCTTCTCTCCTGTACCTGCACCTGCCCACCCCCACCCATCCTCAAGTCCTGGCTCAAGTCCCACCACCTCTATGAAGGTTTCCCTCCTGGACTCCAAACCCAACTGGGCTTTTCTTCTTTGAAAGAAGCCCTGAGAATCCAGGCCATTGTCCCAAAGGTCTCTAGTCATTGTCTTGTTGGGTGTTTGTCTTGTCTTACCAACTTTACTATATGATTCTCAACGGTTTCCTTTAACCTCACCGACTAATTGCCTCTGCCTGTTCCAGAGGACAATGAGCAGAGGCAGTCTAGGTTCATGGATAGAACCCAAGACTCAGAGAGAGGCAGATTCCCAGTCATCTGCCCAGACTCTGAGACATCTGAGCAGACCAACCTGGTTCTACCCAATGAGCCCAATGCGTTTCCTGTGCTTTGTTTCTTGTTCTAATCCCATTTCCTAAGAGACTGGCATAGAAAACCCCGTTGTGCAGGGTCGGGAGGGCATATGTGAGCCAGGTATGATGGGGAACTTGAAATTTGCATTTAGATGATTGATTCCACTCACTCTATGTATCTGTTCATACCTTCATGTCCTTGTGATAGAAAGATGATTAAGGTTCTTTCTGCCCAGGCTTAAGAAATATAGTAATGAACAGCATTTTCTAGATCAAAATGTTGCTTCTGTTCTGGGGGAAGAGAATTTTTTTAAAAAATGTTTTTAAGAGCTAAGTTTACAGTCCCACTAAAGTCACATATTTCTGCAGTGTTAAGCATGTTTATCCTTTACTTGCAGTACTTGGAAAGTTTACTAGAATGCCACATTAACAATTCCACATAAACTTAACATGGTTTAAGAATTTTGGTAGCCTAGTCTCTATGCAATGCTGAGCTGCATTCTTTTATTTGGTGCAGATTTGATGAGAAGAAACAGGCAATGGATCCGGGCTTTCCCAGGCAAATCGTGGAAGACTTTCCAGGGGTTGGCCCAAAGGTTGATGCTGTTTTTGAAGCATTTGGTGAGTGATACTTATCTTATTGGCAATGAGGCCCTTGAAACATTTGGTAGCATCAGAGGAAAGAGAATTGAAATAATTTTTAATAGCAGGTTTTCTTTAACCAGTTATCTCCTCCCTTCCTAAGTTTACATTTATGAATTTTTAACCAATCATACAAATTTACGAATTTTTAACCAATCATATAATAAGTTGTTTTGAGTTATGAAGATATGTAACACAGATTTCTCCACTTAACTTTATACATCCAGATAAAATCAAAGTCAGTATAAAAATCCCCTCACGTGGTGTGGCCACACCTAACACTGGCTGGCTGGCTTTCTCCTCCACGCCAAGCTGGCACTACTACCTATGCCCAGGGAGGGTTTTCTCTACCTTTCTTGAGTAGTCAGTCATTGGCCACATTAGTCAGTTGTAAATACTTATATTTCCATGCACCCAAACTTTGGAAAGTTCTTCTTTCCTACTCAAGCATAGGTGAGTGGAGGCTGGTGGTCTCTACTGCAAAGTAGCCATAGCACCAGGAAGGCAGAGCCACAGCGGGGCCCCTGGCTCCTCCAAGGCCAGAATGCCCCCTCCGGCTCCATGTGGGGAAAAGGGGGGAGTGTTGAGAAGAAAGAAAATAAAAGAGAGTATAATTTCCCAGGGAGCAGAGAATTTCCTCTGATTGGAAGCAGAAAAACCTAACAACCCGGAGCCTGGCTTTGCTATCTGACAGAGCTGGGATGGAATGCTGTCTCCATCCTGTCCTTTGAGCATTTAAATCTGTCTGAACTGCAACTTGCTCCTGTAACATGCGGTTGGCTATACTTTCCTCAAAGGACCGTTGCAGAAATAAAAGGGGGCGGGGTTAGGGGAGGGGAGACACCACATGTGAAATGCTTAATACATAGTCCCTGGTGCATAGTACATTCTAAAACACTTTGCACTCCTAGTTATCTATTATTCTGAGGTTTTGTATGTTGCCAAATTTATTTATTTGAAAAAAAATCCCACTATTTCCCTTGTCTGTATTTGCAGGGTTTTTCTATTTCTTCAGTGGATCGTCACAGCTGGAGTTTGACCCAAATGCAAAGAAAGTGACACGTGTCTTGAAGAGTAACAGCTGGTTTCATTGTTAGGAGAGATGTGTAGGAAGGCACAACAGGGGCCTTTTAAAGGAAGCTGGTAATTCTTCTTCAGAGCCTTTGTGAATTAAAAAGGGTGCATTTCCTCCTGCATGCGCAGTGACTGAGGATGTCAGTGCGAACCGTGTGTCCCCCCAGCCAGCTTCACAAGTATCACCGGGCATTCAGCCAGCTGCGGAGCTTGCACTTGGGTCACGTGGAGTAACCTCTGCAGGACACGGGGGACACTCCTGTGCAACACACCAGGGATTGTATATAGATTATTCGCTCGTTATTTAATAAAGAGGATTTTTCAGTTATTTTGCTTTCTTGTTCTGTTGACTGTTGGTTTCAAGAAAAAATGTCCTCCCAGTCTCAGGTACCCTGTGGACTGAGCCGTAGGCAGCCTGGGACGCCCGGCCACTGGTGGTGGAGAAGGGGTCTCCATGGCTGTGTCCTCACAATGGGCTCATCCAGAACCGAGGACCATTTACCATTTGCCGTCCTCAGGGGGGCCTGCATGATACCACATGGATATCATGGGTTCCTGATATGCCCCAGGAGAAAGATCTAAGGCCGTTGCAACCTGGTAGGACAGGGTCTGGGGAAAATTGAGAAGCAGAATCTTATAATTATAGCAAATCACCTACTTCACACACTTCATTTTTCAGGTGGAAAAATTAAACCTGTTCTTCACCTTTTCCTTTTACCTATATATGCCCTCAGTGGTGTTCCTTCCCTGCCGTGGCAAACAAATTTGCACATGAAACTATTCTCTTGTACTCATTTATATCTGTCCTGTTAAAAAATCTATGGGTTGCCGAAACCGGTTTGGCTCAGTGGACTCTTTTCCTTTTACCTAATATGGCCTCAGTGGTGTCCCTTCCCTGCCGTGGCAAACATATTTGCTCATATCCACCCTATTTGCACATGAAACTATTGTCTTGTACTCATTTTATATCTGTCCTGTTAAAAATCTATGGGCAAATGTTTATCTTAAGACAGATTTATGCCTTAAGTACTAAGTCTAGAATATCATTTGCTACCAAGTAGAAGTTCATCCATTCTTTTTTAATATATATATATATATTATTGATTCGACGCTCTATCCAGTGATCCAAACCAGCCGGGGCAGTTCATCCATTCTTTAACTTATTTATTTGAGAATAGCTAACCAATCATACACTATGTGCCAGGCATTTTGCTAGTTTATAGGCATACGAGCCTGAAAAAAATAATACAATCCCTCCTGTCATTGAGATTATAACCCAACAAGAAAGCATATATGCAAATAACAGCAAACATGTATATGCAATTATATATTTAAAAAGGCTTAAAAGAAAAAAATTGACTTCCTTGTTAGAATAATAGCAGGATTTACTTTGAACTAAATGGTTTTAGTAGAAGTTTTGAGGGAAATGGCATTAAGAAGGTTTGGATGGCTTGGACTATACTGGTCTCACTGGAGAGTCAGAGACAAGAATAAGATATACATAAGAGGTAGTCCATGGGACTCCATAATTAATTAGATATAGAGTTTAAGAGAGAGGGAAGTGTTCAGAATAATTCCCAGATAGCTTCCTTGAGCATAGGGGGTGTAGGTGGCAGCATTTACTGAGAAGGGGAAAGACTGGGAGAGAAGCAGTTTTCTAAGAAAAGGGTAAGAGGGAGAATTGTTTAGTTTTGTCAATTTTTGAAGTGTCTGTGAGATATACAAGGAAGCCTTGAGGTAAATGAGTCTGAAACTCAAAAGAGAAAATACAGTAACTATGTGTGGTAACAGATGTTAACTAAACTTACTGTGGTGATCATTTTGCTATACATACATATATTAAATCATTGTGTTGTATACCTAAAAATAATACATAGTATATGTCAATTAAATCTCAAGTTTAAAGAAAGAGAAGATGTAAGCATGTGAGATTTATCAGCATTTAATTGTTCTTAAAACCATGAGTATGAAAGACACCATATGGAAGATTTTAAGATGAAATTTTAATAAACAGTAATATTCTGCAACAAATTAGGTTGCAGAATTTTAAAGTAGTTTTACTTTAAAAATAACTTAAATTTATTTGGTTTATTTATTTTTAATATTTTAATTTATCTTTACTTTTGAAACAATTACAGATGCCCCATTTTTTACCTAATTGACCCCCTTCACCCCCAACCCATCCCTCCCTTGAGGCCCACAACACACTATTGTCTGTGTCCATGGGTTATACATAAATGCATGTGAGTTCTTTGGTTAATCCCACCCTCAACCCCTTTGCCTTCCCTCTGAGATTCATCAGTCTATTCCATGCTTCTATGTCTCTAGGTCTATATCTGGTTTATTTTTTGATAATAAATATGTAACCACAATGCAAATTTAAAAGTTAAAAACATAAACAAACAAACAAACAAATGTTAAAAAACATTATGCAATGAGAAGTTAATTTTCTTCACACCCTGTCACCACCACCCACCATCTAGGTCCTTTTCTCAGAAGCAACCAAGCAGATTCTTATGAATCCTTACAAATTCACGCTGCTCTCCTTGTTGCTGTTTTCCCTTCATGTATACCTTGGCAACCATCCCATATTATTACATGTAGATTGCTTCACTCTTCCATTGGCTGCTTCCTATGAAATAAATACATAATTTATTTATTCAGGCTTCTATTGGTGACTAACTTAGTAATTAAGTAAATGCTTATGTCAGATAAATAAAATTTTAAAATACAAATAATAATAAATTAAATAAATACATTTGAAATAAATAGAAATATTATATAAAGAAAATAATTTAATAATGTATAAAGTATACATTTGAAAAACCATATAGTATATTTGAAATAAAAATAAATTAAGTTAAATTGGGTACACCACTAGATTATTTTCAGTATTTGGTATATCAGTACATTATTTCTAACACATCACCATTATTCCCAGTGAACAATGACTGTCCTTGAGCACACTTGCATATCTGATGAAAACTTAACCTTCAAAAGTTGAGATGGAGGAGCAGGAAAACTATTTGCTGAAATCTTCACCATGCGGCCCATTGGATGCTCTGTACAGTAGCAGTATTGGTGGAATGACAAGAGTTGAATTCTAATTGAAGTGGGTAGAAATATTGGTAAGTTAAAATGCTTTTGGTTACAGGTAGAAAAAAGCTACCTGTAAAATAAAAAAAAAATTTATAAAACTAAAATAAAACTTAAAAGTTTATAACAGCCCTAACCAGTTTGGCTCAGTGGATAGAGCATCAGGCTGTGGACTCGAGGGTCCCGGGTTGGATTCCGGTCAAGGGCATGTACCTTGGTTGCAGGCACCTCCCCAGTGGGGAGTGTGCAGGAGGCAGCTGATCGATGTTTCTCGCTCATTGATGTTTCTAACTCTCTATCTCTCTCCCTTCCTCTCTGTA
>NW_006299520.1:1198210-1202437 GCF_000327345.1 Myotis davidii
GTCAGTTATAACTCAATAAAGCTGGGAGAAAATTTTCTAAAAGTAAAAGGCAGACAGGGTAGGAGATATTTGTTTGTTTCTTCATTTGTTCACTCTTTTTAATTCACATTGCTTAAAAGTATAGCAATCAAGCAGATTTTAGTTTCAAAAGTCAAAGGCTCATAACTTGAGAAGTTCCTAGAAGGCTGCTTTATACTCCTTTCCCATTTAGATAAGGAATGTTAAGTCATGTAATAAAATATTTCATGTGCATCTAAGTGTATAAGAATATGGTCTGTTATTAATTCAAAAAGTACCCATTTCATAATTGAAGAACAGCTGATGATTTGTCAGTTGGATTAGTCCATTAAGAAATCACTGCAAAGTCTGATACCAGGAAAGGGCATGGGTGACTCATAAAAGAACCTGATGGACGGCCTCCACACTCCTAGGACAACATGTGACGTGAGACCACAGATAGATTTTTAAAGGCACTAAACAATTTTATAGATCTGTTGCAGAATATTAAATCAATATCTTGGACAAGTTCTACATCTGAAAATGAAAATTTAATCCTTAAATTTTTCTCTACACTAACTTGTTTTGAATTTCTTTTCCCACAAAGTTCTAGTATGTTACCATTTGGCTCTGAGGCAAATGAGAGAGTCTTTTTCACAATGCTCTCAGCCCATTCCAATCTTGTGATTAGTCAGAGTCAAATCACATTCTCGTGAGTGAGTGAGTGATATTCTTATAAGGAGAATCACAACCACAAGATTATAGTTTGCAGAAATTCATGTCAAGAATTCGACTCTGCTAAGAAAAGACAGAAATGTTTCCTACCCTTTTGGGGCTCACAATTTGGGGATGATACCACTGATATGGAAAGAAATGTAAAGGCAGACAGGGTAGGAGATATTTGTTTATTTCTTCATTTGTTCACTTTTTGGCAATGTTTACCAAGCACTATATGCCAAGCATACTGCTGAGAGCTTGGATAAAACAGTGAACAAACAAATATTTTTGCCTTCTTAAGAACTTATATCTACAAAGAAGGCAGACAGGAAACTAGAATTAGAGACTTAACTGTACTATATCATATACAAGTATTAGAAGGAAATAAGTGCTATGGGAAAAGATGAAAAAGTAGAGTGAAGTAAGGGCATTAAACGTGAAGAGAGCTGGGGTGGTGATGATGGGTTGTAGTATAAATAGAGCAGTTAAAGTGAGTCTCACTGAGAAGGTGATATTTGAACAAAGATGAAAGAGGCGGGAGAGCTTCCAAGTGAATGTGGGGAAGCACACTGCAGGCAGAGCGAACAGCTAGAGTTAAAAATCCTGAGGTGCTCAGCATGTTCAAAGAACAGCAAGAGGACTGTTTGCAGCAGTGAAGTAAGTGGGAGGGGCATGGGATTACCAGAAGCAGATACAGTCAAAGAGGTAAGGGTTAGGTGGGGAGCAAATCATGTGGATTATTTGGGTCAATGCAAAACTTTGGTTTTTACTATGAGTGAAATGGGGAAGCCATTAAAGAGTGTGCATCAAAAGAGCCTTTGGATAAAGGGAAGTCTCTGTTCAATTAGATTGTAGGGGAACAGGGGTAGAAGCATGGAGACCTGTTAGGATGCTATTGGAGTGTTCCAGGCAAGAGAGAATATGGCTCCAGCCAGGGTAGTAGCAGTGGAAGTGGACAGAAGTTATTCTGGGTATATTTGGAAGTAGAACCAACAGGATTTAATGATGGAAGCCCTATGAAGTATGAGAAAAAGAGTACAGAATGACTTCAAGTCTTTTGGATTTAGCAACTCGAAGGATGAAGCTGCCAAGTTGGTATCACTTAAGATGTGAGGGCTGTGGGTGAAGCCAGCTTTGGGGGAAGATCAGAAGTTCAGTTTGGGCCCTGACTGGTTTAGTTCAGTGGATAGAGCATCAGCCTGCAGACTCAAGGGTCCCAGGTTCAATTCCAGTCAAGGGCATGTACCTTGGTTGCACGCACATCCCCAGTCGGGGGTGTTCAGGAGGAAGCTGATGATGTTTCTCTCTTATAGATGTTTCTAACTCTCTATCCCTCTCTCTTCCTCTCTGTAAAAAATCAATAAAATATATTTAAAAAAATTTTTTTAAAAAGAAGTTCAGTTTGGGACCTGTTGTATATTTAAGATGTCTATTTGACATCCAAGTAGAGATGTTGGATATATGAGCCTGGAGTTTAAGGAAAATATGTGGGTCGGAGATATAAATTTGGGAGTCATCAGTGCATATATGGTTTTTAAGTCTTAAAATGGAATGATTTTAACAGTGGAGTAAAAATATATAGAAGAGAAGCGGCCCAAGGTCTGAGCCCTGGGGCACTCCAATACTGATTGACAGAACACATGCACAATACACATGTATCTGACCACTGTTCTACAATACTGATTTGAAGCACCAGAGCCATCAGTGAAATAAGTCAATATAGCAGGTACATCATAACCTATAATTATAGATGGCCTCTTCTTTTTTTTAAGGGGAGGATGATGATTTTTTTTTCCTAAAGATGGAGATTTATATATATATTTTAAATATATTTTATTGATTTTTTTACAGAGAGGAAGGGAGAGGGAGAGAGAACTAGAACCATCGATGAGCTGCCTCCTGCACACTCCCTACTGGGGATGTGCTCCTGACCAAGTAAAAAGAAGTTCAGTTTGGGACCTGTTGTATATTTAAGATGTCTATTTGACATTTGGATATATGAGCCTGGAGTTTTAGAAAAATATGTGGGTTGAGATATAAATTTGGGAGCCATCAGTGCATAGATGGTTTTTAAGTCTTAAAATGGGATGATTTTAACAGTGGAGTAAGAATAAATAGAAGGGAAGCGGCCCAAGGTCCAAGCCCTGGGGCACTCAAATACTGAATGACAGAACACATGCACAATACACATGTATCTGACCACTGTTCTACAATACTGATTTGAAGCACCAGAGTCATCATTGAAATAAGTCAATATAGCAGGTATATCATAATCTATACTTATAGATGGCCTCTTCTTTTTTTTAAGGGGAGAATGATGATTTTTATTTAATTTTAATATATTTTATTGATTTTTTACAGAGAGGAAGGAGAGGGATAGAGAGTTAGAAACATCGATGAGCGAGAAACATCGATCAGCTGCCTCCTGCACACTCCCTACTGGGGGTGGCTGTTTATATTCTAGTGAAAGAGATAGAAAAGTGAAGAGACAATCAGAATACAGAGAGGCATATGAGCACTGCTCAGAGCAAACACGCCGAGCTAGGGAAACACACAACTAACCCAGGTTTGGGAGGTCAGGGAAGGATTTCAGAGGAGGTACATCTAAGCTGAAGGCAAGTAGTGAATAAAGGAGAGGGGGAATGGTGTCCCCTCCAGGTAGAAGGTGCACCAAGTGTAAGGGCCTGAAGAGGAGAGAGTGTGGCTTCTTATAGCCTCGACTCCTTATGGTGGCAGCAAGGCCTTTCACAATTCCATCCTTGTTTGCTTCTTTCTGTCATCCCTCATTACATGCCGCCCTAAACGCTACACTCAGCCATGCCGAACCACTTGAAGTTCCCTATACGTGCCTCTTCCAGCTTAAGATTGCTGTACCCATTCCCTGGCATAGCGTGAATGGCATATTTGGGGGATATTTAGACATATCTTCCTAAAGTCCAGTGGATGTGACTGGGCTCTCTCCCAGAATTACAAACACTAGACCCCGTGTACAGAATTAGGACCAGGGCATGTCAAAGTCCTGCACAGGCACTTACTATGGGGGAACATCATTCTTGAAGCAAAGTTGTTTTACAGACAGAGAAAGAGAGAGACTGAGAGAACGAAACAGACATAGAGAGAGCCTGTAATCTTCCCATTTCTCAGGAAGACAGTCCTGAGGTTGGATTCCAAGAGATTCCCCAAGTTCCTTATTATAAATCCACTGCAATTAGCCTCCAACAAAAATGGTTCTAGGCTTAGACATAAAGTGGGAGTGCGTTGGCAAGGCACAGACCTGTGGGGAATATGTGGAATTAGCTGTGGGGTCCCAGCAGGGCAGAGGAAAGTGCCATGTCCAGGTGAAGCCAGCAGTCAATAAGGAGAGGAAGAAAAGCAGCTGTTCAACCACCATCATTGATAAACTATCCCCTAAAACTCAAGCTATGGGCTTCCCCAAGGCAGAGTTTTAGAGTCTTACAGTGAAAAGTAAATTGTCTGAAGTTGGTTACTCCTTTGCATCTAGAGTCTCCAAAA
>NW_006299520.1:1202581-1204102 GCF_000327345.1 Myotis davidii
CCAGTGGGGAGTGTGAAGGAGGCAGCTAACCAATGATTCTCTCTCATCTTTGAGGTTTCTCTCTCTCTCCCTCTCCCTTCCTCTCTGAAATCAATAAAAATTTATTTAAAATAAATAAGTAAATAAATAAAAATACAGTATATCTCTATTGGCAAAAGTTCTTACAGCCGGTTATGCTGAAATTAATCATGGATTTGGCTGAAAAGCAACAATTAGATGCTCTGTGTTACTGGGTGCTACTATTCTGAGGGGCAAGAATTGGGTTAGGGACCACTGGGAAAAGCTGATGGAGGGGATTTGAGGGATATAACTCTGGTTGCCTAACCCACCCCTTCAACCCACTTCTCATTATTGGATTCCATGAGATTCCTCTGATTCTTTCAAATAAACCTCCCTTGGATTCAGTTTGGCTTTTGGTTCCTAATGAAAACAAACCTGCCATTCTCCCAGTTCACTTGTTCTTGACCCAGCTCATAGGTCACCCTCTCAGGGGCACAGTCACTGACCTCCACACCCTGGCCTCTGGCTGTGTTCAATCTTCCTATTATGTGCGCCCATTAATACACAGCATGCTGTGACTGTCCTCTCAGATATGTCCCACATTGGACTACCCCCACTGCCCGGCACTGTGCTGTCACTTAACTATTGCTTTTAATGGATAAATAATAAGTCTGAGAGGGAAACGATGCTTGACCCTAGATATGAACAACCAGTAAGAATCTATGAGGCCAAAGGTGGAGAGGAAGGGACCAGCACATGCAAAGGCGCAAAGTTATGAAAGAACACACCATATTTGGGGAATCCCAGAAAGTTGGTTTGACTATATTGAAGAAAAGGTTTATTTTTTTTTCTGAGTTATAATTGTAAAGGTTCAACTTGATAATCATATAATTATGAACATTAAATTTTATGTAATAAATGTAACAATAGAGACAATGCTTCTCAAAGAATATTAGTTAATTAATTCAGTCTATGAATGATTTAGTAGCAAATCCAGGCTAACATCGATAAATTAAACTATTAATTTACTCCTCCACCCAAGTAAATTTCTTAAGCATCTCTGAAGTAGATTAAAAATGCTTCAGAGAGGGGCGAAGATTATAGGGAATAAGCACCTGGCCCTCTAAAGGTTCAGAGAAGAGAGGAGCATGAGGGTCCACATCGGTGATTTAATCCCTGTATGTAGGTCAGTAGAAAATTGCTCTGGGTGAGAATTCCTCCCTGGGCTGTGGTCCTGGTAAGTGACAAGACACAGAGAAACTGCTGACTCTTAACATTACCTACATTTATCAATGAAACCTCGTCAGCTTGATTAAGGGGGAAATGTGTTTCACTTTCCTCAGATAAAATTACAGGCGAGTCTGTATGACACATGACTTCCTGGCCATGACTTATGAAATAAAAATAATTTCTACCTTGACATTTATTCCTAGAATCATATTTAGCACACGGCAATGAAGGTGATGATGATGATACAACACTTTATAACATGGCTGTTTCTTGGGCAAAGTTCCAAAGTTA
>NW_006299520.1:1204127-1209886 GCF_000327345.1 Myotis davidii
GCAATACGAGGTGGGCAAAAGTAGATCTATAGTTGTGAGTATTTGAAACACTATTTATTCTTGTATTATTATTATTTATTAATTATTGTATTATTAGCTTTATGAACAACTGTAAACTTACTTATGCTCCACCCTCTATGTAGTCATTCAATTTATGAAGCACCTGTCAACTCAAGTCTATCTTAAACAAATGGGCTCAGCATTATTATTCCCTTTTTGCAGGTGATAACATACAAGATTGCTCAGCTGTGATTCAACCATATGTAATTTGATTCAAAGTTCTGGGCTTTTTCTACCACACCCTTTGGAGGTTGCTTGATTCTCCTACACACCTCCTCCCCAGAAGGAGGAATGTCTGCTCACTACAACGAGAAAGCCACTGTAGTGTGCACAAATCATTGATACTGGAATGTGCATTGATTAGAAGCAGACAGCCTGGATTTAAATTTCCACTCTGCCACCTAGTGGTGACTTGGAGAATGTCTGAGTTCAATTTTTCCTCACCTATGCGATGCACCGGAACCATCCAGTTCTCAGGGATCTGGCCTCCCTAGACCCACCTCATAACCACCCCAGAAGCTTCCAAGGAGCCAGAAGTAGCACATGAGTCTTTACGCCTGCTGGGAACTGCCCAAGTGTTTCCCTTTCCAGTTTAAGAAAACTGCTCCTCGCATGCTTCCCTCAGACCCTTTTCCTTTACCCTCTTAGTTGAAGACACTGGCATAACCTCCTCAAATGATCTCAAGCTTTTCCAAAGGTTGGAAAGGGATATTACCTTCAAGTAGATTTTGAATGTGGTCCTGAAGACACCTCTGGAAAGATCAGGGGAAATTATGCAAAAAATACAATGTCTCATCTCAATATATTAGTCTATTGTAACCAGACAAACAGTGGGTTCGTATTGCCTGTCATTACCTGAGCCAATTAAGCAGAGACAGGGTTGAATCATATATAAACATTTATCCCAATACTAGAGGCCCGGTGCATGAAATTCATGCATGGGGGCGGGGGGTCCCTCAGCCCAGCCTGCAATCCGGGACCCCTCGGGGGATGTCTGACTGCCAGTTTAAGCCCAGGATCAGGACTAAGCCAGCAGATGGACGTCCCTCTCACAATCATGGACCACTGGCTACTAACAATAGACTTAGAAAGTGAGTTTTATGTCTGTGAATCTCTGTTTATCTTGTATTACTAGGCAGTACCTGATTATGGGGACAGTCTTAAAGATCATAAAGTAATGATGATTGCAATACGAGGTGGGCAAAAGTAGGTCTATAGATGTGAGTATTTGAAACACTATTTATTCTTGTATTATTATTATTTATTAATTATTGTATTATTAGCTTTATGAACAACTGTAAACTTACTTATGCTCCACCCTCTATGTAGTCATTCAATTTATGAAGCACCTGTCAACTCAAGTCTATCTTAAACAAATGGGCTCAGCATTATTATTCCCTTTTTGCAGGTGATAACATACAAGATTGCTCAGCTGTGATTCAGCAGTATGAGAGAGCAGCAGGTTGTCCACAAAAATCTGTTCTCCAGCCACCATAAGCCTAGCTGTTTTTCTAGGTAGAAGTACAAAGGAAAGTAGGCAAAAGGGCAAATGGGCAGTTTATAGATATGCAAAAGGGCTGGGGATCTTCAAAGGGCTTAGTGATACATAAGGGCTGGGGTTACTTGGGGAAATAGCCAAAAGGTAGGCCAAATGGGCAGTTAACAGGTAAGCAGGCTGGAGATTTGCAAAGGCCTGCAGGTATGCAAAAAAGGGCGGGGATCTTCAAAGGGCTGGCAAGCCTGCTTTCTGAGGGCAGGCTGCATTTCCAGGTGACTGCTCCCAGGTCCTGAGTGCAGTTGCCAGCCAAGTTAGAATGTGCCTTCTTTAATCACCAAACAATCATGGTTAACAGAGCATGATTAATATTTCTTACAATACAAGCTGGTTCCCCAAGATTCTATTTCTGCCCCCTTTCACTATGACATATACTTATAGAATAACGTGTATGTGCATATATGTATGCATGTGTGCATATTTGTATATACACACATGCATACAAATATATGTAAAATATGCAATACACACAAGTCCCATTTCATATTGACCCCTTTTTATACCAATCCCTTTGTATTTCTTTATATGTGGATTTGCTCTGACAACCGTGACAGCAGGACCTTGGGAGAGATGAGAAACAGGACTCTGGGGGATTAGAGAGGACTCCTTGACTTGAGGTTGAGCTCCAAGGCCAGGAAGTAAAACAGCCCCATAATTGTGTAGCGCTTAAGACAGAGGCTTCTGAGCTGCTCCATTTATTCTACCTGCACTCATTCTCCTGCCCCACCATAGGCATTCTCCTTTTGAAAGATGGGTAGCCTGGGAACCTAACTTCCTTTCCCAGAACCATGGAGGGGTACCAGGCTGTGCCTAAGCGACGGGCACTGTGTTTTGTGTGCTTTCACGGGAGACCCATGCCAACCCCAGGCAGCCACAGAATCTGGCTGGAAGTAACAGGCTGTGGCTTTCTCTGTACCTCAGACTGAATTTAGTTGGTAGAGATAATTGATCTCTAAAATTAAATTATTTCATAAGACAATGTTAAAGTAGAAATGTTGTTTGATTTTGTTTAGAAATTGGAAATACTGTTATAACTTAGTTAAAAATCATTTTACTCTGTGTGACTTAGGAACTGACGAGAAGCAGCTGACAGGACTGCGCTCCTGATAACCATATGGGGGGGATACTCCCCCTCTCCCACCCTCACCCTGCCCCCACCCCCGCCAGAGTGAAACCGAGTGTGTTTACGAGTTTGTTTACTGACATGCCCATTGGAACTAATGCTAAACCTGAGATCTTATTATGCATTTTGTTTACCAGATTTCCCTTACCCTCCCCTGGACTGCTGTGGGTACTATAGGCTATTGGAAGGGTCCCCAAACACCAGTATTTGTGTGGAGGAATTCCTCCGGCAGTCTTGATTATGTTAATATAAGGTCAGATGATGATGCCTACCCTCAGTCCTGCTTGCTTAGAGTAGTCTCTTCCCTAGCAACTACTTAATGTCCGAACACCTGCGCGGTTAAGTTTATCTCAAGGGACGCCTTGGATAACACCCTTCCTTTCTCCGACAGGCAATTTGAAGACTCAGTGACTCAGCCACCTTTCTAAAATGGAATAAATCTCCCCAATCCTCTCCAGTGTCATATGCGATTCTGGAACTGGCTAGTTGCATGCCTTTGCTCTTACACCAAATCCCGACTAACAGTTACTCATGTTTTGGTGTCCAAATGGCTCAGCCTTGCACCTTTATCCGCTCCCCAGGACTCAACAGAAGACCCTCAGGGAGAGCTTATTGAAAAAGTTCAGACAGCTATCTAACCACGCAGCTCATTTACATCTCTCTTCAATTACCTCTCTAAAAAGACTTAACTGATGATACTTATGCCAATATGACAAGATCTGTTATCAGTACTAAGAAGTACCAGAAAGAAGCATGCTTCTATGAATAGCAAAATGGGACTTTGATTATATTTGTTTTAGCCATCAATAGATTCCTGGATAAAGTGGCTGGGAAGCACATGCTTGTATTATGAATCTTATATTTCCTGTTGAACAAATATAATAATAATAATAATAATACTAACAATAATAAAGCTAACTCTTCTTTAGCACTTATATTCTGTTCTTCAGGGACGCCTTGGATGACACCCTTCCTTTCTTGGACAGGCAATTTGAAGACTCAGTGACTTAGCCACCTTTCTATAATGGAATAAGTCTCCCCAATCCTCTCCAGTGTCATATGCGATTCTCCTTTCTCCGACAGGCAATTTGAAGACTCAGTGACTCAGCCACCTTTCTAAAATGGAATAAATCTCCCCAATCCTCTCCAGTGTCATATGCGATTCCGGAACTGGCTAGTTGCGTGCCTTTGCTCTTACACCAAATCCCAACTAACAGTTACTCATGTTTTGGTGTCCAAATGGCTCAGCCTTGCACCTTTATCCGCTCCCCAGGACTCAACAGAAGACCCTCAGGGAGAGCTTATTGAAAAAGTTCAGACAGCTATCTAACCACGCAGCTCTCTTCACTTACCTCTCTACAGGCCCAACTGATGATACTTATGCCAATGTGACAAGATCTGTTATCAGTACTAAGAAGTACCAGAAAGAAGCATGCTTCTATGAATAGCAAAATGGGACTTTGATTATATTTGTTTTAGCCATCAATAGATTCCTGGATAAAGTGGCTGGGAAGCACATGCTTGTATTATGAATCTTATTTTTCCTGTTGCCTTCCATAATAATTTTGAAGATATATGCCTATGTAAATATTCATAGGTATAATGTAAATTGTATGTAAGACCCTGGCCCGATAGCTCAGTTGGTTAGTGTCATCCTGATACACCAAGGTTGTGGGTTCGCTCCCCAGTCAGGGCACATACAAAAGTCAACCAATGAATGCATAAATAAGTAGAACAACAAATATCTTTTTCTCTCTCAAAATAAATAAATAAAAATGTTAACAACTACTCGAAGAAATTATAATTTATATAATAAACAGGTTGTACCCATTTCATGAGAAAATTAACTCCTGGGAACAAAATTGGTATCTGGTTGTTTTTACAGTTCCTAGCATGTGGCCTGATGACTTATTTATCATACCTGTACAAAGCTGGTAAGCCCTGGAAAATGGAAATGGAAACAAAAAGAATAAAACACAAGCCCCCCTTTCAACAAAGGAGAATGATGTCAAGGTAAGGATAATGTGAAAAGTGCTTTAATAAAAGTATAACACTCTATGATAATTCAAAGTAGAACTATCTCACCGAGGGAGGAAAGAGAAAACTTTGGGAATGAAGTAACACTTAACTGGACCTTAAAGAATGGGTAGAATTATATTAGGTAGAAATAAAGAGAAAGGAAACATATGACAAAGTAGGGGAACAAGGTATAAGACATATCTGGGAAGCAATGTAATTCCTTTATATGTTTGTTTGGAAGAGTGGGACAGGGGAGTCATTTTTAGACCTGAGCATGGAGGGTCTTCACTGCTACCGTTAGTTTATATTTGCCTTGTAGATAAGGGAAATCTTGAGAATTTTACTCATAAAAATACTTACAAACATTTATGTGTGCTCTCTATGTTCCAGCCATTATACTAATATATTGTACATGTGTTATCTTATTTCAGTCTCAGAAAGCACGTTAAGGCAGATGTTATTATTCACTTTTTAGATGATAACATCAATACATTGGTCATTTAGCTAGTAATTGGCAGAGCCGGCATTTGACCCCATGTCTGTGGCTTAAGAAGCTCTGTGCTACTAGAGATTGAGAGGTGAGGATCTACCTAAAACATAGTCACAAACCATATTCACTTTTTAGATGATAACATCAATACATAGGTCATTTAGCTAGTAATTGGCAGAGCTGGCATTTGATCCCATATCTGTGGCTTAAGAAGCTCTGTCCTACTAGAGATTGAAAGGTATAGAGGATCTACATAAAACATAGTCACAAACCCAAACAGACAACCAAAATAAGGAAACAAAGAAACAACCCCCAGATGAAAGAACTAGCAAATTCTCCAGTAGAAGAAGAGATAAATGAAGCAGAGATAAGAAATTTATGTGAAACACAGTTCAGAGTCATGATGTTAAAAATGCTTTGCCGGGAGCCAATTCCAGCATGACAGCAGGGCTGAGTCATCCAGAGTGGCAAGGGCATTTCCCCAAACCTGAAAAGGATGCATTATATTGAGT
>NW_006299520.1:1209922-1216107 GCF_000327345.1 Myotis davidii
AGGGTAGGAAAAAAATCACTCAATCTGAGAACCAAAAAGAAAAAAAAAAAGAATTGAAAAGCAAGACAGCTTAAGGGAGCTGTGGGACAATATGAAAAATAACAATATCCATATCATAGGAGTGCCAGAAGGTGAAGAAAGTGAGCAAGTGATAGAGAACATGTTTGAAGAAATATTGGTAGAAAACTTCCCTAATCTGGTAGAGGAAAAAGTCACACAAGTTCGGGAGGCACAGAGAACCCCAAACAAGAAGAATCCAAACAGACCCATGCCCACACATATTATAATTAAAATGCCAAAAACTAAATACAAAAAGATAATCTTAAAGGCAGCAAGAGAAAGAAAACTGTTACCTACAAAGGAGTTCCCATAAGGCTGACACCTGATTTCTCATCAGAAACTCTACAGGCCAGAAGGGAATGGCATGAACTACTCAAGGTGATGGAAAGCAAGGACCTGAGACCAAGATTACTATATCCAGCAAGGCTATCATTCAAAATAGAAGGTCAAATAAAGAGCTTCCTACACAAACAAAAAGGCTAAAGGAGTTCATCACCACCAAACCATCGTTACAAGACATGCTAAAGGGATTGTTGTAAGGGATTGCTGAGAAGAAGAAACAGAAAGAGAAACCTAGCCATACAGAATTAAAATGGGTATAAATAAGTACCTCTCAATAATAATCCTAAATGTAAATAGATTAAATGCTTCAATCAAAAGGTGTAGGGTAGCTGAACGGATACAAAAACATGACCCAACTATATGCTGTCTACAAGAGATCCACCTCAAAACAAAAGACACACACAGGATGAAAAAAAATTTTCCACGCAAATGGAAAAGAAAAAAAAAAGCTGCAGTAGCAATACTCAATATCCAACAAAATAGACTTTAAAAGCATCATGCTAAGCAAAATAACCCAGTTGGAGAGAGACAAATATTATATGATCTCACTCACTTGTGGAATATAGTGAATAAAATAAACTGATGAACAAAAATAGAGCCAGAGGGGGGGAAAATATACTAGAATATAATAGAAGTAATCCTGTTATTTGCAGATTTTTAATATTTCCTACAACTGTTATGATATCATACTATGTTAGTACTGTTTTAGTAATATTATTATACTTAAAATCCTTTCATTCTTGAAAGTTTGGGTAAACTTAAAATTATTTTATTCTTGAAATATTAATGTTTATTGCATGTAATATTACTATATGTGAGACCATTTTTCTTGAATAATTGGTGTTTATTGCATGTAACATTGTCATCTTTAAAATCATTTTTCTTTAAATATTAAGGTTTATTGCATGTAACATTATATTTTAAAATTAAGGTTTATTGCATGTAACATTATATTTCAAAATTATTTTTCTTGAAATAAAAAAACTGAAAAAAAAGAAAAATTTTTTTAAAAAAGTATCAAATGGATACTTTTAATTGTTAAGGGTGGGGAACAAAGGAGACTACGTAATACTCTTTGTAATACTTTAAGCAATAAAACAATTTTTAAAAAGTCATTGGGACTGGAGAAGAGACAACGTGTCAAGAGAAAGTTTTTAATGTATAATTTTAATACTTGACAAAAATGTATTTATGTATTATTCTGTCATTAAAAATAAATGGAATTGCATTAATTTTAAAAGAACAAAAAAAGTATCAAATGGAAATTTAGAACTGAAACATACAATAACTGGAATTAAAACTTTACTGGATGGGCTCAACAACAGAATGGAGTAGAGAGAGGAAAGAATCAGTGAATTTGAAGAGAGAACAATGGAAAGAAGCAATTAAACATGGACCCAACTACCAATTTACAGGAAATACAGAAGACAGAAAAATGATAATCAACACTTCAGAGATGCATTCAGCAAAATTCAAACTGTGAGAAACTATTTAGGACAAACACATCTGTCTTTTCATCTAATACATTCCAATTTAAAAATTACACGTGGGGGAAGCTATAGATTGAGATAGAAAAGACATATTGGCCAGCCAAAATGTGTGGACGGACACTGTTTGTATTCTGATTACAACAAACAAATGTAAAATTAAAACACATATTGTGCTGGCCGGTTTGGCTCAGTGGATAGAGCGTCAGCCTGCGGACTGAAAGGTCCCAGGTTCGATTCCGGTCAAGGGCATGTACCTTGGTTGCGGGCACATCTCCAGTGGGGCATGTGCAGGAGGCAGCTGATCGATGTTTCTCTCTCATCGATGTTTCTAACTCTCTATCTCTCTCCCTTCCTCTCTGTAAAAAATCAATAAAATTTTTAAAAAAATAAAACACATATGACATTTATGAGATAATTGGAAATTTGAACTTTGAATGGAGGTTTGATAATATTAAAGAATTGTTCATTTTTGTTAGATTTTATAATCAAGGTTATGTTAATTAAATATGTCTCTATCTTTAAGAGGTATGTACTGAATGATTGCAGATAAAATGATTTGGGGCATTTATTTCAAAATAACTCTATATAATAAAAGCCTAATATGCAAATTGTCAAAAAAAAAGAGGCTCTGTGCTAGATAAGATGGGGAAGTGAGAAATAGGAGTTCTGGTTTAAAAGGAAATAATATCGGATATACACAGGTAGAGGTGTCCTGGGGCAGTTGAAACGAGATAGGGGTTAAGGAAAAAAAAACTAGGGCCAGAATGTAAGGAAATTTTTTGTGGAGCTGTTGACTGAAGATATAGGAGGAGATAAGACTGTCCTGGGAAAAACATGGCCAGATATTGTAGATGGAGACGCGGAGCCAGACCCTGGTGAATGGCTACAGTCCAGAGGAGAGAAAGGAAGAGATGGCAGCCAAGGAGAGGAAATAATCAGAAAGTTACAGGGAGGAAAAGAAGTGCAGAAACTCCCAAGACAAGGACAGAAGAATCTCCAAGACTGAGTATCAAATGCCAAATAGGATCAATGAGAATGTGATTTGAGGAAAAGCCATTGGTGGTGAGAGCTAGTAGCAAACACTGAGAGTGCAGCACATGCAATATAGAGATGATGTATCATAAAATTATATACTTGAAACCTATAGAGTCTTATTAACCAATATCACCCCAATAAATTTAATTACAAAAAAAGAAAGAAAAATGTACCAATAAAAGTAGTTAGACAAATGGTGTGCAGATGTTAGACACAAAAGTCAAAGAAATATTAAAAGAATTTGTTTATTCCATTAGGTTGATTTTCATCACAACTATGTGACTTTTATTTTCCTTTATTGTACCTGTCTCAATTTATAATAAAGCATTGAACTGAAAAAGAAAAAGAGAGAGTGCAGTGCAAGGGGTTAAAGTCAACATAAGTTTCAGTAATAGATTGATGGTAAAGCCCAGAGAGATGTTTGTCATAGTAGTTATCATTGTGGTTATCAATCTATTTCATGGGCAGACATGTTCACAGGATGAGGGACGAGATCTACACCAAAGGAAATATGTGGAAGACAGAGGGTTGAAATCATAGGGGAGATATCAGCTATAGCAAAGAGAAACTATGCTGTCTCATTGGCTATTTCAACAATAATTTTCTACTAGCACTAAAAAATGTATCCCAACACCATATATATAAAAATATCCACATGGTGTATGTTTTATAGTAAGAGCTGAGTTACCTGATTTTGTAACCAAAGACCTAAGTTCAAGTTTCTATCTCTACCGCTTTTGAGTGGAAAAACCTGAACAGAAAACTTAATCATGAAAAATAGCCACAGTTTCTTCATTTATTAAGTAGAAATAATAGCATATGCCTTAACTAATCCATAGAATTGTGAGGCTAAAACAGTCATGTCTGTTAAAGTTGTCAAAGATGCAGTAAACGTTAAATGCTATTTCTTTTACCTAGTACTCATATGGGTTGACTTAGACAATCAGCTAATCAGCCCCACTCTCAGTGTAATGATTTATAGCAGGTGCATGAGTAGTTGAGAGATATTTTTTTAAAAAACTGGAAAAAAGGCTAGGGACTTACTGAACATTCTACTTTATAACACAGAAAAATTATACAGTAATAGGGAATAATTTGAGGCCTAAGTTATAGACAAAAGTTCTGAAGGCAGCAGAAATACATACATACATCAGAGGTTCCAAAAACAAGCAAGTCATAGTTCTGGGCATTCCCCCATTATCAAAATCCCATAGGGTTGCCCTGAGCTGCCTCACACAACACAACTCCATGCGCACAGAGAACTGAGAGAGAATGGTTCCAACATGTCTGAGCTGAGCAATGGTACAAGCAGCCCTGAGCCCCACCAGGGCCCTAGGTTTGAACCTCCTTAGAGGAGAGCTATAACTGCAAAAGCCTGGTTATAAAAAAGTCTGGTTATAAAAGTCTGCAAAAGTAGGCTGGTCTCCAGGATGTGCTCCCTATAAGCATTTTCCAGAGTATCTAGGAAATTGTCCAGATGGGAAAATATTATTGGCAAACAAATCAATGAAATGCTCAAAATAATCAGAGAGTAAACAATTACAGTATGACAGGCAAATAGCCAAAAGTAAATATTTAGTGCTTCATTCAAAATCCCCACTCAATGAACATTATCCATCTTTTTCTATGATATTTTAAGTAATTTGAATCTTAGGAGAGTAGGTTAAAGAAATAAAAATCTAACCAAGGGCATAAGACTTTTTGCAGGCAACGGAGCCTAATGAGAAACGACCCTCTTATTTATATCATTTTGTAGCTATTCATTGATTTATTCATTCATTGGTTCATCCAACAGTCATTTGTAAACACCTACTAAGTTGAGGTAATAACTATAAACTGCAATTTCATAGATTTTAGTAAAGGAAATAAAGGTGAGAGGTAGTTTAAAGGTTCTTTCAGTCCTGAAGGACAGGGTGTTGGCGTGGAGAAATTGTAGACATGACCGAAGTAATGTAACCAGCCTGGTATCTTACAATATTAGTTATATTGTTGGGGGGGGGGGGCGCGGATTTCTATACTCACAGTATGCGCCTCATCTCTGGTGACAGGGGCACCATGAAGACTGCTAAGAGGTAGACTGGAGTTACATAGGCACCTGTCAATAAGTGACGCAGGGTTGATGTGTCAATCATTCTCACCTGGAAGGTATCCATGAGAACTGAGGCAACAACAGGTACTAAGTGTCTGTTAGGTGTCTGGCACACAGTGGCTGTTCATAAAGCTACCACCCGACCGTAGGTAGAGAGAATACATGGGGTGGAACACATCGTTCCGGCGTGTTACTCCCCAAACAAAACAGCACTAAATATTAAAAGTTTCTAGCTAAAGACCATTTTAAGACGTATGGGATTGAAGAAATAAAAAATGTATCTGACTCAAATTGAATTTTAAAATTGAACATGTTGGATTTCCAATCATAAAAAAATGTGAAACAAAATTGAAATTCCAAGATTGAATGTAATATGGAAAAATACAAACATATTTGAGAGTTTTCACAGAGCAGTCAGTATGAAGTAACCAAGAAAACCATGGAAAGGAGATAACTTGCCTGTTTGGGAACAGTTAGGAGTTAGTTGCCACGGCCACAATCATGAGAGTTTCTTAAACCTGTCAGTCTCCCAGGGGATTAAGTGTACAGGAATAATTTCCCCCAAAAAGTACATCCAAAAGGGGATTATGGAGAAAAAGGCAGCTTGGAGAGAAATAAACAAATAAAAAAATCTGGATGTGAAAAGCAAAGAAATGTCAACATGGTTGAGCTTCTTGGAAACTAGGCCAAGTCCAAACGTTGCTGGGATCCGGGTAGGACTTCTTTCCTAGCTCTTTGTTCTAGACCAGTGGTTCTCAACCTTGGCTGCACATTAGAATCACCTGGGAATCTTTTTAAAATCTGATTTCTGGGCCTCATCCTCCGGAAATTCTGTCTTTGTTATGAGGTGGGGCCACAACATTAGTAACAAAGAAACAGAATTTCTGCAGGATGAGGCCCAGAAATCAGGATTTTTAAAAGATTTCCCAGGTGATTCTAATGTGCAGCCAAGGTTGAGAACCACTGTTCTAGACGATCGTGTTTTCTTTTTCACTCACAGGTAGATCACGCACTAGCACTAGCCCAGAAGTTACATGTGTTCTGCCACGAATACCTAACTGGAGATTTCAAGATTCAGGATGAGGCGAAACTGAAGTTTGCTGCTTAGCCAAAACTTAATTTAAAATTCTTTGTTATTTTAGGAAGAAATTCAAGGAAAGGTTGTTTTA
>NW_006299520.1:1216423-1244256 GCF_000327345.1 Myotis davidii
CCTGTTCCCTTATATGGTCTATACATTGAACCACCAATCCACACCTGCCAAATATCCTAAGCCCTTGTTCCTATATGGACCATACAGTAAGCCACCAATCAGCGTGCGCTGAGTACACCAAGCCCCCATTCCTTCCCATTCCGCCCCTCAAAAGGCGTGCCCACCTCTGCACAGGTTGCTGTTTCTCCCATTGCGAGACAGCCCGGCAGGTCTTTGTCCCCTAATCAAGCCTGTAATCCTGGCTTTCGGCTCCCGACTGGTCTCTCATTGTCCAGTCTAGAGGGTCACAATGCTATTCTCTTGAGATAACTCTCGTTTCCCAGGCCAAAGAACTGAGGGCAACCGCCTCACACTGACCAGATTCCCTAATAGCCAGGGTGTGTCAGCCACTCCTTGACTTTGAGACACAGTCTGCATTCAACCTCCAGTATAAAGAGCCCTTTTCACTGCTTTCCTGGCTTGCGCTGAGGTCACTTCAATCATTAGTGCTCTGTGGTCACTGCCTCGCCCTCTATCTCCTTCTGTGAGAAGGACAGAATCTCATTTTGTGAGAGTTCCTTGCCCCCCTTTGAACTCACATATTACTCCACATGGATGAGGAAGTTGTGGTTAAGTGAAGAAATACGTTCTTTTATATCAGTCCCACAATATGAAGCAACATCTATGCATATAATGTTGTTCCTAGTGTAGGGAGGGAAACAGAAGTCTGTAAGGTGAGAAAAGTCCTGAGAAAGCAAAACTGACATGTGGGAAAGTGGGCAATGCCATGAGGAGGAAGGCAGGAAAGTGTTTCTCAACTTTATGTCTCATGTAAACACTTTCAAGGAAGGAAGGTAGGATGCGAATACAGAAAGCTACAGGTTTAGACCAACTTTTCTCTCCAAAACTGGCATGCATAACACCAAGACAATTGGATGTTGAACATGGATACGTGAATGGACATTTTTCAGACCATAGCCATGTGTTTATTTCCATGTGCATGCAAAAAGAATAGTTCATGTAGCTAGGACTTTACAGAAATGATAGCCTAAAAAAAGGCAAAGCTTTTAAAATAAATTTAAAGAAAAAGACAAAAATAATATCACAGGTGGCACTAGTATTGGCAAAGATTTGGCAAAAATTATGATGGAAGTAGGAGGATTTATGAATGTCAGGAAAATTAGGGCGGGACCAGCTCCAAAGCTTCTCCTATCCCAGCCCTTTTTGGTAAAACTAATCTGTGCAGCTGTATACAGACTTCCATTAAAGCCATCTTAGATTGTCCCATAAATGTCTGCTTATGAATTAGCCTCTCCCATAGTAGTTGGTGCACAGAAGATGCTAAATAAGATCATTTGAATGAATGAGTAAATATATGAATAAATAATTGCTGCCTTGTCCCAAGGAGCAAAGATGTATTCACATCCAGGGGAACAAGGATGATTAAAAGTAAGACCCCAGACTCACACTTGATCTTTTGCCAGCTTCTGCCCGACCTGGTACATTCTAACAGTTTTCAGAGAAGGATCTTACTTTTCCCATCATGCCGATGGGCAAGGTCTATCTACACAGGGCAGAGAGTTCTCATAGGCCACCTGTGAACCAGGGTCATCTCAGCCAAGGTTCTCAAATCCTGGGCCCGAATAAAGATTAAGGGAAACCATGGTGCTATGCAAAGAGTGTAGTAGGCAGCTTAGCAGGGAACCCCACTGAACCCAGGAAAACCACCCCAAGGTGAATGCCAGTGGAGCTAAACAAACTTCAGTCACTGCAGGTGCTGAATAGGCATAGAACCTGTGATGTCAGCAGTCCTGCCCTCTGCTGGGGAAGCAAGGTGTGTATACAGCCTGGATCACTTTGCAACAAGCAGAATCAAGACCTGTTTTTAAGAGATCATGGAATACTCTGTGATCCGTGTCCTGTTTAACAAGGCCTTTCTCAAACAGAATAGAAACAAACGAAAGAAAACAACTGTTTACGTGGTTTAGTGTGTCTCCTTCCCACGCGCCCTGTTTGATATTAATCATAAGATTGCAACACCAAGCGAACCCAAATAATCTACTTGGAGTCATCATTTCTGATGATTGCTCAGGCGATTCACTGCTACTAGTAAATCAAGAGGATGTTATGAAACGTGAGTCAGACCACTTCCGGCTTTCTGGAAGAGCAAGGGCTCTCTCTATAAAAAGGGAACTTCCTAACTGAGATATTGGAGCAGCAGGCAGGTGGGGAGCCATCAGATTTCTTTAGCGGAGAAGGAAGACAGAGGTCAGCATGCTGAGCCTTCCCCTGCTGCTGCTGCTGCTCTGGGGCGTGGGGTCTCATGGCTTCCCAGCAGCGCCTTTAAAAATGCAAGAGGATGCTGAGCAGACAGTCCAGGTAACTGCTGAATTTCAATGCCAGAAATGGAAAAGCCTCTATTTGCATTTTTCCACAGTATAACAGAGTAGTAGCAGTTAGTAGTAGTAGTTATTTAAGGGTGGATTTTCTACAAAGAGACATTATTGTTAGAAAGCTCACTCTCCCCCAAAATGTACGTATGCATGCATAGACGCTCCTTTTCTAGCTGGAAGTGAAAGGAAACCAAAGGAACTGTATGCAAATTTGGCTCTACAAATTGTATTTCTGACTTCATAGTAACTGATGGTAAGGAGATTTACCTCTGAATTACAGTTTCCAGCAGTGATAAAGATAATAAGGATCGTGAAATCTAAACACAGTCTTTCAAAGCAGTTCTCTGTCTTACCATCAATCTTGAGAAAGATTTCCTGTCCAGTGTTACAATAATACGATCTTTCCCCAGCAATACTTGGAGAAGTTCTATGACCTGAAGAGTGATGGGGAACAAATTGGAAGGAACAAAAAGAGCAGCCTCATGGTTGACAAACTGAAGCAAATGCAGGAATTCTTTGGGCTGAAAGTGACTGGGAAGCCAGATGCGGAGACCCTGGAGGTGATGCAGCAGGCCAGATGTGGGGTGCCAGACGTGACTACGTTTACCCTCACTGAGGGAAACCCCCGGTGGGAGCACACAAACCTGACCTATAGGTAAGGAGGCTGAGCAGCAGTCAGAGAGTGCTACCTCCCATCACAGCTGTAAGAAATGAGGTCTTATATGTCTCTATTCCACTTCATTTTTAGGATTGAAAATTACACACCAGATTTGTCAAGAGCAGACGTGGACCTTGCCATTCAGAAAGCCTTCCAGCTCTGGAGTGCTGTCACACCCCTAACTTTCTCCAAGGTCGCTGAGGGCCAGGCAGACATCCTGATATCCTTCGTCAGGGGAGGTAAGCTCTTCTTGTAGCATGAATGTATTCTCACCTCAACTTCACCTGGCCCCTAAATCTCTTCAGCTTCACAGCTAGAGTTTCTTGTTTAAGAGGAGTGTTGATTTTATGGGCTTAAGGGAGGAAATTATATCCCATTGGATAGAAGTCTGTTGGCCTCATGGCAAAGCAAAAGCTTCTCTCCCGTGCTACCCTAAAAACCAAGGGGGGCACTTGTTGAATTCTGTTTCTTGCAGATCATGGTGACAACTCTCGCTTTGATGGACCTGGAGAAATCCTTGCTCATGCTTTTCAGCCAGGCCCACGTATTGGAGGGGATGTTCATTTTGATGAGGATGAAACATGGACCAAAGATTTCAGAAGTAAGTCAACTAATCTTGCCTTTCTCAATTTTCCCCACCTCTTTGTGATGCATGTAATAATTGGTTGGTTTAACTGAAAGAACGCATTAATGGAAGCATGTATTTTCTACTACCATTAAGAAAAGTCATGATACATTTAGAAAAGGGTAAGAAAATAATATTTCTGTTAGTAACAGCATTTTATTGGCTACAGATAGGCCACACTAAAATCTCTATTAAGAAAATGTTGAGAATCCTAATGGTTTACCTACCTATAGGCGTCTCCAAAAAAAATTTTCTTTTACTAGCAGACACACCAAGATGTAATAGTGGTTGTAAGATTATATGGAATAAGGGACAAGAGGCTTATGTGTTTTTCAACGTGGAGGATGTGTCAGTTTTATAAATAGGAAAAAACAATTTGTGTTAATAGAAATCTATTGCTTCACTGTGAAATATGTGTTATCTAATCATTGGTGAGACTGATGAGTCTGTGCTAGACCCTCAGTCGACTGAGTTTGCCTTTTTATTATATCAGGGTAATCATAGACGTTAGTCTTTAACCAAGCTCTTTACTCTTAACTAACGCACACCTTTCACCTTAGGAAAAAGTATATATTTAAAGCTATGAAGAAAATAAGAGCATTAGTTGTTGTAGAGTTGTAAATTACTGCTTCATTAAATATCTAAACACTGAAAACATCTCAAGTAATTGCAAATGGGTTTACTGGCCCTTTTAGATTACAACTTGTATCATGTCGCTGCTCATGAGCTGGGCCACTCTCTTGGACTCTCTCATTCTACTGATATCGGGGCTTTGATGTTCCCCAACTACTTCTTCAGCCGTGATCTTCAACTCTCTCAGGATGACATTGATGGTATCCAGACCATATATGGTGAGTACAAAGAAAGCCATCACAGACAAGGGGCCATTAGATACAGCCATGAGATACGGTGTCTTTTAAGAAGCTGCCTTTCATTGTTTATGTCCTTTTCACAAGCCAGGCAGCACTAACTTCAGATCTGTTTTTGATTTAGGACGCTCTGAAAATCCCAACCAGCCAATGGGCCCACAAACCCCGAAAGTGTGTGATAGTAAACTAACCTTTGATGCTATCACTACGATTCGAGGAGAAGTGATGTTTCTCAAAGACAGGTAAGACATCAATTCTTCTTGTTTGGTGTTTGTAATAACAACAACATTCACTACTACGGATCCATATGGGCCACTACTATGCCTCACACATTGCTTATCTTACATTTGTTTACATACATAATTATGTGATAGCACTTGTTTGCATCGACCAAACCTAATTAATTTATAACAACTTTGTTTTCCCACATCTATTCTGCCATTTGACTATCAGAAGAAAAAAAAAAACACCAAACAACTAAAGCAGACAGTCAGTAAATATAATCCCATTTTACAGATCAGTAAAGTAAGGCATAGAGAAGGATACAAAGTTGGATACAAAGTTGGTCTTCTGACACCTTCTCCGGGGCTCTTATCACTTATGACATTCTTTATGATAATCAGGATATTAGTGCGTTATTAAGAGAAATCAGTTATTTTCATGGCACCATCATGCTGGTCCCCTTTAAGTATCTCCCCTTCCATTCTGGAAAAGATAATCCTCCTAAAGCCTGTGGTGGTGACAGGTCTCTGTTGCCTCCAGAGGCCCAGAGAGGGGCAGGAGCCATGGCGGGAGAATCCCCATGAGTTCAGGAGGCCCCTCTCCTGGGTAGATGTGAGCAAACACAATGTGCTCCCCTCCTCAGAGGAAGATCCTAGGTCTCCCTGTGCAGCATGTGGCCTCAGGAAGGCCGGGGAACCCTCACACATGAAGAACAGGCCTGCCCTACACACTGTACTGATTCCTAAAAGACCAGGCATCATCACTAGATACCCTTTTCTGAATGATGCAGTCCACAGCACATAGAAAGTAGGGGTGCTCAGAAAGGCTCTAATCTCCTCAGCCACTCTTTCTGGAGTGTTGTTGGTGCGGTTCTAATACATCATGGTCATATCTACCCCACAATGCAGGGCATGGACTGCTAATGCTTTTTATCCCCTTCTGGACTAGTTTTGAGTGTAAAAGATAAGGCTGGATGTAAGCCACTGGGTGCAGCTCAGTGCTGGGGGTGCTCAGGAAATACATGGTGCTTAAGGAAAGCTCTCGGTAGAGCAGAACACCTATCTAAGCAAGTATATGAAGGATTACTCCAAGGAGTAGGACCAAGTCTAGGATTTGCAGGCACTAAAGGGACCCTGAGGTCATGAAAACATCACCAAATGAAGACATGGAAGACCAGACCAGTGACAGTAACTGACTTCCAGGGTCTCACAGAGGCTGCGGTAGGACTGAGGCAGGACTGGATCTAGAGGTTGATTTCTGACGGCCACCGTCACAGTCCTTCCTTGGCCTCGAATGTGGAAATGCCTCTGACGGGCCAGTGACAGTGTATGTGTTACTGTTTCCCCAGTCACTGTGGACCGTGGAATCAACATTGCAAACCACCAACCAAAGCAAGACAAAGGGCGGGCTGCCAGACCTTAAAATTAACGTTTGTCTCACCAGTTGCCCAGCCTTAGATAGCTCCCTTTGCCTCCCTGGCCTTAATTTCTCACCTGCAAAAGGAGAGTAATGCTTTCTTGAAGGGTTTGTGTGAGATGGGGCATGATGTAGGGAAGGCCCCGTGTGTTGAAAGTGTACACTAGTGTAGGATGTTAGTGCTGTATTCCAGCCAGCGGTGTGCTGCAGCAGAATCCTAAGGGCTTGCCAAAGCCGAGTTTTAAATTTTGAGAATTTTGCAAGCTGGTTTTTAAACACAAACATTCTTAAGAGTTAAGTTAGCTCTGGCCGCGGTGGCTAAGTTGGTTGGGCATCATCCCATGCACCAAGAGGTTTCCAGTTTGATTCCTTGTCAGGGCACATGCCTAGGTCATGGGCTCTATCCCTGATGGGGGGCATGCAGGAAGCAGATGATCAATGTTTTGCTCTCACATAGATGTTTCTCTCCTCCCTCTCCCTCTCCTTTTCTCTCTCTCTAAAAATGAATTTAAAAAGTTTAAATTACATCAATTTATAATTATATTTAACTAAAGGTAATAAAAATAATTCAAATTTACCTCTTTGGCCCTGGCCAGATGGCTCAGTTGCTTGCAGCATCATCCCATACACCAAAAAGTTGTGGGTTCAAATCCCAGTCAGGGCACATACCTAGGTTGCAGGTTTGATCCCTGGTAGAGGCGCATATGGGGAGGCAACCCATCAATGTTTCTCTCTCACTTGATGTTTCTCTCTCTCTCTCCTCTCTCAAATCAATAAACATATACCCTGGAAAGGATTAAAAAGAACAACTCACCTTTTTGTAATTATTTTGCCTCATTTTACTCTTTATTTATATTCTCGTTTATACCTAATGTATTTGTGTGGCAGAAATACCACACAGTGGTGTGACACCACAAATCTCTTGAAATCTGCCACTGTGGGAATATTTCCAACCTGGGAATAAGCAAATGCTACAAAGCAGGACTCCGCTCCACCCTCACCTTGGAGAGCCAGATGTTAAACATTTACCAGCACACCACTAGGCCAGCAGTAAGAAGGAGCTGGATATCTTTTTTTTCCAAACCAGGTTCTACATACGCACAAGTTATTACTACCCGGAACCTGAGCTCAATTTCATCACTACCTTCTGGCCAAATCTGCCAAATGGACTTCAAGCTGCTTATGAGTTTGCAGACAGAGATGAAGTCCGGTTTTTCAAAGGTAATGCTTCCAATGATTGTATGAATTAATTTCTCATTGGCTGAGATAGAAGCGAATACTACCTCCTTTCTCTCCAAGGAATTTTAAAAATATAAATCTCACCAAATCAATTAAGGGAGTCCATCACCTTCATAAAGAATTGCACAGTGCATTTCTGAGTCATTTTAAATCAAAAGCATATGACTGGAGATATAAATGTTCTGGCCTATTTATGACTGTAGACTTACAAAATTGTGTTCTATGAATACTAGTTGTGTATTTTAAACCCTCTCTACATTCTTGGGACTGCTGAGAAATGAAATACAGAGACTTGGATCGATGCTGTAGAGGGGATGCAACAGAAGCATTTGACTTGTGTAATGTCCTAGAGCTATTTTTATATAAATGACTCTCCTCAGAGGGCGTGGGCTCCTAGGCAGCAGATAGGGATGCTGCATGCAGCCTTGCTGTCAAGGGGTGACCCTCAGGCCAACACCATTGACATTGCCTGGAGAGTTTGTTAGAAATACAGAATCTCATTCATGTTGTCAGGTCTCACCAGACCTCCTTGAATTTTAACGGGCTTCCCAGGCAATTTGTATGTACATTCAAGCAGGACAAGTCCCGAAATTCCATAAATTGACTATCCCTGAGGTGTCCTCATGAGCTCTTTAGTCATGTCCATGCCTGGCTCCAGATAGAAGTCTCCAACCCCATAAACCAGCCATTCTCGAAGATGCTGCATATTAGAATCATCAAGAACACTTTTTAAAATATATTGATTTAATTTGTCTGTGGTTGGATACCAGCATCTGTATTTTTAATGATCGCCCTAATTAATTCTGACGTGTAGCCAGGACACTGCTCTAGTCTGTGAAACTAACTTAGGTAGAAATCTGCTCACTGCCTACTGGTGCTCAGGGTGTTTTAACCGCAGTTTCTTGATTGGCAGGCAACAAGTTCTGGGCCGTTCAGGGGCAGCAAATGCTGCCCGGATACCCCAAGGACATCTACAGTTCCTTTGGCTTCCCTAGAAGTGTGAAGAATATCGATGCTGCTGTTTTTGAGGAAAATGATGAAAAAACATACTTCTTTGTTGCTGACAAGATCTGGAGGTAAAGAAAAAGTTAGGGCACCAGATTTCTCTACATAGAAGGAAAGCTCTAAATGGAACCACTCACAAATGATTCTCCTATTGCCTTGGCTAGCTGCCTTTTCTATGAATGGCTGTAGCCAGTCAAGCATCCAAGTCTCTTGATCAATAATCATCATGCAATAGCTGTCCCAGGAATCCAGGGGTCAGTTGGAGATGAATTTAAAAAAGAAGAAGTGAGAGAGAGAGAGAGAGAGAGAGAGAGCGAGCTACTTCAGCCAAAAGAGACTTAGCTTTAGTTACATTATACCTTAATAAGACACAGTGTGGCATCACCTGGAAAATTAGATTTAGATGCTGGATTTAGAGGGATCTTATAAATCTTCTAGTCTCCCCAACATCCTACCTCACCTCATCCCACCCCCACCCCCATTGTACACATGATCTATGGAATTAGTTCTTATGGCATTCTTGTTGGTGAATGCCCTATGCAGTGGTCGGCAAACTCGACCACTCGGTCAGCAGAGCCAAATATCAACAGTACAACAATTGAAATTTCTTTTGAGAGCCAAATTTTTTAAACTAAAACTATATAGGTAGACCGATTGTTATTAACTTAATTAGGGTACTCCTAAGGCTTAGGAAGAGCCACACTCAAGGGGCCAAAGAGCCGCATGTGGCTTGCGAGCCGCAGTTTGCTGACCACGGCCTTATAGTGATTTTGAGAAGGCTGCTTGTTTAACAAATGGTTCTGACACATTTAATCGTTTCTGGACCAGGTATGATGAATACCAACAATCCATGGATGCAGGTTATCCCAAACAGATAGCAGCTGACTTTCCTGGAATTGGCAACAAAGTTGATGCGGTTTTCCAGAAAGGTGGTAAGTGAATATATACCTATTTCCTCTATTTTTTTTTGCCATAAAACAGCAACAGTATTATTATTTAGAACAGCAAATGCCAAAAAAAAAAAAAAATTTGTTCTCACAAATGACTTGGGTTTTTTAAGAATTCAAGTTAAACCTAGAAATGACTTGTGTAATGTAGCAAATATCTTTTGTTTTGTTTCTAGGATTTCTGTATTTCTTCCGTGGAACAAGGCAGTACGAATTTGATCCTAAAACAAAGAGAATTTTGATTCTCCAGAAAGCTAACAGCTGGTTCAACTGTAGATGAACTTGATCGACTGTTTCAACATTGAACAGAAAAATATATTTCAAGAGCCCAAGGAAGGAATTTTCCTGAAAAGCCATATATTTTTTAGAAATTCTGAGCTATTTAGTATAATTTTATTTACACCTCATTCTGCATGATTTAGAATGCAATACTTTAGGTACTTTTATAACTTAGTTCTACAGATGAGTGCTAGGAAAGGTCAAATTTCATAGCTTATCGATACATATGGGCCAGTTTTGCAAAGACAGAAGCTCTTTTACAAAGTGTCAGACTCTACATTAAACCTGGGAGCAGCCACGGTGATGAATGTCTCCTCCCAAGAAAGAAAGAGGCAGAGATCCGAGTCTACACCAGAGAAAAAGCAGCTTGAGAAAAAGTGCGCAGCCACTACCTACTATCACCCTGAAATGCCAGGGACAGCTTTTGTTACAGAAAATAAAATGTTTTATGTTTATAATAAAGCCATCTTTGTCTCTACTATTTTAAAAACTTTCTATTATGGTTAGGTTATAATACTTTTATGACCGATTATAATGCCCCACTCACAGAGCTAATTTTCAAATTTGAAGTGGGAAGTAGACAACCATGCAAAATATTCATGTGGGAAATTTGGAAATACAAAAACTTCAAATATTTTTCATTCTTATGGAATTTATATCATATAGAAGGGGAAGAAAGTCTATTTTCCATGTTCCACATTAGGATCCTAAAATTAATTTTAGGTAAAAGCAGTAACAGCATGGAAGAGTTTTCTAAGGGTGCATTCTTCTCTCTTCTTCTAGGCACACGGGAGGGTCATGTTTTCCTACAGTCCAACTTCCTGATGTTGGTGTGGGGAGGGATGGGCAGTGGCATCTGACTAAAGCTGGCCAGTGGATTGTGCCTGGATGTGATCAATATCACTTCCAGATGGAAACATTTGCTTTCTGGTGCAAATTTCTCCAGGGGTCTCCCTCCTCTTCTGTGCTGATTTTAGAAGCATGTCTTCGGAGAGCTTCCACAAGATGGAAGAAGCCTGAATTGCTGGGCCACTACTCCAAACAGTTACCCCAAGCTTCAGTCTTTTATTGTGTTGAGCTACTAAGTGTCAGTGTAAGAAATGTCCAGACCGGTAAGAATTTTTATGAGTTTGAGCCAAACTGACCACAATTGCCAGGAAGCAGTATCTCAACCAATGGAGAAAATGCTCCAGAGAATGGCTGTTTTGCTCCTTACTTTACACATTAGAATCAGAGGAGGAGGCATAAGGGGGTTACATGAAATCCATTGATGATACCTTAGGAAGGCAGGAGAAAGCAAAGTGGGACACCTCAGGGATTGGGTAAAAAGTAAAGGAAATACACACCTACTTCTTTTACAATGGTGGGAATAGGATAGTTCGCAGTCAACAATTAATACAATAACAATGAGATTTGTGGTCTCTGCTCTGGTTCCGTGGTTGTGATTTGAGGGGTCCAGAAAAAAAGGAAATTATTTTGATATTCCAAATGTGTGTTAGCAGGCATTGTGCTAGGGGGAGGAAATGAAACATGAGAAACTTACTGAATGTGTTGAGGGGAGGGACTGCGGCCTGGAAAAGGTTACCGATTGTATTAGGGTCAGGAACCGTGGCAGAGAAAAATTGCTAGGTTGTCTTAGAAAAACAATGTGTTATGATATGCTCCAGCCAGGTGTGACTCCGTTTACCTCCCCTTTGTGCTTATGAACTTTCTGTGAACTTCTAAGGAACAGCTAATGAAATGCTTTGTATTTTTTTAACACTGTTTTGCTATAAAGGATCATACTTTACCCTTAATCTCTGCCACAGGCTCCGAAGCTCTCAGAGGGGGAGATAGGCGCTGTGGTCAGCTGGCCAGCTTAATAAAGGCTCTTAAATTTAAATTCTGAGTCGGAGGTCTATCTCGCTGAGCCAACCCATAACAGTATGTTATCATAGATGTAAAAAGACAACAAACAGTCTCAGTTAAGGTAAAGATTCACCTTTGTTAGGAAAAAATACCGACCTAGGACATGACTACCCACCAGGAACTGCTTTTAGTTAGAAAGTTGTAATTTAAGACTATCCCGTGTAGTTAGTTTAGGTCTCTGAGTTTGTAAGGTGCTACGCAGTCCTCCCCTGAGCTTGTCAGGTTTAGTATGTGGCCTTTTTGCATCCACATAAGATTTTAGATTTTGTTAAAGCTGCATAATCTAGTTTTTCTAGGCAAGTGCTGTCTAGTCTATCATGCCTATTTCGGGAGGGTGTTATATACGTAGAAGTCATACAGGTAGCTTCCAGCACCATGAATTTCAGTTGCTCAGAAGATGCTCATGTAACCAGACAATCAATGGGTCCGTGCTGCCTGTCACTACTTGAGCCAATTAAGCAGAGACAGGGTTGAATCATATATGAAGTCTTTATTCCAATACTGCCGGCAGTATGAGAAAGCACTAGGTCAGCCTCAAAAGTCTGCTCTGCACCCCACCATAAGCCAGCTGCTTATATTGGGTAGAAGGACAAAGATTACATGGGAAAATAGGCAAGAAGTATATGACAAATGGACAGTTTACAGGTAACGGGGCTGGAGATTGGTAATGGCCTGTGGGTATATAAAGGTGGGTGGCCTTCCAAGGGCTAGTGATATACAAAGGCGGGGGGCCTTCAAAGGGCTGGCAGCTCTGGTTTCTGCAACAAGGTTGTTAATCTTTCCCTGATAATAGGAAGCTCCCTGATGGGGGGGATGGGCTGCATTTCCAGGTGAGCTCCCAACCAGGTTAGAATGTACCTTCTTTAATCAGAACAAAACTCACGGTTAACAGAGCATGATTAATATTTCTTACAATTCTAGTTGGTCCCCAATATTCAATTTCTGCTCCTATTACTCACAGTGTTTGGCCAAGTCTTTCTCTCTAGGATACATTTTTATATTGATGTATAACGTGAATGCAGAAAACTCACGTGTCATAAATATTTATATCAATGAGTTATCACAAAGTTAAAAATAAATAGAGCATTACCAACATCACAGCAGGCCCCTCTGGAGTCTCTCTCAGCAACGGTCAACTCTGTGTTAGCTCAGCTCACTAGAATCAGAGCCTGAAATGGGAATTTTTCATTGTGGTCATGAGGAGAAGTGCTCCCAGGAGAAGAGGAGTGGGGGAAACTTTTCAGAGCAGGAAAAAATGCTAAAGAATGGTAAAGTATGTGGCCTCAGGCAGAGTTTGTTCTGATCTCGGGAGCAAGGAGCTCCCAGCAAAAACTGAATCACAATTAGTCTAACCTTGAGGCAAAGGAATGAGTCTTTTGTGCCCCTGTGTCAATTAGTCATCAGTTGAGGTCTGGTTTCAAGGGGAGGGGCATAGCTCCCAGGCAAGATAGCTCCTGTCTGACAAAGGCACAGGGTACACCGGGAGCTGAAGCCACCAACCCTCACAGTAGCCAGGAGGATGGCTGCCCTGGGGCTAAAGTTCTGGAAAACAGAGGGGCATCCACTCCATATGCCCTATTCCTCTAAGGCAGTGGTTCTCAACCTTCCTAATGCCGCAACCCTTTACTACAGTTCCTCATGTTGTGGTGACCCCAACCATAAAATTATTTTCGTTGCTACTTCATAACTGTCATTTTGCTACTGTTATGAATCGTAATGTAAATATCTGATATGCAGGATGTATTTTCATTGTTACAAATTGAACATAATTAAAGCATAGCAATTAATCACAAAAACAATATGTAATTATATATGTGTTTTCCGATGGTCTTAGGCAACCCCTGTGAAAAGGTCGTTCGACCCCCAAAGGGGTTGCGACCCACAGGTTGAGAACCGCTGCTCTAAGGTAACCACTTTTTGACGTTTATCTTAAATTTGTCTATCCTTGAACTCAATTGAATCAAGTATATATTCTCTTTGATATGCCTTACTGTGCTCAGCATTATGCTTGTGCATTTCATCCCCTGGTGATGGGCTTTGGGTTGTCCCATTTGGCAACTTTTACAAATAATGCTGCACATCTGTAGGCATTTCTGTTGATTATGTTCCTAAGAGCGCAATTACTGAGTCACAGAGATTACCAGACACCCCTTCAGACTCTCCCTTGGCCTCATCTGTCTTATACCCCAACCCCAGCAGCGGCGACCTTCACAGAATAGTGAAGGTTCTAAACCCGCCTCTGAACTTCAGGCTGTTCTCATTGGGCCTATGCAGCAGGGGGCTTCTTGCCCCCCCCCCCCATGCCTTTTCTGCCTCCTACGTGGGTGTTGCATCCAGCTCTGCCAGGGGACTCAGAGTTCCTGCACATGCAACCTAGAAGTGAAAAGAATAATCTTCTGTGGAGCAAATGTTTAACCACCTGAGAGTGAGGAGGAAACTGGTCTTGCAAGGCATGTCAGGCCATAAAAACTGTGAACAATGCACTGCCCTGGGGTGGGGGTGGGGGGGAAGGTTGTTATCGCTGGCCCCAGGACAGATCATCGGATATGGCCTGGGGACCACCAACACCTGGGGGCCTCCCTGTAAGGCCATGGAAAGGGGCAGAACCATATCTGCAAGACAAAGATCCCAGAAGGTTATAAAAAGTGAAATTTTCCCTGCTTTGCTCTCCCTGGCCCTCAATCCAGCCCTCTGGATCATATGTCGCAATAGGTACTTATGCTTACACTTAGGCTTTGCTTTCTAGGAATACCGGGTTAAGATAATGTGTGTTGAAAGTGGGGTAGTGATAACCCTTGGATGGCATCAGTGACTAAGAATCTCACCAGTCGTTGATTGTGAAGAGATAAAGGTGGATGGTGAGGTGTTGAGTAATCAGGTGGTTGTGACACTTCAGTAGTATGAGAGGAATGGTAATTATACATGTAAAGTTGTCTGGTTAACCGCTCTGGGAATTTGACAGAAGAAAGTAATAAGCTTAGGACAACCAAATACCTACTCCAGCTACACCATGAAAGCCAACAGACATTAATGGCAACGTTTAAGGAAATCCTGTATCTATTATAGATTGTGCTGAAAATCAGTCCCAGATTTAATTGCATTGGACCCTTTCGAGCTGGAATAATTGGTGCATAAGCCTGAAAATCTTGAGCACCTACAGTTCCCTGAAAGTTCCATATGGGCAAAAGTAGTAGCTCCCTCTTGCCAGAGGAATGCAGCCTCCCTTGCATAGAGAATCAACAAATACCTTATATGAGTCAATACCTCACAAGATATTAACTCCTCAAAAATTGGTTCCCGTACCCATCATTATTTTCAGGAAAATAGCTAAGATGAGGTCTCGGCACAGTTCAAATTCTAGCCATAACAGCAAATCACTTACACACCAAGTAGAGGATCTGGCCCTTGACCAGGGGAGCGTGTGTAGGAGTGTACCTTCGAGGCATTGAACAGGGATGGAGGAATACAAGGCTGGATAGGGAAGAATTTATGAACAAGTTGCACTCTTTCATGACTCCAGTTGATATTCTGGCAAGGAAACCAGGAGTTTGGCAGATACTCTGCTGACATGGATTCTCAAATCTTTGTTACAATGTCTTATAGTATATGAGGTAAGGATGCCAAAACTTCTGTGGCATCATATTACAGAAGGAATCAAAGGGCATATGTAAATGAAAACCTTAGAATGGTTATATTACATGAGATTAGAGAACCCATCACTGGAATCTGTTCCCTGGGAAGGCCCAGGGGATACCCCCTTCACTAAGCCTGGAAAGAACACACTAGTGAGGAGACACTCTGGTATCTCATTGACTCACCATAGTGGTGGCTCTCGGCTTTGTCAGTCTACTCTCTATGATCCTAAGCAAATGACCTGGCCTTTCAATGACTCCTAGGAGTGTCATGAGGATGCACAGGCTAAATCACCTAGCATAGAGCCTGCCATGTATAAACTATTGAATAAACAACAAGTGCCTTTTCCTCCCTACATCTTTCTAAGGCCAGAAGTTACAAGCTTCTCCCCACCAAATAGCCTACCATCCCAATGTGCCAACCCAACAAAGAAACCTAATTCAAATAGAAAATCTGGTAGCATTATTTTATGTATCCAACTGTTATTAATAATAATGACTATTTATGTTGCTATATTTTAATTATGTTAATTGCTTTCTAATATGTATAACAAGCACTGAAGCCACAATTCTGAGATAATGTCTAACCCTTACTTTGATACTTTGCTTCCTTCAGCAGATAATCTTTTTCATGGCAAGTACTGGTGACCTAAAATATTTAGTTAAATTACTCTGAGGGATATAAAATGGGTAAAAGTCCAGAAATAAGCTGTATTCTCATTCTGAAGCAGTCAAATTGGTATTAAAAGCATAGGAAATGAGGGGGACTTCTCAGTCTGTGACAGCAGAATAACCAAGTCTGTAATAAAATCAGTATCCAAAGAAACAAGAAGTTGCAAAATATTGTCATTAGCGTCATGCCACAGCTGACTTAGGATTTTAGGAATATATATACATATACTCGGTGCACAAATTTGTGCATGGGTGGAGTCTGGCCGACCTGTCCCAGTGGTGGCCATCGTGGCCAGGCCGGCAGGGGGGAGGGAACATGGTAGGTTGGCTGGTCAGCTGTTATAGTAATCATTATGGTACTTAATGTTAGGACCTTAGAATATAAGACTTAAAGCATGTAACCCTGCGTGGACTGTTATAGTACCTAATGTTAGATATAGGAATACTGTATGAGACCCAAGAATGCACCCTTGTATCCCCCTAGTACTGGTAAACAACCTATCTGATGGAAACGCCCAAAGCCTGTACACACCCATAGATTAGCAGACCCCCGAGTGGATCCACATATGGCAGCCGCTGATAACACACACACCAACGATGACCACGCCTACAGAGGGGTATATAACCAGACAGTCTGACGGACCCAGCAGCATGTCGCTCTCCAGCGCATAGCTCTCCTGTCGCCAGAGCGTGAGGGCCTGTGTGTGCTCACCTCTTGGTTCCCAGCACGAAACTCTGCCCAATTAACTGTCCATCGATGAAAGAGCCAGCAGCCAACAGTGCCATCTACCCCTTTGTGTGTGTGTCAGCGAACAGCACAGGGTGGATCCTTCCCAGCATCTGAGACTCATTAGGAACTGGTATATAAACCCCCTGTGTGCTTGCATCTAACCTGTTTGTAATTTTTCCACCTCGACTCAGAGCTTGGTGCTGTATCTGTGAAAGTGTCTGACCAGAAGGTATTGGCACAAGCCTCAAACGGATGGTCCAGGCCACCTGTGCATGTCCCACTTAGGAGCAGCACCTATATGGGAACCCCCGCACCTCGACATAGGTGACAGGCCTTAAATATGTAAGAAATAGAAGTTATTTAGGACACAAGCCCTACCCCCAATCGGGGTGGGGAAGGTCAATTGGGGGTGGGGCCAACTAGGGGGAGGGGCCACAGGCAGTTGGGGTAGTTCTGGTTGTTCGAGTTGTTCTAGTCATTCCATCATTCCTGTTGCTTGGTTTTTATATTTACATATACACATATATATTTTCATATACATATATAATCTTATATATATTTCATATACATACATATATATATATATATATATGCACACACACACAATTTTAGTATCAGAGGCTGTTAGTTGTTGAAAATTGACCAGTTTTTCTAAGAATTGGACCATCTTCCACCTTTAAGTGAGTAGTCTTAGTTATAGAATGTGAAGGATTGTAGATATATGTTCTATCTGAGCAACATCTGTACAGCTCAGGCCAAAAGCCACAGGTTACAAAGGAGGTGGACATAGATAAAAAGAAAAGCCAAATCAGATATTTGGTGGGTGGGGGGAACAGAGAGTAAGGAGGTAAGTTGAAGGCAAATTCATGGGAAAGTTTTAGGAATGAGTAAAACAACTGTCAAAACATGAGAGAAAGAAATTAGGCAAGAGCCAACGTTTAAGGCAAGAGGTTTTAGATAAACGTAAGTTGTAATAATTAGGATTCTGAGTAATCTCTTATCAGGTTATTTGGCTGACCTTTAACTTATTACTTAATTTTTCTGATCCTAATCTTTACCCTGTTGAGTTGTTCTAAAGATTAGAAATAACATATTTAGGGCCTGGCATACAGTAGCAGCTGTATACCTAGAAAGGTTTCACCTTGCTGTAAGAATAATGCTATACTTGCCTGACCACATACTAGTACATACTCCAGAATTTTAACAAGTAATGAATTTCTTAAAGACAAACATAGGTTCCTTCTCACCTCAAATCATTAATTTTTCCAGGTGTGATGGTTTAATATAGGATAAGCTTATATACCAACATCACTCCCATGAGACATGTACTTGGAGAATAGCCAATCATAATCACAGCTCTTAGTACATGAACTTTTATTGTATCCTAACCACATAATAAGATCCATCAACAGGATGTTGCCAACACCAATAAAATTATGACTCAAAGATGAGGCATCTCAGACCTTGCTAAGTGACTGAGAGCATTGCCACAGATGTTTCATGCCAACAAGCTTTGTCTAGTAAAGACACTGTAGTGAATAAGAGAAGACTTGTTCCCAGCATAACCCGGTGAATAAGATTACATCCAACCCCATTTTTATAGATGAAAAAACAATGGCTCATGGAAAATAGATACTTGCTCTAAGTCCAGGTCTGGTGGTCAATGCTACCACTCACCCACCCCTCTAATTTTCAAGCTGATGTCCATTTACACTGCATCATGCTGCAGAGCAAACTTCTCAGCTGCATTATGCCACAGATTGACTAGGCTGACTCAGTGCATAGCTTGGCTCTCCCAGAGCCTAGAAATCCCACCCTGTCCAGTCTACCTCAAGTAAGGTAGAAGTGGTGGGCCGTGCCCAGAAAATCCTTCCTGCACACTCATTAATTTAGTCTCCCATCACTTTAAAGTTATATAATTCAGGTGTGGTAGAGTTAATTTATCTTTAGTGAAAAAAATATATAATTCTATTGTGGGAAGAGCTCAGGAGATTTATCTCAGTGCAGTGGCAGATGCAATGGCGTGAGCGCACTCCGCCTATACAAGCTTCCTGAGCACACTGGGAAGTGGCAGCGCCCGCCTGAGTAAGCCCCCTTAGAGCCCTTTCATAGTACCCTATCTTTCCTACCATTGGTTGCCCTAAGGATGGTGTAAACTTCTGATTGGTCTGGAATGTTATATATGTTGCTGCACTTAAACAATAAAACTCAGATCCGCGTCTTGAACCGGTCTCCGGAGTCGGGCATGCTACGTTAGGACTCCGTCGGCCTCACCCCCGAGGTGCCTCATTCTATATAATAAGAATTTTAGGGCCCTCTATAGTAGTAGATTAATTTAATGAAAACAGTTATTGCAGACTTACTATGTAAAAAGTTATAGTGGCAGAAGTGAGTGGTTAGATAGGGAGGATTTGAAATCATTCTTCATTAGAAATCTCAATCCATCTCTTCCTCTGCATTTGGGGGTTGAGAAAAAGGGGATAAAAAGAAAATTTTTATAAAGCAAAAAAGAAGAAAAAGTAGGAGGAACATTTCAGCCCAATATGCAATTTGATTTATTTCCATTTAATAAGCTTTCAGAGAGTGGTTACTAGAAACATATTATTCATTCTGAAATCCATAATATCCCTTCAAAATTGAGTGAACACCGGAGAAGAACCATTATGCTCCTCCCCTTCTCCACAGGCCTTTCCTTCTCACACTCCTCCTCCTCTGGGGCCAGTAAGTCCATCTGAAAATCTAGAGTAGCTCTTTCAAACAAGGACTCAAGGAATAAAACATTGCTTCCAATATCTTCCTAGACAGCAATTCCCATTTTTAGAGCATAATTGTATTTAAAACTTCTTTCCATGTATCTACTTATTCCTAATGCACTTATATTTGAGTTTAAAATACTGACTTTACAAAAGAAAATCACGCTGGTTTTTAATTGTCTTCTAAACACATGACATTTTACCAGACTTGTCAGCTATCTCTCAGTGAACACACAAACAAAAATTACCTGGTCAATTCCCCCCCCTTTACCAATACATAATATCAATTCCTGGAAACTAATCATTCTTTTATCACTCAAGTTTAGGAGGTTGGGGGAAATTACTGATGTAGGCTAGCTCTATCATCTTTACGTTGAATTTTTGTGAACATTCCTGATGTCATTCAGATTAAGAAAACAGATGGATGATCATGCTGTTTAGATAGAGCATGGCCACCTTATAGAAGGGCAGCCAGTAGAAGGTAGACACAGAAACCAATAGCAAGGAAAGTGTTTTGCTGAGGGAAGAAGAGTGAGAATGAACCGTCTTATCATCCTTGTGCTGTTATGTCTGTCAGTCTGCTAGACTCATCCCCTGAATGGAGCAGCGAAGAAGGAGGAGGAGGAGGGCCCCCAACATGGATCTTGTCCAGGTACTTCCTTAAGTTACAATTTAGCATTAGACAATATTAAAGTTGCTGGAGGTGGGAAGTCCCTTTATTTTCACAGAGAAGGAAAGAAAGGCACTGTAAGGGGCTAGAGTGAATCAAGGTTTTACAATGAAATAGTAGCAGCAGCTTTGGGGCTTTATAAATGAAAATAGCAAATAAAAAAGTGCATGAAATGTCTCTTGCTTCAGAATTTAGTTAGTTAAAAGAATTAGGGAAGGAGAACTTGCTCATTTTAATCTTCAAATAATTTCTGGTTCATATGTTACTTGTCAAAAGAATGTATTCCACTTCAGTCTTGAACCAAGTCTATATTAACAGAGTGGGTAAAGTTATATATATTCCCCCAAACTCTCCACAGTAGTCGTGTCAAGGAGGGTTTCTTTCCCTTTAAGCATGCAGGACCCGAATTTTTAACTTTAAATTGCTTACTTGGCAAACAAGCTAAATTGCAATGAACTTAAAAATTAGTATGAAGATAAAATAATTAAGTGAGGGTCTTAATTAAAAATAAGATTAAGTGCTATAACTACTTTTGCTTTAATAAACTAGGCAATGACTAAAATAAATTCTGAAATTTGGATAAATTGCTAAAAGTAATAAAAATTACCTTAAAACTGCATTTATTGATCCATTAGCAATATCTACAAAAGTACTGTAACCTTGCAAAAGACGTAAAACAGTTTGCTAGAAGGAAGGACAGTATCCCTTTTTTTAAAAAAAAAAAAAAACAAGAAATGCAGAAGTTCCTGGGGCTGACGGTGACAGGGAAGCTGGACTCAGACACGCTGGAGGTGATGCGCAAGCCCAGGTGCGGAGTCCCTGACATCGGAGAATTCAGGACCTTTCCCGGCATGCCCAAGTGGAGGAAGACTCACCTCACCTACAGGTAATGAATGGGTCCTGAGAGGTTTCCACATAATCCTGAGATTTTACAAGGGGCTATGTCAGGAGAAAATATTATCTTCTTCAATTGTCCTCATTCAGGATTGTGAATTACACACCGGATTTGCCAAGAGATGCTGTTGATTCTGCCATTGAGAAAGCTCTGAAAGTCTGGGAGGAGGTGACTCCACTGACATTCTCCAGGATCTATGAAGGCGAGGCTGACATAATGATCACTTTTGCAGTTAGAAGTAAGAAACAAATAAACATGAAATGCATCAATTTACCTGGTGATGTTTTATTGAAAAGGGGTCCATAGAGTTTCTAATTATCTATCTTTTCAATATAAAACATTCTCTGTTTTAGAGCAGAGAGACTTTTACTCTTTTGATGGACCTGGAAAGGTTTTGGCTCATGCCTATTTACCTGGGCCGGGGCTTAATGGAGATGCTCTCTTTGATGATGACAAACAATGGACAAAGGATGCATCAGGTTAGTTGTACTTCTCTCAGAATAACTTTGGTGCTGATTATTTTTATACTTAGAAAATGTTGATAACTAAGATCATTCCAGAAATGGGATGTTCTGGATTTTCCAATGAGTCAAGCATCTACAGAATATGTTTTTATTTTAATTATTATCAAAAACATTTCCAGATGTCTTAAAAGTTTACTCTCTGTTTTGGTAAACAAAATATAGAATGGGCCATTAAGTATTTCTTTGATGACTGTGGGTTTTGTCTGATCTTAGAACCTTCATTAAGAATAACTTCTCATAATATCAAATTGCAGATATCCAAGGGATAGTGTATTGCATTAAGTCTATATGAACATGTGTCCTGGCTATTGTTTATATTCAATTGGGAAAATGTCCCCCAATTCCTTTTTTTTAACTTTGATCCCATTTATTTTTTTAAATAATTCTTTATTGTTGAAAGTATTACATAAGTCTCCCTTTTTCCCCCATTGACCCCCTCCAGCCTGCCCCCACCTCCCCGCCCCAGGCTTTCAGCACCCTATTGTCTGTGTCCGTGGGTTCTGCATATATGCATACAAAGTCTTTCCCAATTACTTCTTTACTTTTAAAAAACAGAAGTTGTTACTGGACTAAAGAGGCTGTTTGCCTGCCAACATCAGAGTCCAATAAGACACAAAAAGAAGCTTGTAGCAAAGAAAGTAAGGGTTTACTGCAGTGGTCAGCGTTTGCCAACCACTGGTTTACTGTATTTTAGGAAGTGTGCCCCACCTGGAGACAGGTTAGCTCAAAGACCTGGTTCCCTGATGGCTCTCAGGGGAGGGTTAAGTAGAGGGAAAATCACTAATCATGGTGACTATGGGAATTAGGATTGTAGTCAATTGACTGATTAACCAAAAAACAAAGGGGGGAAGAGCCCTGTGTGCTTCCTAAAAGTAAACAAATACAATACACAGCTGACATCTGTAATGTACATACATTTAAGACATAAGTAACTCTTATTTATGATTTCCTAAATAGGGACCAACTTACTCCTCGTTGCTGCTCATGAAGTTGGCCATTCCCTGGGTCTCCAACACTCGGCCAACCCTGAAGCTTTGATGTACTCAGTCTACAACTCACCCACAGACCTGGCCAGGTTCCGCCTTTCTCAAGATGATGTGACTGGCATTCAGTCCCTGAATGGTGAGTGATGCTGGGGAAATGAGGCATCCTAGCTTCCTTCCCATGATGATCATCAGGAAAGTTAGGGGGAGAGATCAACCAAAGGACTTGTATGCAGGCATATAAGCCTAACCAATGGACACAGACACCAGGGGGGTGAGGGTATGAATGGGGGTGGGGGGACAAAAGTGGGGTAAGGACACATATGTAACACCTTAATCAATAAAGAATGAGTGCATAAATAAATAAATAAATAAATAAATAAATAAATAAATTGCAGTCAGCTCAGAGCCCTTTGGGAGTGTCTGGGAAGTATGTGCCCTGACAGAAGCATCACACCCTCCTAATGTTTGTATCCTCATGTCTGTTCTCTGTAGGACCTCCCCCGGCTTCCCCTGATGACCCTGTGAAGCCCACAGAATCCCCAAGTCCTCAGACACCGGCCAAGTGTGACCCCACTTTGTCCTTGGACGCTGTCACCACCCTGAGGGGAGAAATCCTGTTCTTTAAAGACAGGTCAGGCCAGGAAATTATATTTTCCTATCTTGTTTTTAATGTATAATGCTCAGAAAGGAAAAACTGACAGATTGTTAAACAAAATATTTCCATCCACTACATCTTAAAATCATTTATATCTGATTTTGTTGCATTTTATCATTTTCTTAAAATCATCCAGATCATTTTCCCAGACATATAAAGACTGTTCTTGGTCACTAAAATGCAAGGTCAAAGGAGATAGTTGGTTTAATCTGTTCTTTTTTAAAAAAATTTTATATTCCCTGAGCCTACAATAGGCCTGGCACATTCAACAAATGTGTTGAATAAGTGAATTAGTAATTGTTGCATTTAAATATCATATGTAATTTCTTCAAAAAGCTCTGGTGACTCTTTAGAAGCAGCACTACATCTTTACCTTTGCTAACAAATACTTTTTTTAAAATTCATTAATTTTAGGTAAAGTGATACATGCTTATGGCACAATATTAAAACATCACCCAAAGACAGAGATAAAGAAAACTCCCATCTCTGACCTATGCAATCCCCAGTCCTCCCCACCTGTGCAGTCACTGCTACCAATTTCCTTTGTTTCTTTTTTTTCTTCAAATATTTTTATTGATTTTTTACAAAGAGGAAGGGGGAGGGATAGAGAGTTAGAAACATGGATCAGCTGCCTCCTGCACACCTCCTACTGAGGATGTGCCTACAACCAAGGTACATGCCCTTCACTGGAATCGAACCTGGGACCCTTCAGTCCGTAGGTCGACACTCTATCATCCAGAGTCACACCGGTTAGGGTTCCTTTGTTTCTTTACAAAGATGTTCTATTCACATTCAAGCATAAATAAGTCTATTGTTTTCTGCTACTTTTTTTTTCAAAATGAGCTCAATAATATACACATATTTTACAGAGTTTTAGAATGGACACTATGCTAAATAATTAGTACATTGTTAACACTTTTCCACCACAGATTTTATTACCCTGTGATCTTAAGGAGGACAGTCTAATACAGACTTCTGAATTGGCATAGATTGAAATAAAGAGAAAAATATGTTCAGTTTAAAAATGTATCTAAAGAGAAAAGAGGATTGTAATTAATTTTTACGTATTACTGGTATTTTTGACGCAGATCCCCCTGGAACCTCCAACGTGAATTTCATTTGATTTCTGCACTTTGGTCCTCTCCTCCATCAGACTTGGATGCTGCATATGAAGTTCCTAGCAAAGATACCATTTTTGTTTTGAAAGATAAGTACCATATAAAATTTGTTGAAATAAATTAGATTGCAATCATTTCATCAGGCCATGAATTTTCTTCAGTGTGTTAAATTTTGGATGTTTTATTACTGTAAGATATTGCTAATGCTTTAAAAAGATGTGTACAAAGAACATAATAAGCTCCATTTAAAAATACTCAATGAGACTTAAGTAAATAGATGATATTTCATATTTGTGGATAGAAAATTTTAATATAGTAAAATTTCCAATTTATCTATAGATACAGGGAGTTTTCAATTCAAATGCCAAAGCTTTCATGGAATTTGACATACTGGTTTCATAATTTTACATGGCAGAGCAAAGACCACAAATAGCCAAGATATTCCTGGAGAAGCAGAAGATGAGTAGAAATGCCCTGCTTTGTAAAGCCTTAAGAGGTAACATAATGTGTCAGTGCAGGGATGGATTAGGTACCTAATGGACTATCCAGGCTTGTGGCTCCTTTGTCAGACTTTTGAACTACCGTTTCAGTCTGTTCTATTCTTATATGCCATTTGAGTTTCTACTTTTTGAGTTAGTTTTATAAACATATTTTCCCAGGAATTTGTCAATATATTCTGTTTTCAAATCTACTGTTATAAATTATCATAGTATTATTTTATTGTCATTTTGATTATTGCTAAAGTTGTGTTTCTTTTTTCATTACTAATGTTGAACCTTTGTGCTATTCTTTTCTTAATCAATTTCATAAGACAATAAGGTATTTGACAATTTCATTGGTCTTTGCAGAGAACTGACTTTGGACTTGTTAACCATCTCTATTGTATTTTGATTTTCTATTTAGTTATTCTCTATTCGTATCCTTACTATTTCCTTCATTTTTGTTTTCTTTGAATTTATTCTATTACTGCTTTTTATAACTTAAGTGTGAAACTTACCTTATTAATTTGTAGCCTTCTTTTCTAATATACATTTATACCTATAAATATCCCTTTCTTCCCAGCTTTTGTTTTATCTCACAAGTTTTGATATATAAAATTTTCACTTGTTCATTTAAAACAATCTTATCTCAACTCATAAGTTATTTGGGAGTATTTTTAAATTTCAAACTGTATGGGGATTTTTATAAAATATGTATTTCTAACAACCCCATTTTTGGCATGGGAAGGGTAGTATAACAAAGTAAAAGCAGAGAGACTGGTAGAATTGCATTGTCCTGATTCACTCAAATGTGTATGGATGCCCAAGGTATTTAGAAGCCGCACAGACTGGACCAGGTGACCATGAGATGTCCAAGAGGAAGTCAAAAGGAACTGACTGATATGTTGATGCAAAGCTTAAGAAAGAGTACTAGGTTAGAAATTTAGATTAAGAAGTCACTGAAACTATAAGAAATAACTAGGACGGGACACTGTTAGTTATAAATAATAAATATAAAACCCAGAAAGGGCAGTGGACCATTTATTTGTTCATTCATTTATTCATTTACTCATTCAGAGAATATTTATTAAGTGTCAGCTATGAACTGGCCATTAGGTTAGTGGTTAGAATTAAAACCAAGACTTCCTCTTTTTCATAATAATGCACTAAAATCATTTCTAAAACCAAAAGGATTCTCTCAGAATTTCTTGGGTTTCTTTTTTCAATAGGAAAGCAGTTCTGGGCCATCAGAGGAAATGAGGTGCAAGCAGGGTATCCAAGAGGCATCCACACCCTGAGTTTTTCTCCAGCCATAAGGAAAATGGATGCAGCTGTTTCCGATAAGGAAAAGAAAACATACTTCTTTGTAGAGGACAAATACTGAAGGTAAGACACAGTAGGAATGACTTGGTATGCAGTTTAATTAATTAAGAAAATTATTTCTTTCTTTAAAGGATATTCACCACTCTTACCCTCTAATTTTGTCTAACTTCAAACTTTCTGATTATGAGGGAACCAACTTCTTAAATATAATAAAGGGCTCTCACAACAGCTGATTACTGGCTCATATATCCAGACTCCAAAAAACATCAGGAGAGCCCTGGCCAGTGTGGCTCAGTTGGTTGGGTGTCATCCTGTGCACTGAAAGGTGCCAGTTCGATTCCCCATCAGGGCACATGCTGGGGTTGCAGGCTCCATCCCCAGGAAGCAGTTGATTAATGTTTCGCTCTCACATGAATTTCTCATTCTCTCTTTCTCTCTCTCTCTCTCTCTCTCTCTCTCTCTCTCTCTCTCAAAATCAATTCAAAATCTTTTTTAAAAAGACAACAGGAGAGACTAACTGAGGTCTAGACAACGGCCACCATAGGAAGCTTATGTGTGTCAGGCTGTGAAGACAAAGTTTATGGGGCAAGTGTGATAGAGAACAAAACGTTTATTTTTAGTCATATGATTTAATTCACTTTGCGTCTTATGTGTATGCAGTCTTCATGCCGTTCCGGCAGAAGGGCACTTCGGCTCTGTGTGTCTAGGCTTAGAAAACCAACCTCAGATATACATATGGAGCCTCTGTACAATAGCGTTATGTCTTTGTTCCTGAGGAAATTCTGATTTATGTGCTAAGCTTAAAGTTCAGGAAAGTCACATACGTTTTTAGCCATAAAAATGTTTAACACTTCCTTCCACCAGTTGAGAACTATCCAGGATTCTACTCTGGAGCAATCACATTACTTCATACTGTTGCATGCAATGGGGCCTCTGCACCATGTTGAGCTGTATTTCTTTCATTCAGTACAGATTTGACGAAAACAGCCAGTCCATGGAGCAAGGCTTCCCCAGACTGTTAGCAGATGATTTTCCAGGAGATGAGCCTAAGGTTGATGCTATATTAGAGGCATTTGGTGCAAAGACACTCGTTTCATTGCCAATCCCCATGGCACTTTGGGGCATTTTATATCAAAATGATTTGGAGAATCAAAACTATTGCAAACTATTTGGTCTTATGTCTTTTTAAGCCAAATTATTGAAAACTTTGACTTTCTAATTTATGCAGGTTAGATTAAAATTTGTTTTTCTTGAACAGTTTCCAAGTCTTTGTTTTACACCTGCACGTAAAATCAAAGGACACTTCCTAACAGCTTAGTCATTATCATTGGTATAATAATACAGCCAGTGAGAGCCAGGTTTACTAATGGCTGTGTGTCATCCTCTTCTCTCACTCTCTTCTATTGTATCTAAAGGTGCCAAGTCTGGCCTTCAGTTGCAGTTGACAATTATCTGCACTAAATAATTCATTTGTAAATAAATAGTAGCCCTCCCATATGCTCAAAATAGACAAGATTTAACTCCTGGTAATAATGGGCAGATAAGAAAATAAAATTTCAAAACAACAAGAAAACCCACTGTGTGGGAAAACATATTTGTCAATGTTATCACCGATAAGGGTTTAAAATCCAACATTTATAGGGAACTCATACAGATTAACAAAAGGAAGATAAACAATCCAATCAAAAAATAGACAAAGGACTCTAAAAGACACATTTCAAAGGAAGACAAACAGAAGACCAAGAGACATATGAAAACATGCTCAAAGTCACTAATCATCCAAGAGATGCAAATCAAAACAATGAGGTACCATCTCACACCTGTCAGAATGGCTATCATCAACAAATCAACAAATG